>NC_045426.1:323586373-324186373 GCF_902635505.1 Sarcophilus harrisii | reverse complement strand
TTTCTTTCTCCATGTTATCAGGAAGGTGACTCTTCAGAAGAAACAGAGATAAGCATCTCCTTTCTATTTGATTCTGAAGAAGATGAAAATATTTTAGGCAAATTCTAAATTCTCTTTACTCTAGGTCCTCATTAACTCACCTGACTTAATAGTAATAATAGTGATTCCATATAGTGCCTGGGATTTTTTTCCTCTTTGAGTCTTAATTTTCTCATTTCTGAAATGGAGGTAAATGCTATTTTTGCTGCCATTCTCATAAAATTGTTGAGGATCAAAAGAAAGAACACACGCACACATATAGATAGATATATAGATATCTATGGAAGCATTCAATAGTTTATACACTAGAAGTTCCTGCATACATGGTACTATGGGATAGTGACTAGAGAGTTTTCTCAATGTCTTCTAGAGTTATTAATTTTCACTTATCTGTTCTATTCCAATTTTTACAGTAATATACTTTAGTGAGCTTTCATACCTCATTTATTTTTGGCTAATTATTCTCTTTAGGAAGTTTTTCTCTTCAGAGGATTTTTGTGTCCCTTTTCCATTTATGTCTATATTATGTCATTTCATCCTACAAATCCATATTAATTACATCCACATAATAATCACGTGAGGTAGGGACTAATATTATCCCATTTTGTAGATATGGAAAATGAGACTGAAATGACATGCCCAGTCATGATTGGTAAATGTCTGAGTCAGGTTTTGAATTCAGGACTTCATGATTCCATATAGAACATATATACTGTGCTTCACCTGGCTTGACTTGACTTATTTTTCTATGCATTAGTTTTGGGAAACAACATTTACACTAGCTTAGTGACAGAGTTCATTTGATAGATATGGTCCTTGGATTTAGTATTTAAAGGGAGGTAGAGACCCATAAGAGTATAGATACAGAGGGATGCTCAGTTATATACTCAGGAAGAGAATGGAGGCAAGCAAAATGACCCTAGAGCTTTATAAAGGAGAGAAGACTTCACAGTCCTATGCAGAATTCTGCATAACAGTGATCATAAATTACATTGGCTTCTTCTGTAACACACCATGTAGACCAAAGGACTGGTGACAGACAGAGACATTGAAGGAGGAAGGGAGAAAGAGAGAGTTGGAGAAAGTTGGAGAAAGAGACAAAAACAGAAACACTGAGAAAGATACAGATAAACAAAAAGACACAGAAAGACAGACCACCAGGTTTTGAAGTCTTGATGAGAAAAATGTGAGAGTGGAGGTAGGAGATCAACAAGATTTGCCTTTTCTTCCAAGGGGAAAATTCAGCATAACACCACTTCCATCAAAGAATAACCTACATTTTTTCACTACTACTATGAACAGCTAAAGTCCAGAGGGAAAGTGGAACTTATTAAAAAGTAGTTACTTGGCATTCTTCTGAAAAGGAGTTCTCCTGATTGTCAAGAAACTAAGCTATAAGTCTGTTCTATTTTTTGTTGGGTTAAAACAAAATCTGCCCTATTTTTGTTTTCTTAGCCTAAATACTTGCAGGAAGTTAGAGAGACACAAACCAAATTAAGAGAAACTGTGGGTATAAGCAAAAGGTGCTAAATTCTTATCTTCCTAAGAGAAACTCTCAGTGAGGTCAAAACAAGACATTGAGATAAGTAGCAAGACAGGACTCCAAGATAAACCTAGTCTGTTGTTTCATGTCCAATTGACGCATGCTTTATATCCACATTTTCTTCAGTTTTCTCACCCAATGCTTTTCTTGTAGCTTTATTGTGTTCAATGGTATGTTTCAAATGTCTGCATATACCTTTATATGTTACAGAAATCTCACGAATAATTTTAAAATAAGGATAGGATTTGTTGCGGGGGCGGAGGGGGTTAGTGGTAGTGGTGGCAAAATGAGCTTATAGTAATGTTTCATCAGCCTGTGTTCCCTTAGGAGCATATTACCTACATGGCAAAAAAAAAAATTTAAATAAAGAAAAGTCAGTCGATTTTAAAGCTGCTAACATTCTTCTTAACTCTAGCCCCAGACTTCTAGGGAAGTGATTTTTTATTAAGTGTGATTTAATCTTAAAAGAAAGAAAGAAACCTCACCCCTCTACAAATTACATTTTTTCCCTTGCCAAGACTGTTCCTGAATAGAAAAGAATTTTTGGGAGTTTAACTTATTAGATAGTGAGAGCCTCTTATAGTAAAAGACAGAGGAAAGGGGGTGGAGAGAGGGGAAGGAGAGGGAGGGAGAAAGAAAGGGAGGGAGAGATGGAGAGATGGAGAGACAGGAGAGACAGAGAAAATAGAAAAATAGTCATAGGAGTCTTTACTAAATGGTGTCAGCAGCCAGTCCCCAAGGTCAAGTGCACCAAATTTTTAAATGCCTGCCATCACCAAATAAAATGACCCCTGTTGGTGAACAAAAGGAAGAGAATGCTGTGAAGTGTTTCTGATCTATTTGGTTCTGACTGGAGCTGATCTATGGCAGATGATCTGCTTGTGGCTTCAGTGGGTGGGTGGGGGCTATTATTTGGGTTATTTATTATGACAGGAGGCTAGATGCTATTTCCATCTGCCTCAGAATATTTGAGGAGATAAATGGCTGCCACATCCTGACGAATGGCCTCCATGGATTCATTGCTAGAGAAACTGAATTATGGACCCTCTATTTCATTTAAACTTGAGCAGCCTTAGGAGCAATATGCCACTTTTAACTTGACCAGTAAGTACAGCCATGAGAAGGTATGCACACCAGCATGTGGAGGGGAAGCAGGTAGGATGGAGGATAAATAGAAAAAGGGAATAGAGAAGAGGAAATGCAGAAATCAAAGAAAGTTTTAGTCAGCAATGATTTCTAAGCCTTGATTCAATGCACTGGCTGTAGTTAAGTCTCATTTCTTTCCATGTTTTCAAGTGAGTCCCTTGAGAAGTCAATATAGAATGAGTGTGTAGATGCAGATACTATTTACAAAGTGAGAAGATAAAGAAATATGACCTAAATGAGAGAAGGTATGGGCAAGGAAGCTCTCTGACTCAGGATACATGAATCTTCTGCATTGTGGCATGAATATTTGGCTTTCTTCTTGACTTTGACACTTTCCAATTATGGGACCTGGAATCCTATAGGATCCTATAGCATCAAATTGAAGTTAAAATTATCAAAGTTTTAGTCATCTTATTTGTAAATTAGGGATAAAAATACCCACATTACTGTATTAGCTAACTATAAAGTCTATATTTTAGCTATTGCAGGATTGTTTCTCAAAAGTGCTTTGTAAGTCTTAAAGCACTTTAGGAATGTGACTAATTATGGATCATAGTTTTTATAGAATCTTTATATTATCATTGTTTTTTTGGATTTCACTATTATAGGATATTCACTAGTAACTCCCAGTGAGGAAACTTCCCTTACCAATGCAATTTGTTGTCTCAGAGAAATGATTAGGAGAACTTAGAAGTTAAGTGATTTCCAGGTAAAATTGGAGACAGGAATTGAACTCAGGTCTTCCTGACTCTCAGGAAAGCTCTCCAGTCACTATCCCATAGTACCATGTATGCAGGAACTTCTAGTGCATAAACTATTGAATGCTTCCATAGATATCTATATATCTATATATAAGTGTGTGCATTCTTTCTTTGGATTCTCAACAATTTTATGAGAATGGCAGCAAAAATAGCACTTACCCCCATTTCAGAGATGAGAAAATTAAGTCTCAAGGAGGAAAAAAAAAAGATTTACCTAAAATAACACATCTAGTAAGTGTTTGACAAGGCTTTCAATGAAATCCATTTCTTCTGACTCAAAATGCAGTAGTCTTTCTAATCGACTTCACAATTTCCTCCCTGTAACATTCTCCTTGTGGGTGAATGGCATAGAAATTCTTCAGACACAGGGAATGCTAATGGACCTTATCTAGGACAACTCACTCATTTTTCAGATGTGAAAAATGAGGTTCTGAGAAATGAAGGGACAAATTTAAAGTCAGAAAGGTAATGGGGTGGCTTTTTGGTTCTGTTTAGTTGCTTTTTAGTCATGTGCAAATCTTCAGGACTTTGAGTTTTCTTAGCAAGGATACTGGAGGGGCTTATCATTTCTTTCTCTTGGTCATTTTACAGATAAGAAAATGAGCAAAATAGGATTAAATGACTTATCCAGAGTAACACAGCTGGTGTATTTGAAGCCAGATTTAAAATAAGGAAGATGAGTATTCCTGACTCCAGAGCTGATATGCTCTCCACTGTATCACCTAACTGCCCCCTGCATAGCTACCAGAATTCAAAGCCAGTCCTTTGAGTTCCAAATCCAGTGTACTTACCACCATGCCCCATATATAACAAAGGTCCATTTCCTTAAATACTTCAGAAGAGCCATTTGACATATTAAAAGCCAAATGAGATCTCTGGCATGGGATTCAACTAGATAATTGATGTTAGGTCTAGAGCATCTTTCATAGTTGGCTACCTCAGAGAAGCACTGGGTTTATCTCTCTATCATCTTTGCCATAACACCATTTTGGTATTTCATCGTTCATATTTATAAAACGTATGCCACCTAATTCTTTAAATCTTGTTACTCATTTTATAGTATACAAGCATGAGATATTCATGTATAAGTGGACTTTCTGAAAAGTAAATCTTTTTAAAGGATGCATGCTCAAAGCATCAGAGAAGCTCATAATTTAAAGCAGGGATCTTTAATCTTTGTCTCTGTCAGTCTGTCTGTGGCTCTCTTTCTCATTGTCTCTGTCTCTCTTTGTATATATGTATTTGATAATCTGTGAGTTTTGGACTTCTCAAAATGATGTTTTTAAACAATTGGAGAAAATGCTGAATTTCAGTTAGAAGTTAGTAGAAATAAAGATGTATTTTTTCTCTTTGTATATCTCTTCAGGGACCATTTACTTAGGAATTCCTGATTTAAATAATTCAATAATAATTCAATACACATTTATTAAGTACATATGTTCCAGGCATTGTGCTGAGCACTACAAATACAAAAAGAGACAAGACAATCCTTTTCCTCAAGGAGCTTACAATTTAATAAGGGAGACAATGTGTAAATAAATATGTACAAAGCAAGGTTATGTGTAAGATACAAATGCTTTTTGTATATGAATAGCCACCTCCTAATTTGACCAACATGATTTTTCCACTTTAGTTGAGATTCATTATGTAAGTATGTTCGTTCTCCTTTCCCTTTCCCCTTCCCACAAGGAGGAGATGGGTGGCTCTGTGGATAGAGTACTTCTTGGAATCAGGAAAATCTGAGTTTAATCCTACCTCAGATACTTCCTAGCTGTATGATCCTGGGGAGTCACTTAACCTCTCTGTGTCTGCCTCAGTTATCTCAATAGTACAATGAACACAAAAATCAACTTAGGTTGTGGTGAGGATCACATGAGATATTCTTTGTAAAGCTTTCAGCTTGGTGTCTGCATATAATATTATTGTTCAACGTTTTTTTTTTTTCCCATCATGTTCAAATCATGTTCATAAACCTATTTGGGGTTGTCCTGAGAAAAATACTGGAATATTTTGCCACTTCCTTTTCCAGCTCATTTTACAAATGAGGAAACTGAGGTAAGTGGGGTAAAATGATTTTTCTGGGATTATACTTTGAGTGTCTGAGGATGCATTTGAATTCAGGAATATGAGTCTCCCTCACTCCAAGCCTGGTGTTCTATGCATAAGACCACCTAGAAGCCCTCTGCCAAATAATAAGCACCTCATAAAGGCTTGTTTCCTTCCTTTCCCTTCTGAGTACTTTTTTCAAAAGGAAAAGAATTCTATTGCTAGAAAAGTGGAGATATATTACTGAACTAATGATATATATATATATATATATATACACACACATATATATATATATAGTTATTATTGAACTAATAACATCATAACTTTGAGTTCCCTAAATGACTAAGTGAAACTGAGGGAAAAGTCTCATTTTGAGGATGGTTAATTGGAGTTGCTGTAGAATGATTAATGTTTAGCCTGTGACTTTCAAATTCACTCACTTTATAGGTTGGATGAACATCCATAGATATCGCATCTATAAAATTAGAACTTTAGATCACATGATCTTTCAGCCCTCCCTGTATGATGAGAGGCAATGCTGTATAATATTTGGAGTACTGGCCCTGGAGTCAGGCGTTCAAATCTTATGTCAGACACTTCCTAGCAATGTGACCCTGAACAAGTCACTTAATTTCTGGGAGCCCCATTGTCCTTGTCTATAAAATGAAGAAAACTATAACAACTAGTTCACAGGGATATTGTGAGGACAGAAGGATGTATTGCCTTTTTGAAACCTTGAAACATTATATAAATGCTAGTTATTATTATAATTAGTTGTGTGACTCTGAGAAAGCCATTTTAACTCTTTCTATTTCTATAGAGCATGGATCATAATTTGTATATGTGCCTCACCTCAAGGGATTGTTGTAAGGATCAACTAAGATAAAACTTAAATGCTAAATTAATGTAAATTATTGTTAAGAGCCCTTTATGCTTTCACATGAATTGAATCATTCTCATAAGCTTTCTAAGAATTTATATGGAATTTAAATCAAGAAAAAAATTAGTGACAAAAAATAAAAGATGAGGTCATTTCTAGTATCAAATGCCTCAACAAAATAATTACCTATACCTCCTTTTTCAAACCTCTTCAAACAAATATTTGATTTATTTTCCTTAGCTTATATGGGAACTACACTGAGCTAAAAAGGAATATATATATATATATATATATATATATATATATATATAATTGCCTGCTAGCAACTCATTAACACATAGCTAGTGATGCAAATAACAGTAGCATCAGGGAAAGGCTACTATTGTAATTATAAGAAATTGCTAATGTATAGCATTGGATGTGTTGATATTTCCTACAGAGATTATTCATGCTGACTGGAAATTAGATTTTAGGCCAATAGATTGAAGAAAACTATAGTTACTCAGAATCCATTTGGGTAAGCAAATGAGACCTTGATTTAACCTCAACAAAGGGTTGGCAAAATTCCTTAGACATAAAAAATTGACATAAGTGGGAACATGTGCATATCAAAGAACACAAATTTGACTATTCTTTTATAATTCTTGCAGTGGTGGAATTTTTTTGTTTTTTGTTTTCTTTTGACTTAATTTTATTTTTCTCCCAATTACATGTAAAATAATTTTTAACACTAATTTCTGTAAGATTTTGAGTTCCAATTTTTTCCCTCTCTTTCTTCCCTTCTCTCTCCCCAAGATAGCAAGCAGTCTAATATAGGCTATACCCATACAATCATGTTAAAATATTTCTGTATTAGTCAAGTTGTAAAAGAAGAATCAGAATAAAAGGGAAAAACCACAAGAAAGAAAAAACAAATTTTTAAAAAGTGAAAATAGTATACCCTGATCTATATTCAGACTACATAGTTCTTTCTCTGGATATGGATGGCATTTTCCATCACAAGTCTTTTGGAATTGCCTTGGATCACTGCATTGCTGAGAAGAGCTAAGTATGTCATTGTTAATTATCCATAATATTGCTGTTATTGCATAAAATGTTCTGGTTCTGTTAACTCCACTAAATATTAGTTTATGTAAGTTTCCAGGCTTTTCTGAAATCAGCCTGCTCATCATTTCTTATAACACAATAGTATTCTATTACATTCATATAACACAACTTGTTTATCAATTCCCCAATTAATGAGCATCTCCTCAATTTCCAATTCTTTGCCATTACAAAAAGAACAGCTATAAATATTTTTGTACATCTGAGTTTTTCCCTTTTTAAATGGTATCTTTGGGAGACAGACCCAATAGTAATATTTCTAGATCAAAATTATCCACAATTTCATAATCCTTTGGACATAGTTTCAAATTGCTCTCCAGAATGGTTGGATCAGTTGACAACTGAGGTGAAAATTCTAATTAATAAATAATCAAATGGTTTTTAACTGCCTCCTGTACACAAGGTGCTATACCTAGAAAATATGGCGTGCAAAGACAAAAATGAAGCAATTTCTGCCTTCAAGGAGTTTGCATGCTACTAAACAATAATTTTATTTCACTTTGAAGAGCCATTGACTAATATATAACCCTGACATCATGTAACCAAACTGGGGTGGCTTGGTAATTCCTATCAATATATAATTATGGGAGGGATTCATGACAGTAGAAATGCTTCTGAATTTATTTAGGGGATTTGGGTTCAAATTTAGAATTATTTTTTGCTATGTTAGTGATCTTGGACAAGCCAATTATCCTGAATGAACCTCAGTTTCCTCATCTGTAAAAATACAGAAGTTGGGCTAAATGGTCTCTAAAATCCCTTCTACCCTTTCATGACTTATCCAGTAGTGGGGGTCCCTATGCAAGATGCTTAACATGATATTATTAATTGGATTGATTATATCCCTAAATTGGTGAAAGTAACAAATTAATTGTGTGCATTGCAAACTGGATTCAGCATTAAAACATTCTCCTCCATTTTTCCTGATCTTTTTTGAAGCAGGACAAGAAAATCTTAGCCCACGTTAGAGAAAACTGCTCAGTCTCTTTGAGCAGAAATGTGAACTTCAATCAAGGAATGAGAGAAGGGAAGGCATCTGCCCTCTTACCTCCTACCCAGGAAAAGCTCTCTAAGTTCATCATGGCAAATCTCCTATGTGATGGTTTCCCTGTAAATCAGAGAGATTGATGCTGTTGCATCGGTCAGCATGTAAAATAACATGTCATCTGTAGAGAGTGTGATGTGCAAAGTATCAGCGTAACTGGAAATTCATAGCACTTTAACACCTGTTTCCATAGCTACAGTGTAATCCAGACATCTGAGAGGCTAGCCTGCCTTTGCCAGGCCTGTCATTTCATGGAAATAAATTAAGAAAGCTGATGACAAGTCCTGGATTATACAATTTCTTTAAAGTACAGCAGGCAGACCTGAAATCTAACCAGGAATGAACATAGTTCAGCAAAATGGATAAAATCCATTTCCGGTAACCTTTGTAAGAAAATTTGAATGTAGCTTTCTTTATGTTTTTCCCCCTTTGTCCCTGAAGCAGTATCATATGTTACACCTGGCAATGATATTTGTGGCACCATATTTTTTGATTTTTCAGGAGGTGCTATCTTATTTTTAAATTAAAGTTAAAAAAAAAAGCCAGAAAGCAGATGGGAAAATGGTGGGGGAAGGGGGGGAGAAGGAAAAAATACAGTTAGGTTAATGCTAAAGGGCAAACTTCAGTGCCAGACACTTAGCGATTTGCATATTCTCAATATGTTTCTGCCTAGGAGCATATTTTCACAAAGTCTGTGTATATATCCATGTCTCTATAGTTATCCATGTCTTTGGCTACATGTGTAAGACTAAGTATAGAGTTAGTGTGTTGGCTGATGACTTACAGTAGTGCTTTAGGAATTTCACATTAAATAGTCACTGGCATTGACAACGAGCTGATAGTAGCTAGTGGGGAAGTGGAAGAGAGAGAGACTGTCTCATTTCCAAAACCCACTGGCTAACTGGAGACATGGCCTGTTGACATTTGTTTTTTCCATGAAGTGTTTCTGAGCTTGGTCAAGGAGGAAAAGAAAATACATTTTCTAGACAAGGTAGTTGAACATGAAAATAAATGTCATGGTATGGGGAGCATTATATATTCCTTAAATAATCTCCCATCCAGGCTAAATGTTCATTTCTTTAGCTAAAATAAGGGTTAGGTCAATCTTGGTCTTGGAGAACAGGTGTTGAATGTTACATACATGGTCAAGTTTGGTCTCTGAGCTGATTTTGATTAATTTTTCTCAGTTATAAAGGTAGGGTCTATGTCTAAGGTAATGGTGGAAATATTGGGAAATAGCTATCATGAATAAAGAGCAAAAGATGTCAATAAAACTTTAAAAATTAAAATAAAATAGTGAGGGCCAGAGTTGGACTGGTCTAGAGAGTGACTGAGAATATGTTCCATTACAACAATAATCACAACTGTTGTTTCCAGACAACTTTAAAGCTTAAAAAGTCTTCTGTTTAGGTATTAATAGAGGCAGCGTCATGCAAAGCAAAGAGTATTGAATCAGAAACACTGAACTTGAAGTCATAAAATCTAAATTCAAATCCCAACTCTGTTATTTAATAATTGTGTGATCTAGGGCAAGTCATTGAATTTCTCCTGGACTCATTTTTCTAATATCTTAAAAGAGAAGGTTCAGTTAATTGACCTTTAAAGTAATTTCTAGTTCTAAACTCATGAAATTATTATTATTCCATATATATTAAATGGAATCTAGATAGCTTCACGGAAGTAAAATATTCCCACAGCTTGTAAGTGAGACAGACAAGATCCAAACTCAATTTTCTTGATGAAATAAAGCAATTTCCCCAAATACAACTTGCTTCTTGTTTACCAGTAGATTAATTTTTCAAGGTATGAGATGGATCTTGAAGATTTAGGGTCAGGGTAGGTGAAAAGGAGGAAGAGATAAACAATGTTCTCTGTGCTATCTTGAAAACTCTGCCTGTCCTCTTGGCATCTTGGAAGTCTGCCTGGACCGTTTTATAGAGGTCAGAAAATGATTAGTTTGCTTATTGTGGATCTCTTCTGTATTAATTCTAGTCACATCAGTCAACTATACTCAGGGCTGGGAGGTACTCTGATTCTCAAGCCTAATTAATTTTCTTTTGGTTGAGATAAGGTTTATTCATACCATGTTTTAATCAATATAAATGAAACATTGCTCATTGAAAAATACTAAAAACTAGACTTTGATGATGTTTGGGGTTCTATTATAAAATCAAAGATGCTTTAAAATGAAGTTTTGCCAATAAGTTTTCTCTTAAATGACCTAATCATTTTCTTCATTTTGAAAAATAAACGGAGAAAAATGTGAAGTTAAAAAACAACAATACCATTGAATAATAGATCATTCATAATACATGTTAAGGATTGCAAAACACTTTCTGCATAACAATGCGTGACTGACTGATTTTAGAAATGAGGAAACCAGGATATAGAGCTTAAGTGACTAGTGTATGGTCCAGCAGATATCCGTCTGTGGTCAGACAGGTAATAACAATAGGCAGCATTTATTTAGCTCTTTAAAGTTTGCAAATGCTTTAAAAATATTATCCAATTTTATCCTCATAACAGCCTTGGGAAGTAAGTGCCATTATTATTGTCCATTTTACAGAGATAAAAAATGAAATGACTTAAATGACTTGCCCACTGTCATATAGCTAATAAGTGTCTGAATTAAGTCTTCCTGACTTCAGGTACAGGGTTCTATATATTGTACCACAAATCCAGGTATGCTGATTTCAAGTCCGTCATTCTGTCCAGTATGTCATTCTCTGTTTAAAACAAAAAAGGAAAAAAAATCCTTGATATTAGTGTAGAAAAGCAGCTTTGTTTCTTTCATAAAATGACAATGCTCATTTAAAAATATTTAAACTTATACCTGAGAGAATAGAACTGTTGTTTTCTTTTGGAGGCATCACAGTAAAAGCTAAAAGTTTAATATTGATATTTGGCATTATTTATAGCTTTGGATTTCTTCAATATCAAAAGGGCTATTATTTTCTATCAATGTTAAGAACACGTCACTAGGTTATACCTTTTTCCTCCCTCTTCATTATTATTATTTAATTTTTTCCAAACTATAAGGTTCAGATTTATCTGGAGTCCAAATTGCATTAACGTAAAAACTCTTTTTAAAACAGTTGCACAGAAGTAACATGATAAAAAAACTGTTTATATCACCATATCATTTTGCATACAGAAACATCTCCAGTCCAAATGTTTGTTTATCATATTCTCTATCCATTTCCCTACAACTCCCTCAAGTTTTAATTTTAAGCTTGTGCAACAGCCTATATTCAGATCAATGTTATAAGAAGGAACACTTAAAAGACTTAAACTCCTTGATACAAATCAGTACTTTTCTCCCTTGTTTTTAATAGTAACAACAGATTGTTCTAATCCTGATATACTTATAATGGTTAAAAATCTGGAAGGAACCATTGAGGTATCTCTTAATTTTATAGATAAAGGTATTGAAGCCCAGGGAAGTAGAGTGGTTTGACTATGGGCATACTGGAAGATAATATTAGTGGTTGGATTTGAACTCAGGTACTCTGACTCCAAAGTTGATACTCTTTTCATGGTGTCCTTCTGAGATTTTAATTATGCAACTTATTAATTTATCTTGGATCTTATCATGAAGTCAAATGGATTCTGGCTCCAAGATTTTAGTCCATATTTAAGTTGCAATCTGTGAGTTAATAACAATAATAAATATATCATTTACATAATCCTTTAAGTTTTTGCAAAATGCTTTCTAAGCACTATCTCACGTTATTCACACAGCTATCAGAGAGGAAATTGTGGAAGACAGATGTTAAATAATTTGGGTAGGGTCACACAGTTAATAAAAGTTTGAGTCTGAATTTGAACTCTCATCTCCCTCACTCTAGATGCAATTCTCTCTATATCGTACTATCTAGATGTCATTTAGCCAACTATACATTCTTTGGGCTCTCTCATCATTAGCTAAAGTTATTCCTTATAAATTTCTATCTCTTGTAGAAATCCTTCTTTGTGGGGGTCTGTTCTCTGTTTTAAAGTGGGATGGGAGGGATGCAGCAGAGCTGAGAGTAAAGGGAACATAAAACATTCATATGCTGAGGATATAATCCCCTTACTCCTGTGATTCATTTCTTTGCAATCAGGAGTTAACTTTTCACTTTACTCTTCTTAAGAGCAAAATATCCCCTTTTCCACTAGCTTTTTAGCTAGAAGCTCCTGGGTCTGGGTACTTTTAAATGTGCATCCTGTAATTACCCTTAGCAATTCTCTAGTCATGGATATAGCTCAGTTAGCTTTGATAAACTGCTCCGGACAAATGATCCCTGAAAATATTTGCTAAGAGGCCCCTATCTTCTTCCCTCCCACAGAACACCTTTAAAAAAATTTTCAACTAAATATTTGAAACTAGATTTAAAGTCATTTCGTGACATGAGACATGACCTAAGCTGTTTCAGAGGGAGTTGTCATGGGTTTTGAGTAAGATTATCATGTGTATAATACACTATATGCTTAATGTGTTCATGACTGAGCTCAAAACAGCTTGGAAGGCTTTAGCTTGTGCAGCCACAAAAATAAACACAGGTCTACATTCCCACAGTCAAAAAAAAATCAAAGGAGACCAAATGGAAATCAGGCAGTGGGCCTAATCATCTTCCTTCCTATGACTAATTTAGATGTTGAACATTGAGCTTCAATTTTACATGTAATAGTTAATCCTGATGATTGCATCTGGGTAACAGACTGAAATGCCACAGCGGTCTCCTCCCCCTTTGCAACTGGACCCGGAATTTTGATTTGTTCCAAAGTCAGTACTGTGTGACCAACATGGATCTAATGAGAATCAGGCAGTAGGCCTAGAAAGAACTTAATACATACCCTTTTCCTCCCTCCCTTCTTGAAGCTTTCTTTTGATATCTTTGAGAAGTTGAGTCTGAGTGAACTGACTGCTGATCCACAAATTTTTTTTTTCTTCTTAATCTTGTAATTTTAGGAACAGAATAAGAAAGGTAAGGAAAGGAAAGAGGTGATTTAGGCTGGGGAAAAATGCAGATTTTCTAGATTAAAAGTTGGTTAGAATATTTGTATACTATGAGGAACTTTTTAAGAGCCAGAATTAGTTTTTTGCCTTTTTTGTAACCCCAGGGCTTAGCACAGTGCCTGATAAACTCAATAAATGATTGTTGATTGATTTTTAGAAATTTTGAAAGCAATTTTCAGGACTTGGTTAATGAATCAATAGTGCATAGATGAGTAAAATCCTGGAAGTTAGGTTTATTTTTTTCCTTTTCAAAGAATCCCTATCTAACACATGTGTGAGGAAGGGCTTGCTAATATACTTGCTATTTTTCCCCATTTCAGTATCACAAATTTAAAGTTGGTAAGAGGATTAAAATCCTTTAAGTCCAATTCTCCCTTTTTACAAATAAGAAGACAGAGACATAATGAATCAAAATTTCCCTAGCTTGTTGAGTCCTTGAGGAGGACTCATGGGAGGACAAGAACAAGAGTTGTGAATGTTGGAGAAATCTGGACAAGTTGTGATCTTCATTTTTGAAAGGGATAGTTACATTAGTGAATCATAAGATCCACTGGAGTGAAAAAGGAAGCATTCATTACACATTGTACTTTCCTAGATGAACAGCCCTTACCAAATGAAAAGGTAATTTTTGAACCTAGCTTTCTGTCATGAAATATACATAAAATTGTGGAAATGGCAACCCAGATTCATATGCTTGGAGTCCTAACTATGGGGGAATAAAAGGAGCACTGGATTAGGGGTCTGGACACTTTAGTTTTGATTATGACTATTCTGCCCATTAGCTGAAAAATGTTGGAAAATCATTGATCCTCTCACCCATTCATCAAATGGAGACAATAATACGTGTTTTTCCAACTGGGCAGAGTTGTGAGGATTAAATGAGGTGAGCTAATAGACCTAAATGTATCCTGAGTACTTAAAAAGCAATAGTAGTGAATCTGAGTCATAATTTATATTTTTGTTTTTATCAGTGTGGAGAATTCTCAGCATGGGAATGTATTCTATTGAAGCAGACCTATAACTCCTCTCTGATTTGTAGTCTTATAAAATACACTGGGGCACTGAGAGATAAAGTGACCTTGTTGGGATCACAGAGCTGGTACGTATCAGAGGCAGAATTTGAAATGAACTCTTACTGACTCTATCTGCTATGCCAAACTGGATGTTATTATGCATTTAATAATAAGGGACAAGTTAATGTAATGGTATGCTGGAGCCAGCTCATATTGACTTGTGAAAAACTGATAAATTTGATTGTTGTTGGTCAATAATTTTTTAGTCATGTCTGACTCTTGGTGATTTGCCATTTCCTTTTCCAGCTCATTTTATAGAGAGCTGAAGAAAATAGAGTTAAGTGACTTGCCCAGGATCACACTACTAGTAAGTGTCTGAAGTCAGACTTGAATTCAGGAAAATGAGTAGCCTTGAAGTCAAGTCTTCAACATTGTCTTCAACAATAAGAGCCACATCCATCAGAGTTGATTGTCATGTAGTCTTGTTGCTGTGAATAATGATCTGGTTCTCCTCATTTCATTCAGTATCAGTTCATGTAAATCTCTCTGAAATCATCCTACTGGTCATTTATTACAGAACAATAATATTCCATAACATTCATATACCATAAGTTATTCAGCCATTCTCCAGCTGAGGGGCCTCCACTCAGTTTCCAATTTCTTGCCACTACAAAAAGGGCTGCCACAAACATTTTAATTGGCATGGTTTCCAAAGGAGAAAAAGTAGAAAATAACTAATCTTTTGTTCCCTAAAAATGATAATCTAAAATAGACATGTTGAATAATAAGAACAATAACAATAACGACATAAAAGCTAGCATTTATATAGTGCCTACTATGTGCCAGTAACTGTTTTAAATATTTTCAAATATCTCCTAATAATCCTGAGCAACAGCAGGATTTATTATCATTCCCATTTTACAAATGAGGAAATTAAGTGTTTGCTCAAGGTCATAGCTACTTAATTCCTAAGGCTGGATTTGAACTCAATGACTCCAGGTAATGTGCTTTACACACTGAATCACCTGGCCTTGATAAAGATAAACACATGTAAAAAGATAAGAATATGAACATACTGTACTATACAAAGAACAAGAAAGCAATATAGAAAATGGCCACATAGAACTTACTGGAAAGGTTTGGAAGTCCTTTGTGTGAAGGATTCTATGGTTTGACTTCAGAGACCAAATTATCCCAGCCTAAGTTTGGTCCCTCGTCACTTCTCTCACTAAATTTGCTTGCACTTAATTGTCAATTACCCCTACATGATACAGATTTTTTTCAATCACATTTCCTGTTTCTCTTTCCCTCTCTCTCTCTTCTCTTCTCTCCTCTGGTTAACAGAGGTTTAACCTTTTTCTTTTTAGGTCTTACTTAAAATAACTAAGACCTAAAAAGAAAAAGGTTAAACCTCTGTTAACCAGAAGAATCAGTTTTTTTCCCACTTTCCTCATTCTTTATTTATTTGTTTTTATTAAAAATATTTAATTAATATTTTCCCATTACATTTAAAACACTTTTTAAATTTGTTTTTAAAATGTTTGAGTTCCAGATTCTCCTCCTTATCCTCACCCCTAATTCCCATTAAGAAACCACATGTAAAGTTACGCAAAACATTTGTATAAAAGTCATGTTATGAAAGAAAACACAGATCTCCCATCTTAATAAAAAAATTCCTCAAGAAAAATAAATCTAAAAGGCCTCATACCAAAATATATAGAGAATGGACTCTAATTTATAAGAAATCAAATCATTCTCCAATTTGATAAATGGTCAAAGGATATGAACATGAACACACAATTTTCAGATGAAGAAATGAAATTCTAGCCATATGAAAAGATGATCCAAATAATTATTGATCAGAGAAATGCAAATTAAGACAACTCTGAGATACCACTACACACCTGTCAGATTGGCTAGAATGACAAGGAAAGATAATGATGAATGTTGGAGGAGAAGTGAGAAAACTAGGACACTGATACATTGTTGGTGGAATTGTAAATGCATCCAACCATTCTGGAGAGCAATTTGGAACTATGCTCAAAAAGTTATCAAACTGTGCATATCCTTTGATCCAGCAGTGTCAGTACTGGGATTATACCCCAAAGAGATCTTAAAGGAGGGAAAGGGACCCACATGGGCAAAAATGTTTGTGGCAGCCCTTTTTGTAGTGGCCAGAAACTGGAAATTGAATGGATGCCCATCAATTGGAGAATGGCTTAATAAGTTGTGGTATATGAATGTTAGGGAATATTATTGTTCTGTAAGAAATGACCAGCAGGATGATTTCAGAAAGGCTTGGAGAGACTTACATGAACTGATGCTAAGTGAAATGAGCAGAACCAGGAGATCCTTATACACTTCAACAACAATACTAGATGATGATCAATTCTGATGGACCTGGCCATCTTCAGCAATGAGATGAACCAAATCAATTCCAATTGTTCAATAATGAAGAGATCCAGTTACACCCAGTGGAAGAACTCTGGGAAATGAGTGGGAACTATAACATAGTTTGTCCACTCCTGTTTTTGTCTGCTTACATTTTTGTTTTTCTTCTCAGGTTATTTTTTTACCTTATTTCGAAATCTGACTTTTCTTGTGCAGCAAGATAACTGTATAAATATGTATATTATATATATATATATATATGATATAACATATACTTTAACATATTTAACATGTATTAGTCTATCTGCCATCTAGGGGAGAGGGTGGGGGGAAGAAGGAGGAAAGTTGGAAAAGAAGGTTTTGCAAAGGTCAATGCTGAAAAATTACCCATGCATATATCTTGTAAATAAAAAGTTATAATAAATAAATAAATCTAAAGAGAGAGGGGGAGAGACAGAGACACAGAGAGAGAGACACACAGAGAGACAGAGAGAGACACAGAGACAGAGAGAGAAAAGAGAAAAGAGAAGAGAAGAGGAGCAGAAAGGAGAGGAGAGGAGAGGAGAGGAGTCAGAGGGACAGAGAGACACAAAGAGAGAGAGACAGAGAGAGAGGAGAGGGGAGACAGAAAGAGACACAGAGAGACAGAGACAGAGACACAGAGACACAGAGACAGAGTGACAGAGAGAGGAGAGGAGAGAGGAGAGAGACAGAGAGAAAGACAAAGACAGACAGACAGACAGAGACAGAGAGAGGAGAGAAGAGAAGAGAGAGAGAGAGAGAGGGAAAGAGAGAAAGAAGAGAGAGAGAGAGAGAGAGAGAGAGAGAGAGAGAGAGAGAGAAAGAGAGAGGTTTCAATTTCTATTCAGACATAATTTGTTCTTTCTTTGAGTAGGGATAGGATTTTTCATCATAACTCCTTCAGAGGAGCTGTAGATTATTGTACTGCTGAGAATGGCAAAGTCATTTATAGATGATCATCCCAGAGCATTGCTATTACTTTGGACACAGTGCATTTTGCTTTGCTTGAGTTCTGAAGGACTTTCTAGGTTTTTTTTTTCTGAGAGTATCCTGCTCATCATTTCCCATAGAACAGTAATATTCAATGACATACATATACCACAATTTATTCAGCCATTCCTCAACTGGTGAACATCCTCTCAATTTCCAGTCTCTGAAAAGAGAACTGCCACAAATACTTTTGTACATATAGATCCTTTTCCTTTTTTTTTAAACATGTCTTTTAGTATTCATGGCTAGTAGTAGTTGTGTTAGATCAAATTTATAACCCTTTGGGCATAGATCATATATTTTGATTATTAATCAGTTGAGGCATGACTCTTATTTTTTATGAATTTGACTTAGTTCCCTTTATTTTTAAGAAATAAGACCTTATCAGAGAAAGTTGCTTGAAAATTCTTTTTTACAATTACTATTGTATTTCCTGTTCCCCTTTTATTCTATTCTCTTTCTTCTTTCACACTGTCCATCACCAAAAGTGTTTTGCTACTGACTTCTCCCTCCCCCAATATGCCCTCTCTTTTATCACCACCCCTTTCCCATATCCTATACCTCTCCTAATTTCCTGCAGGTTAAAGATAGATTTCTATATCCATATTGAGTATCTATTATTTTCTCTTTGAGCCAATTTGGATGAGAGTAAGGTTCACTCACTTATTCTTTACTCTTCCTCTTCCCCTCTAATATAAAAGCTTTTTCTTTCATCTTTTCATGGCAGATAATTCTTCCTTTCTCTTTCTTCCAGTCCATTTCTCTCTTATCTCTTAATTTTGTCATTTTTAAAAGATATTATACTTTTATATTCAGCTTATATTTGCATCCTCTGTCTAAATATACTCCTTCAAACTGCCATAATAATGAGAAAGTTCTAATGAGTTACAAGTATCATCCTCACATACAGGAATGTAAAAAGATAAACCTTACTAATTTCCTTATGCTATCACTTTCCTGATGATCTTTTTATGCTTCTTCCAAATCCTGTATTTGAAAATCAAATTTGCTATTCAACTCTGGTCTTTCATCATGAATGCTTGAAAATTCTCTATTTTATTGAATATCTACTCTGAAGGATTATACTCAGTTTTGCTGGGTAGGTGATTATTGGTTATAATTCTAGCTCTATTGCTTTCTGGAATATCATATTCCAAGCCCTCTGGTCCTTTAATGTAGAAGCTGCTAAATCCTGTATAATACTGACTGCAGCTACACTGTAGTTCATTTGTTTCTTTCTGGATATTTGCAAAATTTTTCCTAATGACCTGGAAGTTTTGGAATTTGGCTAATATATTCCTAGGAATTTTCATTTTGAGATCTCTTTTCAGAAGGTGATTGATGTATTCTTTCAATTTCTATTTTACTCTCTGGTTTAAGAACATCAGAATAGTTTTCCTTAATAATTTCTTGAAAGATGATGTTCAAGGTCTTTTTTTTAATCATGACTTTCAGGTAGACCAATAATTTTTAAATTATCTCTCCTGGCTCCAGGTCAGTTATTTTTCTAATATTTCACATTTCCCCCCTATTCTTTCATTCTTTTGGCTTTGCTTGAATATATTTTGATTTTTCAGAAAGTCATCATCTTCCATTTGCTCAATTCTAATTTTTTTAGCTTTTTATTTTCAAAATACATGCATAGTTTTCAACATTCAATGTTGCAAAACCTTGTGTTCCAAATTTTTTGGTTTCTCCTTTCCGCCATTCCCTTCTCCAGACAGCAAGTAATCCAATATGTATTAAACATGGGCAATTCTTCTACACATATTTCCACAATTATTATATTGCAAAAGAAAAATCAGATCAAAAAGGAAGAAAATGAGAAAGAAAACAAAAATCAAACAATCACGATAAAAAAGATGAAAATACTATGCTATGATCCACGTTCAGTCTCTACAGTTCTCTCTCTGGATTCAGGCGGCTCTTTCCATCACAAGTCCATTGGAACTGAAGTGAATCATCTCACTGTTGAAAAGAGCCATGTCCATCTAAACCGACCATCATATAATCTTGTTGTTGCTATGTACGATGTTCCCTTGGTTCTACTCACTTCATTTGGTATCAGTTCATACAAGTCTCTCTAGGTCCTTCTAAAATCATCCTGCTGATCATTTCTTATAGAACAATAATATTCCATAAAATTCTTATTCTATAACTTATTCAGCCATTCTCCAGCTGATGGGCATCCACTCAGTTTCCAGTTTCTTGCCATTATAAAAAGGAGATAGAAACAATTTTGCACATATGAGTCCTTTTCCCCATGTTTATGATATCTTTGGAAAACAGGCCCAGTTCAATTCTAATTTTTAAGGAATTATTTTCCTCAGGGAGTTTTTGTACTTCCTTTCCCATTTGTCCAATTTTGCTTTTTAAGGAATTCTTCTCCTCAGTAGTTTTTTGTATTTCCTTTTACATCACTCTTTTTACCAAATTCCCCCTCCCCCCCCATATCTCTTACTTGATTTTCAAAATCCCTTCTGAGCTCTTCCATTGCCTTAGATCAATTCTTATTGTTGTAGGAGATTTTTGAATGTAGGATGTTGAATGTTGTTGTCTTCTTCTGAATGTGTGTTTTGATCTTCCTTATCACCATAGAAACTTTGTATAGTCAGAAACATTTTCTTTTTGGTTTTCTGCTCATTTCCTAGCCTATTAATCAGCTTTTATTCTTTGTTAAATAAAGTAGGGGGTCTCTTGATTTTAGAGATCTTTCTAGGGACCTGACCTCAAGCTCTCTTAGGAATGACCCCACCCTACTGTAGCTATAAGATCTAGTTTGTTAAAGCAACAGAGTTCTGCTTTGATGGCACTGTGGTTAGGATTGTGCTGACATGGCTTGTGCTTTAGTTGTGGACTGGACTCCCATCCTATTGTCACAGCATTGGGCTAGAAAATATTCCATTCCATCTTTTTGGGTATTCTGTCTCACTAAAATTTGTTTAAAGCTATTATTTAAAGGTGAATTCCTGCCTTCACTTCACCAATTTGGCTTTGCCTCTAACCAGAAGAATAAGTGAAGCAGAATACTCCATTTTTGAGCCTTTTATTTAATTATGGTAAAAATCTTCCTGATTGGGTCTCAGAACTATCTATTGTTTTGGTGGGAAAAAGTATAGAAACAGAGTTAGGAGAAGGCAAGAAGCATTAATATTCATGACACCCCTCAAAAGAATATTTTAAAAAAGAAATCAGCCAACATTAATTGATTATTTTCATAAGCCTTTATTTTAACTAACACTTACATGAAATTAAACCAGCATGAGAGTGATCATGAGATTCCTATCACACAGTTGTCCTCAAGTGTCATAGTAGAGAGCAGAAATATGCCATACCTTTTTCCTGGAATATTTATTAGTTAAATCACATCTTAAGTGAATTGCATGAAATCTGACACAAAGGGATCCTAATCAATTATTACAAATAGATCCAAGTAAGGAGAATATGGCTGAAATCAAGAAAGTAACTTAAAAATAAAACTCAGTATCTTTGTGATGTTGTAGTCTTGTTAACTGCTGTCCTTGCTACAAAGGAAAGAAAAGAATTCTAATGGTCTGTGATGTTTAGGGAAGCCCCTACTAGAGCAATTAGAGTCCCCTAGCAAGAAAGATCACCATATTCCAGAAAAGACCCAATGCTATATCCTTGAGTATCTTCTGACTCAAATCCTGTTGGTAGTTTCTTCTGGGGTTGTCCTCAGGATATAGATTTGAAGAAGGTTGAGATTGTCTATCTTGTTCTCTGTTACTAGCAGCAGGTTTGAGTATGGATTTCTTAAGACTCCAGAGCTATTTCTGAACTACACAAGGAATTTAAGCTGATTATTATCCATTCCAAAGAGGGTGAAGGAGCTTGTTTATCATGGGTTATTACAGGCCAAACCTAAATAAGATTCAATGGCTTAAAAATGCAATGAACCCTTGAAGTAGATTAAAAACTGCAATTAAAAACACTTTAATAAATCAAAGATTATAATAATCAATTAAAAGGATATAAGGTTTTATATAAGGATAAAAAGATATTCATCTTATGTAGAATTAGAACCAACAAAAAATTCTCCAGAGAGCAAGCAAGAGGAAAAATAAAAGTCTAACACTAATTCTTGTTAAACTGGACTTTTATACCTCAAACAACAAAGGGGCAACATGATCTTTCTGCCTTCTTACAATATTATATGATAAACATTTTTAAAGGGCCTATTCTATTTCAGGCATTGTATTAATTGCTAGAGATGCAAATAAGAAAAAAAATATCGTGCCTGTGCCCAAGGAGCTTCAGTATCCAAAAGAAAGTTTCAAAGGGGGTAGGGGATGTGTTTGCTGAAAAGTAACCTGTGAAGATGACGATGATGATGATGTCGAGTTGAAACAAAGCAGAGCAGCTCATGACAAATGAAGAGGAGCTGAGATTTTGAGCCTTCTGTAAAGGAAGACTATAGAAGAAACATTTGCTCTATTTTTCAGCTTCCTAATTAGATGGGCAGAAGCAAATGTCGATATTGATGAAATGTGAATAAGAAAGCTAAAAAAATCTCCATGATGTTGCTTCCCAGTAATGAGCTAATTCTGGAGGAGGTAGGGGTAGAGATGATGATGATGTTAGAATTGAAACTAAAACAGAAGTGGCTCCTACCATTTGGGTAGCACTAATATAAAATCAGCTTAGCATGGTGATATCTTAACCAAACTACTTGAGGCTACCAAGGCTATTTTTGGACAAAATCATAATCTCTTGAGACTTTTTAATCCATTTTTATGACTGGGGCTACCTTGGGATATCTATTTTGTTCATGTAGGTTATATGTGTCTACATGGGTCTTCCTGGAAGTGACTTACATAAAATTATAAATAGATGTTTTCAGAGTTTCTTCCTTCTACTTTTCTTCAAGAGAGGCTTTTGGTTGCTGGAAGGAGGGAAGGCAGAACATTGAAGCCAGAGGCTGGTCTTTCTGCTCTCCTCATAGAAAGGGTACCATTAATGGGGAAGCACACCAAGTGTTGTGTTCTCTCTCTGTCTCTGTCTCTGTCTCTGTTTCTCTCTTTCTTTCTCTCTCTCTCTCCTTCTTTGTCTCTCTCTCTCTCACACATGCATAATATACTATATATTATATACATACATAATTATAACACATATACATGTATACAAATATGTACATATATTTATATATTATATATATATATATATATAACTTTTTATGCATATATATGTATGTATGTGTATATCTCTTCTTGGATCTCTTTTTCCCAAATAAGCTCATTTGTCTAAGCAGATAAAAGCAGAAATCAGAGAAAGTATGCAGATAGGAAATGAAGTCTCTCATTGGGAGCAAGAAAGCTCATGTGAACCAAGAGAGAAGGTCTTAAGGAGAAAGTTCACAAAGTCCTTAGTGTAATAAGATAGGAATAGGAGTATGATCAAGATGCCAGTTCCTTAACATGTAAACTTCTTTCCAGAGTTTTTTCTCCTTTTAGAGATCTGAAGAGTAACTTAAATCTTGTGTATTTTCCCTCAGAGATAGAAACCAGAAGATCAGAATATTGCTTCTTTTACAAGCTTTTGCAAACTGTGCCCCTCACACATGCATGAATTATTGAATAATAAATTTCTATTGAGAAGAGTGTTACAAAAATGGACTTTGAACTTTGTTATATATTTTAAAAATTATTTAATAATTAAATTAATTGCATGTCCATTAATAGTAGTTTTATTTAAGTTCATATATTTAGGGTTTGAGATTTGAGAAGGAAAAGCTGACCCAAAACAGGAGAGATTTCTATAAGGTTACTTCAAGGTGTGGGTTGAATAAATTAGAGTTATCCATACTCTTGCTAATTAATGAAAATATTCCAGAGCATATTTATTAGGCTAACTTGAACCCTGTGAAGGAAAATCTAAAAGGAAATGAACCAGAAGTAGAGAGAAATGTTTGTGAGTATATGTGTGGGTGTTTGCCACTAAGTACACTGATAATAACCTAGCATTACAAACCCACATCTCACATGTCTCTACATTTTTCTGAAAGTTTTTTGCATTTTAAGAAAGGCCCAAGCTTACCCCAAAGAATGAATATCTGATGAAGAAATGTGAAACAATGTGGTTTCTGAGTGGGGAAGAGAAAATTTTCTCAGGTCATGAGTTGGAAAGATTCAAATGTTCCTGAAATTATATTAACAACAGCAATACAACAGCAATAATAACAACCAAAATGGGCAGATTAACCCTTTATTAATACTAGGCTCAAGGTGTACCTTTGAATAATAAATAATATGGAGGATAATGGATATAGGACATATTTAGGCATCAGATCACACATAAACAAAGAAACACAGAGTCTACTACCCCAATCCAGTATACAAATGTTAATACTTCATCAGAAAGAAGAAAAAACTGATAGATATTCTCAGATTATATGACAAGCATATACTACTTTTATACTACTATTTTACCACTGTAATGAGTAATGATTATTCAGGAAATATTATTACTGGACTTGATACACTTTTATTATTGGATATAACCTATGAAATGGCTAAGATCCAAAAATGAAACCAAAAGGTTCTCCATGAGTAATATCCATAAAACCATAACCCATAAAATGTTGAGAAAGAAGTGCCAAATACAAGATTAAGTTAGGTTTGGAGGGATTCATGAAAATGTTACATTTCAGACAATTGCACTGGAAATTACCAAAACATCATTCTCACAGACAATGTACTTATTGGTTGATAACAATCTTTGAAAAGGAAGAGTAAAAACTCTGAAATGTATCAAGACAAGTTTAAGAAACTTAGTACCTATTATATTCTTAGAAAAATATTACCATGGGACCAGAATTATATAACATTTTGATATTCCTCAAAAACAGATGATGAATCTCCATGATACCAATGGAATTCACAAAACATCTTCAGAAACTCAACAAAAACCCTGTACTGGAACCAGACAATTGTCCCATATAGAACTATTATCTGTTATTGCTTAGATATAACATAATTTTAGAACAATATTTTCAATAGAGGTTGCCATGACAGAACCTCTACTCAACCTCCAAACTATGAAGACTGAAAAGCTCTCAAAATATAGAGATCTAGGAGACAGCATCAAAACCATATAGCAATTATAGAAAGAACATATTCTTGTCATATTCTCTATTATATCTAGGTCCTGATTAGTATGAACAATGAATTCCCCCAAGTCATTGCATTATTTGAATTCCCACTGCATATTTCCATTAGTTGAAGTCAATTATTATATTTTATGCCATTATGATGCCCAAATAGTACAAATCTGAATTCATGCAACTATTTCAGGGGATTTATTATTTGTACTAATAGAGAGATCTAGCTATTACGAAATTTTTCTGAATATGCTTTTTAGTGAGTCACAGAAGAGAAACCTGAATCCTAGTACTTTAAAAAAACTTTTTAAGGATCATTTTATCCACTTGCACAGTAGTTTTTAAACATGAAACTTAAAATAATAATTCCAGAATAGTAACATGTTCCAGGAGCATTTCTACCTGGCTTCCATTTAACATAAAAGATGAGATGAACTAATAATAGTAACTGACATCTTTAAAATATGGAATCAATGAAAAGCAATAAAATGATATCTATAAAGGTGTGCTTTAGAAAGCTCTGTGGTTTCAAACATATTTTTCTTTTCTCAGCTTATCTTCTCTCCAGGTGCACATGGCTTCTAGTAATTTATTCTAGTGGATATGTCTTTAAGAAGCACTATCTTAATTTATTATTATTAGATATTTATAATTAAATATTGTAATTATAAAATGTACAGCTGCCAAATTGGTCAAGCCTCCATAAGTATGTCAATAGATGAATATGAAATCTTCTCTCTATTTCCCCCCTTCATAACCTCTTTGGGATACAGGCCCAGTAGAGACACTGCTGGATCAAAGGGCATGCACAGTTTGATAGCTCTTTGGGCATAGTTCCAAATTGCTCTCCAGAATGGTTGGATCAGTTCACAACTTTACCAATAAAGTATTAGTATCCCAGTTTTCCCACATCCTCTCCAACATTCATCATTATCTTTTCCTGTTATTTTAGCCAATCTGAGAGGTATGTAGTAGTAGCTCAGAGTTGTCTTCGTTTGCATTTCTCTGATCAATAGTGATTTAGAGCATTTTTTCATATGACTAGAAATGGTTTTAATTTCTGTATCTGAAAATTGTCTGATCATATCCTTTGAGCATTTATCAATTATAGAATGGCTTGCCTTAATATTATTAACACAATTAGAAAAAACAAATAATTGTTCAATTTTTTTTTCATTTGTAGCTCATCCAAAATAGTGGAGCTCTCTGACCATGGCAGACTGTGAATGGCATTCTGTTGGACATTTTGCAATCTATATGCTTTTCTTGCATGGCTTACTTAATTTGATGCCATAAAATTTATATGGAAAATTTGCACTGGATGATTTTCTGGCGTCCATTTGGCTATGGAGAAATGAAAAGAACTAGGGATCTAACTTAACATTCACAAATGAAGTATTCCTCCAGACAAGAATAATTAGCATTATATTTAAGATGTCTTTGCAGACATGTCACTAAATCAAGAATATTTTTAAGGGATGGTGTATAAACACAGATCATAGTTTGTAGATAAGTCATGGATATCTCAGACAGAAGCCCAGAAAATTTGTGATTTGGTAATGGTTTCATAGCTGGTGCATGTCCAAAATAGCATTAAACCATGGTCCTATTGAACTCAAGCCAGGCATTGAAATGATGCAACATTGACTCTCCCAGAAGACACAGTTTATTTCAAGTTGTTCTAGAACAAACATCTTTTTTTTTGTTGCGTGTGTATCACTTCAACAAAACAAAAAGCACCACAAACCACATACCCCCCCTTATTCTAACTTGATGTCATAAAAATTAATCTTGTATAGTTTTTTCTCCAAATTAAAAAAAAAAGAAAAAAAACAGGAAATGTGGTTATATTTTTCCATTCTTGAGCATTTTTTAACATAAATTAAAATTTAGAGGGTAAAATGTCCTTAAAAGAACACACTCATTGGGTAATTTTAATTTGAGACTAGCTTGCAGACCACAATGGCATACCACACCTTGGGAACCATTCATTTGGAAAAATTTTATATAAATTGATTAAAAAACAATTTAAAAGAACTTTTCTAGAATACAACTGCTTATTAATTCTAATTTGTTAGAAAACTCAAAATAATGATTATGCTGCTATATTGTTTCTTTTTAACAGACTTAAAAGAAAACCCTGAAATTAATTGACTCATTCACAATATGAAAACTGATAAACAAAGCATAATAATCCTGCTTGGAGAGAAACTCGTATATTATTTGTTGGTTGTTGTTGAAGGTAAGATACAGACAAGATAACTTGGAGATAATCTTAGAACCAACCAGTCAAGTAATAAGCATTTATTAAGTGCCTCCTCTGTGCTAAGCATTGTACTAAATACTATGGGTACAAAAAAAAGACAACCTGTACTCTCAAGAAGCTCACAATCTAATAGGGCATTTATATATTGCCTGCTACGTATCAGGCACTGTTCTAGGTACTTACAAGATGCCACAAATGTTATCAGATTTGATCCTCACGGCAACACTGAAGTAAATGCTATTATTATGCCCATTCTACAGATGAGGAAACTGAGGTAAAACTTAACTGAGATTAAGTGACTTGCCTGGTATTACACAACTAAGTGCCAGTTCCTGAATCACCAGCTGCCTTTGGGAGAAGAAGATGTAAGGACTTTGGAAATATAGGAAGGGGATAAGTTTTTGAAAAGCTTTAAAAGTCAAGCTGAGAATTTTATATTTAATTCTGGAGTAAACAAGAAGCCACTGGAGCTTATTGAATTGAAAGTCAGTTGGGGTAACATTGTCAGAATTTAGGAAAATCAGTTTGACAGATGAGTTGAGGGTGGGTTATTGAAAGGAGAGACTTGATGCAGGGACACCAATCAGTCTACTTGTGAGGCAATAAGGGACTCTGTGCAAGGTAAAAGCAGTTTCAGAGGAGAAAAGGTAATGTATGTGGGAGATATCAGAGAATGATAAAGCTGACAGGACTTCAAAATTGATTGGATATAGAGGATGAAAGAGTGAGAAGATGATGCCAGGTTGGAAGCCTGAATAACTGAGAGAATAATTATGTCTTTTACAATAATAGGAAATTTAGGAAGAACAAAAGGCTTGGGGGGGGGGAGAAAGAAAATAATGAGTATAATTTTGAACATAATGAATTTAAAATGCCTATAGAACATAACAGTTTTATTTGTTCAATAGGCAAGAAGATATGAAACTGGAAGTCGGAAGACAGGTGAAGGATGGATAAATTTATCTGAGTACAATTACATAAAGATGATAATTGAATCCATGGAAGCTGATGAAATCACCAAGCAAAATAATATAGAGAGAAAAGAGAAGAGACTGTAGGATAGACCATTGAGGACTTTCATCGTTAGCAAGAATGACCTGGATCAAGACTTAGAAAAAGTTATGTTGAAGAGTGTTCAGACAGTTGGGGGGAGAGCTAGGAAAAAGCAATTTCACAAAAACTTCCATATTAAAAAGGGAGAGTGATTGAAAGGTCTAGAAAGATGAAGATTGAAAAAAGGTCATTTGATTTGGTAATTAAAAGATCATTGGTAACTTTGGAGAAAACTATTTCATTTGACTCATGAAGTTGGAAACTAAACTTGTGAAATCTAAAAAGAAAGGAAATAAAAGTGGAGATACTTATTATATAGTATATTGAATCTTTTTAAAGAGTTTAGCAACAACAAAAAAGAAGAGTCATGAAGGATGTATAGCTATCAGAATGGATAAACCAAATGAGATTTTACTTGAGGATAGGGGAGGCATGCTGATATTTATACAAAGTAGTCAGTAGTCAGAAATCAATATTTTTACTAATCTCTAACTGAAATTTAGTATTTTCTTTAATTATGAATGTAGGCTACAGATATTATTCTGGGAATGGATTCATAGGCTCCACCAAAATGCCAGAGGATTCTACGATACATAAAAAAGATTAAGTGTGACTGTTCTATATAACTATGCTGGGAGCACAAGTAACTTAAATGACTTGTTCAGATTCAGAAAGTTATTAAGTGTAATATGCAGAATTCGTACCCAGGTCTTTCTGGTTCCAAGGCTAGCATTAGAATTCTGTTTTGCTCCTGTGTGAGCATTTCAATTAAAACTAAAAATTACACTTAAGGAAAAACAAAACAAAACAAAATACAGCGTAAATCCCTAGCATCTCTGTATAGCTTTTCCCAATAGCATAATAATATCTATTTCAATAAACTATAAAATTAAGGCTGAAAAATGACTCCCATCAGGACCAACCCATCAAGTTGTAGAAATAAGATTTTCACTCTCTATAAGCCTCAGTTTAAAATATCACATCATTAATGAATGTTGCTGACTTCATAAAGAGAAAAAAATATATAACTTACCAACATGAACATAGACAACTATGTCAAAAATGGAAAGAAACACATTAAATACCAAGCCCTAGAATTAATATATATTTACTCTATAGACAGGGATTATTATTTATTGATTTTGTGTTGAGGAAGATGTGAGGTCTTTATTCTTTAAATATGGAAGATACATTTAATCCTATCAATTCAGTCCTAGAGAGTTTTACAGAAAAGACAAAGCTTTGAGATTTATTTCATTGCATATTGGTGGTTTCATAATGGTTCCATTATGATGGAAAATTGCTATCATCTATAATATAACTTGATGGTGGCTAAGATGGGTATGATGAACTCTAAAATGGTTCTGTTACTATGTCAACATAGCCTAAAGAGACCTCTTTGAAAGTGGGTGAGAATTTTGCCTATAGAATGACACCAAAGTTTATTCCAGATGTGAGCTGCACATATCTTTGAAAAGATAGGACTGGAAGTATAATTCCTAGGTTAAGTGAGACATAAAAAAGTTAGTGTGGGCACAGAAAGGAGAGAGATCATTTATTCCAAGGTATCTAAAACAGTGAAAGGCCTCAGAGTAGAGTATAAATAACTTTTCCTAAATGAAAATTCCTTCTGCCTTTAACTAAGTGAAATGACCTAATTAAGGATTCCATGCAAAAATATCAGTATCAGATAAATTTGTTGATTATCTTTTTAGTTCCTGGTAAAGACTAGGTAGGGTCAATCTCCATTAAGAAGATTTTCCTGGGGCAGCTAGGTGGCACAGTGGATGGAGCACCAGGCCTGAAGTCAGGAGGACTTGAGTTCAAATGTGGCCTCAGACACTTAACACTTCCTAGCTGTGTGACCCTGGGCAAGTCACTTAACCCCAATTACCTCAGAAAAAAAAGAAGAAGATATTTCCTCCTAGCTAATCAAGGCCTATTGCTCATTAGTTTGAAGTTCACCATCTTAGTAGAATGATGTTATGAATTAACATATGCCATTGTCTTATTACTTTTCTTGTTTTGTGGCCAGAGGAAAATTAAGTTACAGTTCTTTACTGCTTCCCCCATCCTGAAGATATTGTAAAATTTTTTCAGTTTATTAAAATGAAATATCTGTTACCCAAATTAATTGAAATCTGAGCATAGATATGTAACTCATCAATAAGAAATGTCTATGTTCTCCGGTTTAATAATCTTTTGGGAAGGTATCTGTAGATCCACTATAGAAGGTATAAAATTGAATGTGCTTTATTCCTGCAAAAATGGGACTCTCTTTTATTTCAGTATATTGTTAGAAACGAAGCATAATCTTTCCTTCATAAAACATAATCACCAAATTTGAGATTTAAAAGGATGGTTGCCCACTATCCTTTGGGATAGCTTAAATTGTTAAGAATCTTCCCCCCGACATCAAGCAAAAATTTACCTCTTTACAATTTCTGTCTATTACTCTGAGTTCTACCTACTGAGGCAAACCAGATCAAGACTAATTCTTCCTTTGCTTTTCAGCCTTTCAAAAACTTGAAAACAGCCGGTGTCTTGTCTGAGGCTTATCTTCTCCAGGCTAAATATGTCCAGTTCCTGCAAGAGGAGGCATATGACATGGACTCAAAGTCCTTTATTACTCTTGTTCCCTTCTGAACAGCCTTTAGCTTATTAATGTTTATCAATATTCTTTTTTAACCCTGGCACCCAAATTGAACACAATATTCAGAAAAATCTTATGAGAAAAAAATATATTACCTTCCTATTCCTAGAAATTATACTAGTTGTGATGTAGTTGAGGATTGCATTAGCTTTATTTTGGCTGCCACAACATACTGCTGGTTCATATCAAACTTAAAATATTTTTAAAATCCCATATCTTTTTTTAAGACTACTTTTTATCCATATTATAATTGTAAAGTTTATTTTTTTCTACCCAATTGTACCACATTACATTTATAGGTCACATTAGATTCACAAAAACTTAATTTCTGTCTTAGCATGATTTATAAACAATTAAATTGAATTAAATTAAAAAAAATACTTGTCAAAAATAAAAGCATTCCCATCATCATGCAAAAAAAAATTACAGGAAGCACAATAGCTTAAAATATCTCTTGATTCTTTTGTATAGAAAGTAATTATTTATACAGACAAACATCATATTCACAAATATGCATTTCTTTGATGTTGGTTTTTTTATTACAGTCATTTGGTATTCCTATTGGTTGCTTCCCACCATTCACCTCTCCACTGGCTTATTATATTCATTCCAAATTCTTTGAAGACTATAATGTTATATTACTTGTAGTCATAGAGCAATAGCAACAAAATATTGGTATTAAATAGATGAACCTTTGTTGCAGGAAGAAGTTTGGGAGTATTAAAGAAGCTATACAATTTGTTACAGGTAATCTAGCCTTGAGTCATGCTTCATCATTACTCTTTCAGTATCATTATTTGTCACTGTGTTGATGTTCTGACAACTTTCTTGTATGAGTTTGTTATACAAATTATCCTCATGGTTCTTATTTCACTCTAAAATTTGCATAAATTCTCCCTAAGTTTCTCTGAAGTCTTCACATTTATAATTTCTTATGTAACAATATTATTATCTAACATTAATTTGGCCATATTAAATTTTTTCAGCCATCCCAGAATTGATGGGCATCCTCTTTATTTTCTAGGTCTTTACTACAACAAAAAGGGTATAAATATAAATATTTTGTGCATATGGCCTTTTCTTTGTAACTTTGATCACTTGGATTATGTACCTGGTAAAAATAATATTTGTTTGAATGAAATGTACTATTTGGTTACTTTTGTTTCATAATTTCAAATTGTTTTTCAGAATGTCTGGATTAATTCATAGCTTTACCAAAAATGCACTAGTGTGTCTGCCCTCTCATAATCCCTCCCTAAATTATTTTTTCATATTTTATTATGTTAGGAAATCTGGTTCATGTGAAATGGAAATTCAGAGTTATTTAATTTTCTTTTCCCTTATTTATGATTTGATGCACTTTTTCATATTGTTGTTGATAACCATCATTTCTTTATTTGAAACTTCCTGTTTAAATCTTTTGACTTTTGCTCCTAGAAATTTGCATCCATTTCATATATATGTAAGTACATATATACATGTAACATCTCAGAATTGTATCCATTATTTGCTATCAATACTTTACCTCATTTAACTATTATTTTTCTAATTCTTACTGCATTGGTATTACGTATGAGAGATAATGGGACATTGTCTTGTGGTTTCTAGATTTTCATCTTTCTATTTATATTTTGCTTTAATAGACGCCCCCCTCTGGGTTATCCTGCAACAGACATTTGAAGGTTAAGTCCCCTGGGGTAGGGGGAACTACTCAGTATTGAGATATTCTATTAGTCTTCACAAGATATAACTCATTAACCTAAGTTCATTTATTGTTACTACTGGTTACAGTTGACATAATTAGCTCAAAGAAATAGCTTTTACTGAAATAATATAGGATGTATAAAATTATCAAAACATCCTTTCATAAATCTGTGGTACATTCTCCCACAAGTACATTAGCAGGAAGAGAAGGTATGCACTGTATTCCCCTGGGTACTACTTTTCTGCTTGGTGTATCTTCCTGCTGTATTCCTGAGCCTGCTTTCTGCAGGACATGGTGTTTCCTAGTAGGAAAGTAGCATCATGACAAAATAATTTGTCACTGATGATGGAAAGTGGAAAGAAATACCTTCCTTTCTAAGAAACAAGGATTGAATCCCTTTTAAAACTGTATTTTTCTTCCTTAGTTGGCTCACTTCTCATATGGTAGGATTTAGTCCTTATGGCTGTTTTCTTCCTTGACTCTGACTCATTATAGATTTTATCTTAAGGTTAAATGTCTGCCATGACTTAAATCTTAAGCTAACCAATGTCTAGATGCCTTTTATCAAGTTTTATCAGAAAAATTCTAGACATGATAAAGAGATCACACTAGACCTTTCTTTAAAAGGAATTCTGTTACAACTCATTAACTCTATTATCTGCTTATTAAATTCTATAATTTTACCAGTTGGACTAAGGAGAAATCAGTTGAAGGATCTACTGACTCTCTTCTCCCATTGTCTCTACTTTGTCTTTCCTCCAAAGTGTTTAATTGCATTGGGCCAGGGAATACTGGTAATACTCACAAGTGTTATAGAGTTCAGACTACATATCCATCCTGAAGAGAATAAATGATTAAAAATAAATATTGCCCAGTAAGAAAATTCATCGAGTTAGTTCATAGGTAGGTACATCATGGACAGACTCTTTATTCAGACAATTATCTGAGCCCAGATTTGAATAGATGGAGATCTGACTGCATAAAATTTTGAAAAATGTTACTGTGATTTCAATGACCAATTATGTGTACTCTGCCTCAAAAGCCAATTTTAAAATATGGATATTTTCCCAGTGATGCTATATGGCCTTTAATCATTGAACACCATGATTTCAGAAAAATTACAATGCTAAACAATCCAAAGGGCAATGAAAAGACACATGGTGGGTAGAATTAGGCTGCAGCAAGTTGCCAACAATAACTTTGGATTTTAGAATGTCGTAAGAGACTCTGTTAAAGATGCATATGAGTAGAGAAGGAAGTGGGCTGGGCATGTGGTGGGAATGAAAGAGACAGATGGAGTGATAAATTCATGTCCTTGAAAGAATGAAAGGGTGAGGAAAGGGTCCCTAGCGCTTAGGGTGCATATTTTAAGCCAGTTTGTGCTGTCTTGCATATTGTATTTGGAGAAGTACTCACTCAATAACATCATCCTGTGTCCCCTGTATTGAGCTTTTCCTTAATTTTTAAAAAAGGAACTGAAAAGTTTTGGTCAATGTCTTCTCCATTATGCAAATTCTTCTCTTTGCAATTCTTAGCAATGAGAATGAGTAATAAAAATGCTTCTTGCCTTCTGAGCAATTGCTTGGGAGAAAAAATGCTGTTGTCACACTTCTATTTTAAGGCCATCTTCAGTACTATGACTCTATGGACCAAAGAATACATTTTCCCCAGGTAAATGCTGGGAAATAATGAACAGAGATTTCTGTGGTTTGCAAAGACTGCTCCTAACCATTTTTCTTTAAATCTCTAGTGAACCAAACACTCCATTCACTTCCATTGATAATTTTAATAGGTATCAGAGACAATACTAACCAGAACAAATTCTTATCCTTTGCAATGCACTCACCTTTATTTCACATAGGACTTCTCCTTGGGAACTCACATCTCAAAGGTAATCAAATCTCTTCAGAGGGTCAGAAGAAGCTGAAAAGTTGCTTTATTAAATAAAATACTTCCATCTCCTGTGAAGGTTTCAGAACATTACAGAAATAATTAAGTTAAAATTTTCATTCTCATTCTTGTCTCTGTTCATCCTCTTAAGCCACATACTGAGTCTTGAATCTTCCTTTTCCTTTTAGCTTATAAGAATGCTTCCTTCACTCATCACTCTTCTATTTTCACTTCATTTTTCTCAGTTCAAATGCTTAAACATATATTTTCCCAGTACCTCTTGAGTATAAGAAACAAAGCTTAAATAAATAATTTCCCTGCCTTCTTAGATCCTGTAAGCTAGTACAAAGATAATACATGAAAAGATAATTGTATTATAAAATTATTTTTGTTTAGTCCTTTCAGTTGTGTCCTAGCTATGTGACCCTGCATAAGTCATTTAACACTATTTGTTTCAGTTTCCTCCTTTTTCAAATAAGCTGGAGAAGGAAATGGCAAACCACTCCAATTTCTGATATTCCTAAGAAACTCCAAAAAAGGTCAGAGAAACATGGACATGAATTAAAATGACTGAACACCAACAACAAAAGGTTACTTTCAATTCTAAATCAATGATCCTGTGGTCAGTCAATTCACAAACATTTATCTAATATCAAATATGGGCCAGGAACTATGTTCTGTGCTGGGAATACAAAGCCAAAAATAAGATAATCTCTGCCTTCAAAAAGCATATATCCAAATGGGAGGCAAGAATTAGACATAAGTAAGCTTATTTGTAGGGACCAAAATATGAGAAATGGTGGGGATCAGGAAAGGCTTATAGGTAAATTGGTGAATGAGCTAAACCAGTAGAAAAGAAGAAGAGCATTTCAGGCCTGGGGGACTGCCAGTGTAAAGAGATAGAGATGGGGGATGAAGTATCACATGAGGAACAGCAGGAAATCCAATTTGTCCAGACTATAGAATACTGGAAAGGGGAGTAATGTATAAAATATTGAAAACATAGTTAGGGCCAGGTTATGGAGGATTTCTAATGATAAAGAGAAGAGCTAGATTTTGAACCTATTGATGATAGGGAATAATTGGACCTTATTGATTGGGAGACTGATAGAGTCAGTCAGACAGAGGTTCAAAAGGATGAAAATAAAACCAAAAACCAATTTAAAGAATACTATTGTCTAGATTGACTGATTTTTTTCCCAAGAGGAATTAACTAGGTTAATTCTTTGTTTTCGTATCAGGTAGACATTTTTTAGTGATTCTTTTTGAATCTGATTCATTAACTGAGTTGGTGACAGCATGGTGCTAATGAATTCAAAATGATTATTTCAACTCCCATATAACAACAACAACAACAATAATAACAGCAAACAACAGCTGGCATTTATATAGTTGCTACTATGTTCCAGATCCTGTGCAAAGAGCTTTACAAATATTTCATTTGATTATTGATTGACTAAGCATAGGGTCATAGTTTTAGAGCTAAAAGTGATTTCAATTGAATCTCATGATATTCTCACAATATGCCTGTGAAATAGGTGATATTAATTTTTGCATTTTACCATTGAGGAAACTGAGAAAGATTAAGTGACCTGATTAATGTCACATAGTAAATGTCTATGGCTGGATTTGGACATAGTTTCTCCTGTCTTGAGATCCAACATTCTATTGCATAGGAGGAAATTTTACACGCATACACACACAATACCCATACACACATATAAATACACACATACACATACTCCAACAAAAATAAAAGAATGCTCCATGACTCTAGACTGGATAGCCACCTCAATCAGGCAGCTGGAAAATTAATGTGTTTGGTGAAAGAGAAAATAGTAGAAAGAGTGTGGATGATAGTTCCTTCTTGTGAAAATAGATTGAAGTGCTACATTTTATGAGGGAGGAAGAGAGGGTGAAGATTTAAGCCCTTGTTTGGCCAAATAATGACAGCTAATAAGTAAAATTATAATTTTTTAACAAGGCAATGGGGGTTAAGTGGCTTACCCAGGCTCATATAGCTAATAAGTGTCAAATGTCTGAAGCCATATTTGAAATCAAGTCCTAGCTATCCCTAAGTGAAATCATTTAAGTGATGATGTTGGCTTTGGTATTAAAAATGCTAGAGGGTCTAAAAGTTTCTGGAAGAGAGATATTTACAGAGAATAAGAGAGACTCATATGAACTATGATACTTCATAACAGTGATTTCTCAGGGAATTAATTACATGCAAAAGCAATAATGTAGGTTGAACATAAAAGAAACTGTGACTGTTATGATAATGGATGTCACAGAACTATACAATCATAGATTTGGAAGGGTCCTTAGAGACCATGATCTGAACCGACAAAATTATTTGGTCTTTTCTTAAAGACTATTAGAAAAAGAGAGCCTCCTAACATTTTTAATCTGGGGTCCATGAATTATATATACACACACCCTGTGTGTGTAGGTTTATATATAATGTATATAATTAACCACATGTGTATATATATATATATATATGTATATGGAATATATGTAATTATGTATATACAATACACATGTGTATATATGTATATAAAAATATATATATATATATATATATACATAAGCACACAGACACAAAGTTATCTCTTTTACATCATGCCTTTTGTGATTTTGTGATTTTGCTATATCATTATAACATGGATAGAAATAGCATAAGAAATTAAATGAGAAGTTTGGGAGAGTTTCATGAAAACTTCAGATGATATGCAAAGGCCAGCAGATCACACAGAAAAAGTTTAGAAATTGAGAAATACATAAAATATATGTATAGTATTGCATATCAACAATTTTATCTTTTAATGCCATAATAATTGAGACTTCTCTGGTATGAAGGGAGGGACAAAAAGTTTATGGGGGTTTTCAGATTTCCTTTAATCTTTGTGATATGTAAGGGATAACTGCATTAAAATATTATGCACATACATGTATATATATACATATATATAATATATACCTATGTATGCATAAATACATACATACTGGATTTTTGTATGATTTTCTTCCTTTTGTAGTCCTATGATCAAAACAATTAAAACAAGTGTATTAAAAAAATTATTCCTAGAAAAAGTGCCAAAGAAGCTCTCCCACATTGCCAAGGGACCCAAGAGACAAAAATGCTTAAGAAGTCTTCCTTTATGGTTATATGTTGTCAAGAAGGTGCCAATCAGCGTCAGTAGAGTGAATATCCTCATCTGTGAGCTCACTATATGTAGGAAATCACAGGTCTCATTCCTATTCATCCAAATATATACATATATATATATGTAGATATAGTTAAACACAATATATACATACATACTTATAAACATACATACACGAATATGAAACCTAGTTATAAATGTTGAAATCAAAATTTTCATATAGTGATAATCTAGAAACAGCTGGTGTTACATAAACAGGCAAAACAATGGCCCTGATTGAGATTTTAAATTTATTTTCAAGTAATTTTATGGCTTTTTATAACTCAGTTGTTCTGTCATTAAGCTTATAGACATAAATAATGTCATTAGAATATAACTATATATTCTTACTAATATATATTATATAGTCTTTGTAGCTATTCATTTATATTCATAACACATAATTAGGGAAATGCTAGAAGGCTTTGTCAGTGGGAAGGGGGAGTCAGAATGAAAGCATGTGGGAACAGAGAGAAGGAAGATACTGATAACTCAAGTGAAGTTAATCACTGTCAAAGTAAAATTTTTTTTTCCAAAATGGGAAGTCATCACAAAGAATTCTCAGGCTTATTCTGGAGAGTAGTTTGGAACTATGCTCAAAAAGTTATCAAACTGTGCATACCTTTTGATCCAGCAATGTTACTACTAGGCTTATATCCCAAAGAGATTATAAAGAAGGGAAAGGGACCTGTATGTGCACGAATGTTTGTGGCAGCCCTCTTTGTAGTGGCCAGAAACTGGAAACTGAGTGGATGCCCATCAGTTGTAGAATGGCTGAATAAATTGTGGTATATGAATATTATGGAATATTATTGTTCTGTAAGAAATGACCAACAGGATGATTTCAGAAAGGCCTGGAGAGACGTACATGAACTGATGCTGAGTGAAATGAGCAGGACCAGGAGATCATTATATACTTCAACAACAATACTATATGATGACCAGTTCTAATGGACCTGGCCATCCTCAGCAATGAGATCAACCAAATCATTTCCAATGGAGCAGTAATGAACTGAACCAGCTATGCCCAGAGAAAGAACTCTGGAAGATGACTAAAAAGCATTACATTGAATTCCCAATCCTTATATTTTTGCCCACATGCATTTTTTATTTCCTTCACAGGCTAATTGTATAATATTTCAGAGTTCCATTCTTTTTGTATAGCAAAATAATGGTTTGGTCATGTATACTTATTGTGTATCTAATTTATATTTTAATATATTTAACATCTACTGGTCATCCTGCCATCTGGGGGAGGAGGTGGGGGGTAAGAAGTGAAAAATTGGAACAAGAGGTTTGGCAATTGTTAATGCTGTAAAGTTGCCCATACATATAACTGTAAATAAAAGACTATTAAATTAAAAAAAAAAGAATTCTCAGGCTGGATGACATTCTTTTTTTCTGAGAAGGAAATATTAGGATCTGAGAATGTTGCATATGTTCTATGTTGACAAGATGACTCTGTTGTGAGCATTAGTTTCTCAGAAAAATGGAAAAAAATAGTCTTGAAATAATTTACTGGAGAAACAGTGGTGTTAAACTCAAATAGAAACTGACCCTTATATGAAGATCCCTTCAGGCCATGTATTGACTTAGAAAACCATATATTAACATTATCTATGTTTTATTATATTTTTACTTATTTTGTTAACTAATTCCCATTACATTTTAATTTCATTTGACTCTGCTGCCCAGTATGTGTGACACTTTCTGATATAGAGGATAGTGTGTCTTAATATCAGAAATTTAAGTCTTACTTCTGACAGAGACCATCTATATTGATGTTATGCAACTCTAACTCTCTTCTACAAGTCAAGAACTCCTTTGGTAATCTAATAAGCCCTGTGGACCCCTTTTCAGAACGTTTTTTAAATCAGTGGAATAAACAAATGTAAGATTATAAAGAAAACTAATTATGTTAAAGTATATTTATCAACATATATTAAAAAAAAAGTTCAAGGACTGCAAGAATTCCATGCTCCACCCTGCCACATCCATTCCTTCTATGAGTTTGAGGAGGGAATTTTCACACTGAGAGTTCAGGAGGTTCAGGATGAAAGAAGATGAGCTGGCAGAGTAGAGTATGAGAAGTTTTGCAGGTAAATTGAAAAGTGACAGCCATCATTGTCCATGCTTTCCAGTATCTTAATTTTCCTAAGACTTACTATAGCAAAACCTTACTAGCTTGTGAGAATCATTCATATCCAAATATAGGTAGTGGATGGAACAAGATGATTTGAGAAGCAATCCTGACAATGAGCAAAGCACAGACCAGAGTGAACCTGATTAACAAATCAGGACCCATGGGAGCACAGTTGAGCTGGAGATTAGAAGGAGTCAAAATTTCTATAAAAGAAGACTCTTCCATCTTACCATATGTACTGACTATTGACTTTGCTGCCTATTAACATGTCTAAGTCTCCTTTATCCTTTAAAAACCCTTGCCAGATGTTGCTATCCCTAGTATTTATCATCTTATTGGAAAGCTATTTACATTCCTTGTCTCTACTTTTTTCGCTCTTTTAAACCCTCTGAATTCTGACTTCTAAGCTCATCACTCAACTGAAACTGGTCTCTCAGACTTTCCCAGTGGTCTATTAATTTCCAAAATTGATGACTTTTTTGTAAGAGGAAAGTAGCTTTGCATTTTGAGAGCTGGTCTTTAGAAGGCATGAGTGTTATACACCTTGGGTGTGGATGAGTGATTGGTTAATATCCCTGCTTTGGTTCAGTTACTAGCCAGTGTTCTAATAACTATAATGGGTGGGTTAGAGGTAGGGGAAAGAATCACAATTGTGCTATTATAATTTGGCAAAATAAATTTTCTTGGAATTTCAATTAAATTCAACAATCATTTTTAAGAGACCTACTATGTGCAAGGCTCTGTGCAGGATAGTATAACACATTGACAAAACAAAGAAACAAAAGCAATCTTGTTCTCCAAGAGCTCACATCCCTCTGGAAGTATGGTGAATTTTACCTTTGTTTATCTTCTGAGGTGGATGTATGTTTGGCTTTTCATTTAGGCTTCTTTCATCCTTTATTTTTTTCCTTGTTGGCTTTAATGGTGCAATAATATGTTCTGTATGAGTTGTTTGCTTATATAGGCTCAATGAGCCAGCAGTGCCTTCAATTAATCACTGGCCAGTTCTGCAATTCTCAAGTCATTCCTCCTCCAAGATAAAGTATATTTGGAATTAAGCAGAATATGTTAAGGTGAATTGAAAAATACCTACACACTTTGGCAAATCTTCATCCTCCAGGAAGAAAAAAAAAAGACACATCCTCTAAGAAGGAGAACAAGCAACAGATAGTGTGATAAGGATATGTTTCATTGAAAAAATTCTGGTATTCCTTCAAATATGTGGTGTTTGCATAAAGTGTTAGAAGTTACAGTCACCTGTTTCCCTGTAGCTCTAGAGATTTATTCTGGGTTTTATTCTTATTAAGGTCATGTGTAACATATGGAGATGAGGGTACAGAAAGATTTCACAGTTCCCTTTCCTTTAAGTTTAAGAAAAATCTCTTGATTAAAATAAATTGTTTTTTATCTCATTTTTCTTCATTTCTATCGGAGGTGAAGTTAAGAAAAGATGAGAGCTCATAATTATAAAGATAGATCCTACTTCTCCTGTCCACTAAATCAGAGAATTATAGGATTCTCAAGAGGTCATTATATGCTAAAATGTGAAATGTTTATTTTAATGCCTACTCAGTACTTTTGAGTGTTATTTCTGCCAGGGAGTTTTAAACTTACAAAAGCGAGTATTTTCCCAAGTTCATTTAAACAGTTTTTATGGGTATTTTTTAACTCAGATCAGTTCCTCAGAAATTGAAGGAATATTCTAGCTGGTATTAGATTTAAGTAAGTGCATTTTTTCAATTTAAATTTTGTGGTTTAAGTATGTACTTTCTTACATACAGGAAGTTTGAGCTTCATCTTATGCTATCAGAGAAGAATATCTTCTAAAAACCTAAAATCTTAGCATTTTCCCCCTATGGTTAGAAAGGTATGTCTCATATTTCTGTGGAGTTATAGGAGTTTCAGGGATCTCTCTAAAACCTTTACCATTTTGATGGAAATTGACCACTTGCTTCAGGACATAAATTGGCTTAATCAGTTCTTTTTGCCTCATGAAATTAACATGTTGTTTTAAATATCTATATCCACGAATTGCTTTAATCTCATGTAGACATAACTTAACTAGATTTTATAGCTCAGTCTGTCTGATTGTGGTGACTGAATCATAAAAACATATCTGGTTCTCATTTGTTCATTTCTCACCTTAAATATTGAATTACTCTATACTTTCCAACAGTGAAGTCTTGTCAACCTATACATTTTTCAAGATCAGCCCTTTTAAAAAATAGGTCATGATTAGAGCTCTGTAAAAACTGAATTATATGATCCAGTGCTTGGCCAGATTCCGTGGTTTGGTGTCATTGCCTATAGGCAATAGAACTGATGTTCAAAACCTTCATTGATTCTTTGGTTCTGAAAGTTATTAAAAGAGTAAGCTTTGAAGAAATTAAAATCTGCAATTGGTTGCCAACATTTTTAAAGAAACCCTTGAAAAATATAACTTAACATTAAAACTTATGAATCTATTTTTTTAGTTTCCATAACTTTGAAACTCCAGGTCAAACTGCAAGGTCACAGAATTATGAGAAGTGGAGAACATGGGATTTTTAACATACTAACTACACAGATACTGTCAATTCTGAATAACTGGATCATTTCCCCATGGCACATTAATTTGAAAAAAATAACAAAGTCCTGCTATTTGACCTTCAGGACTATTAAACTCTCAAAAATATTGAGAAAAAATTGTTCATCACTTGAGAATCATTCACTTGTAATATATAGTTGGATTGTTTTGTTAGAACTTCAAATGTATAATGCTCACTGGTTAGACCCCTACATTTTCTATGTGAGAGTCATGTCAAGGGTTGCGCTGGAGCCAGCTTGGACCAGCTTGTAAAAGCTGATTGTTAAATTTTCTTTTTTATTATTTACTCTTTGGAAATTAGCAAATGCTACAAACTAGGGCTTCTATTATTTTGTTGATTATGTAGACATAAGAAAGTGATGGTTGTAATGTTAATATGCATATTAAACTTAAAAGTTTGTTGTGGAATCAGAAGTGAATATAGTGGAATAAACTGAGTTTTTTTTGTTTGTTTTTTGTTTTTCGCAGAGTGCTCCTGACATAACCTTCAAAAAATCTTTAAAAAGAATGTGAAGCAGATTTGTGATTTGAATAATAAATAAAAAGTCACAATGAATCATTTTTTTGCCCAAAGAATTTTAGAAGGACATAAAAAAGATGAAAAACATTGTGGTGGGGCCAGAAGCATAGTGCAACAGGATTGGGACCAGGATCTCTCTCCCCCCCAACTAAACAGGGATGATAGAGGGACTGATGTGAAGATCGTGTATTTTAAAATCAGTTGGAGCCAGGAATTCAGGTTAGGGGAAAATCGTCAGTCTTTATTTTCAGTGAAGAAGGATCGGAGGTGGAAGAGAAACGGCGATAGCAATGTGTGCAGCTGAGTCAAGAAGCTAGCTAGACCAGCAGCCACACGACCAGCAGCTAGGAGAATGGAACCCAGGCCCAATCTCTCCCAGCTTCTCTTCCTGTCTCTCTGCCTCCACCCACCAAAATCATCATTTCCTCTACAGGACTTGCACGGAGAGTGGGCAGGGACCATTCTTTATCCAATCATGTATATTAATAGAGTATAGCCCAATTACTATTTAGCCTCATGTACTTGGGACCTCAGTGCATCAACTCAAACCTCAGCCCATTACAGACTGATCTTAATCCAAAAGAGAATCTGGGACTCCTGTGCTAGCTTTGGGTAGAGAAGATACACCATTTGGCAATTATGTTGCCTAATACCCATGTATGGGTTGTAGTTCTAGGGAAAAGAGAGTTACATGCAGTTATTTGGGATTGGGGCCTTTGTTTGGATAAAGATCAGAGCACAGATCAGAAGGGTAATGACAAGATCACTCCTTGGATCATAGCATTTTTGATGCAATTGAAACTTACAGGTCCCCATACCTACCTATGAAAGCAACAAGACATAAAAAACAAACAAATTATATATATATATATATATATATATATATATATATATATATATATATAAAACCCTTAGGCCAACCATTTCCTCTTTCTCTACACCTAAGAAGTTAGCAGAGCCCAAATCTAACATAAATCCAAAATCAATAAATAGGGTAGAAAAATGAGGAAACAACAACAAAAAACAACCTGATCATAAAAAGTTAATATGGTGAAACTCTAAAAAAGATGACTTGAAAATGTTTACAAACAAAGACTCAAAGAAAAGTGCAGATTGGACATAAGATCAATAAGAACTCCTAAAAGGGTGAAGAACAGAAAAAATGATTTAAAAAAAGTCAAATGATAATGGCAAAGAAAAAAATGAAAAAAAAAAAGATCTGAGAACAATGCAGGAAAATTATTAAAAGAAAATTATCAACTTCATAAAAAGAGGCACAAAAATACTGAAATAGTTAAGGAGTTATTTTCTCCTTAAAAATAAGAATTGACCAAATGGTAAAGAAGGTACAAAAATGTTTTTAAAAATAATTTCCTAAAAATTAGAATTCATAAAGTGAAAGCTAACAGTTCTAAGGGACACTAAAAAACAATAAAACAAAGTTGAAAAGCTAAAAAAAAAAATAGGAGAGAATGTGAAATATCTCATGAGAAAAGCAACTGATTTAGAAAACAGATTGATGTGAAGCAATTTAAGAAATACTGAACTATCTGAATGCTAAAATTAAATAGATCCTAGACATTACATTTCAAAGCATTGTCAGGGAAAATGACCAGTTATCTTAGAACAAGATGGAAAAGTAAAAAGTGAAAGAATTCATTGATTTACCTCTAAAAGAATTTCTGAAATAAAGATAATTGTATATATCATAGTAAAATTCTAGAGCTTTCAGGTATGAGAGAAAATACCAAAAGCAGCCAGGAGGAAACAATTCAGATGCCATGGAGCCAAATCAGAATTATGCTAGCAGCTACCATTATAAAGGAGCAGAGAATTGGGATATGATCATTCTGGAAGGCAAAAAATTTATGATCACAACCAAGAATACCTATACAAGCAGAACTGAGTATAAATTTTAAAAAAAGGACTAGATTGTGAATGATAATGCGATGAAATCATCCATAAAATAAGAGGATAACAAAATGGATTAGAAACCTGAATCAAACAATATGTTTCCAAACATATGCATGAAACAGAAAACACATAATATTAAAATAAGAAGCATGGAAGAAAATACCTGTTGGGTATATGGATAGGAGAAGAACTCATGACCAAACAAGAGCTAGAGAGATTTATAGGAAAAAAATTGATAATTTTTATAATATAAGAATAAAAAGTTTTCCCACAAAAAAAAGCCAATGCAGCCAAAATTAAAAAAAAAAAAAGAAAAGCAAAAAAACTGAGGAAATCATTTGCTACCAATTTCTCTGATAAATATCCCATTTCTCAAATATATAAAGAAGTGAGTCAAATTTGTAAAAAATAGAAATCATTCTTCAATTGTTAAATGGTCAAAGAATTTAAGAAGACATTTTCAGAGGAAAAAAATTAAAACTATGAATAGCCATGTAAAATATTCTAAATATCTGAAAATTAGAAGTGTAAATTTAAGAAAATTCTGAGGTACTAACCTATATTTATCATTGTCTAAGATGATAAAAAGGAAAGTGATAAAATGCTGACAGGGATATGGGAAAATAAGTACACAAATATACTGTTGGTAGAGATGTGTACTAATACAACTATGACAAGATCTAATACAAATGTATGCTTTATAACCTTAATAGGGCCCTCATTGCTGCTGGGCAACCCTTTTAAACTCACTCTCCAAGGCAGCTCTGCTAAACCTTTTTAACTCTCCTCTAACTTCTAAAGTCTTCTTTTTACTTCACTCTCTAAGTTGAAAAAAAATCTCAAATTAAATAAAAAATTGTGGTCATTCACCATGAACTCTCTCCTCTCCTCTTTTTCATTTCCTTTCATTCTGGTACCTTCTGAGGGATGCTCAGAGAAGAGTAGTACATGGAGAGGACCATATCCATTCCAAACTGGACTTTTGCATTCAATAAAAGCAAGAATCTCAAGACAAGATGACTATCAGAATACTTTATGTAAACAAATTAGAGTCCTTCTCCAAGCATGAACAGTTCATTGCTAAATTGGAGGGAAAGTTGAGCTAACGCACAGTTGGCAACAGTGAAGCAGAAAAACAGTGGACAATTTTTAGAGATTTGTTTTACAGCACCACATTTATTCATCTGAGCCAGAAGACTCACAAACATCAAGATTAGTTTTGTCAAAATGATGGGGAAAATCAAAGCTGCTAAATGAAAAACGAGAACTTCAATGGGTTTACCAGCAGAATAGTTCATCTGCCTCTAAGAAGACAGTGTTTAATTCCATCAAAAGAAAAGTACAAATGAAATTTAGGGAGATGCAAGATTTTTGGCTCAGTAAAACGGCAGATGAAATTCAATTTTATGCTGATGGTAACAATTAAAAAAAAAAAAAACAACTTTTATGATGTACTTATGGGCCAAAGACCTATGGTGCACACCATATATCCAGTGCTGATTGAAGTTATATTAATTAGTGATAAAGACATGATTCTGGAGAGATAAGCTGAACATTTACATGGTGTTTTTAACAGACTACCGTCAATGCTAAAATCATGACTGTTTACTTCAGGGTGAAGTTAATGCTTCTCTAGCCATACTTCCAACTGAAGAAGAGATTTTGAATGCCATTAGGCTTCTCTTTGTGGCAAAATGTGCTGGTTCTATTCCAGCTGAAATTGATAAGGCAGAGGGCCTGCTACTTATACAAAAGCTGACAGAAATTTTCTGGGTTATAGGACAAGAGGAGGTATCCCAGAGGAATATAAGGCTGATTCCATTGTCCATCCTTAAAGGAAAAGAAAATAGAGCCATAGAGCCTGTGTGACAATCACAGGAGTATATTTAAATAATTACTGACAAGATTTTTGTCAGAGTCCTCTTTTAATAGACTGATCCTTCACCTGGTAATGGTCCTCTACCTAAGAACCAGTGTGGGTTCTGAAAGACCCAAAGAAAGGTCGATATGGTGTTTGCTGCCTGACATCTCCAGGATAAAGACCAGGAGCAGAACAGAGATCTGTTAACAATGTTCATTGATCTAACAAAGGTCTTTGACATTATCAATTGTGAGAGTTTGTGGAAAATTATATCAAAATTTGATTGCTCCCAGATGTTCTTCAGTATTGTTTGTCAGTTTCATGATGGCATTCTTTCCTGGATTCTGGATAATGAACAATCCTCTTATGTTTTCTCAGTTTTCAATGCAGTGAAGTGGGTGATGGGCTTGCATCCATGCTCTTTAGCATAATGTTTTCTGTGTTGTTGAGGATGCCTTTAAAGGAGATGAAAATGGCATCAAGGTCAACTGTGGCACTGAGAGTAAATTATTAAATTTGAAATGGTTATAAACCATTACTAAAGTTGAGGGATAGTTGATTCATGACTGTGTTTATAGTTAATTATTTTTTCAATGCGGCCTCTGAGACTGAGATGCAACAGAATATGGATTGATTCTCTGCTCCTTTTGTTAATTTTGGTCTAATGACATCAAGAAAATAGAGGTTCTCCATTAGGCAGCACAGCATCATTCATATGTTCAACAGTAAATTATATCAATGGAAAAACTATGAATGATGTGGATAAGTTCACTTACCTTGGCAATATATTTTCCAGGAATGTATATGTAGATGACGAGGTTAATTTATGCATTTCTGGAGCTAGCCCAGTGTTTGGGATGCTTTAAAGGAAAGTGTAGGAGAGAAGAGGTATTAGATTGCTTACCAAGTGTCATCTTCACTCTAAATGTTCACATGGACTATTTATGCCCAACCTGTGGTAAAACATCCCAAGATCTTATTGGTCTGATCAGCCACAAGTGGACAACCTGTACAATAACCTGACACGGTGATGTCATTTTGGTCCTCTTTGAGAACAAAGGACAACAACAAATTTGGTACCTTCTGTTTCTCTCTTCCTTCATTCCTGGTTCATATAATGAAGCGGCCTTACTTCTTATCAAAGCTAACTCCTCTGCTTGTTCAAGTGATCCCATTCCATTCTATCTCTCCCAATAGATTGGCCCTTTGTCAACCCCAATCTTTCACTTACTTACTTTCTTCTTTTTTTTTTTTTAGCAGAGAATATTATTTATTTAGTGTTTTTCTTTTTTATTAAATTTTATTTTATTTTTTATATTTCTATTTTCCCCAGTTACATTTAAAACATTTTTATATTTGTTTTCAAAATATTGGGTTTCAATCTGTTTTCAGACACAAGCAGTTCTTTCTAAGTTAAAGGATATGCATGGTTTATAGTTTTGGGGGCATAGTTCATATCTTTTGATCATTTATGAATTGGGGCATGGCTGATTCTCTCTCTTTTTGCTGTGGCAATTGGGGTTGAATGACTTGCCCAGGGTCACACAACAAGGAAGTATTAAGTGTCTGAGGTCAAATTTGAACTCAGGTCCTCCTGATTTCAGGGCTGTTGTTCTGCTCCTCTTTTTTTTTTTTTTTTTTTTTTTAATAAATTTGGCTCAGTTCCCTTTATGTTTGAGAAATGAGGCCTGATCAGAGAAACTTGTTTCAAAATTCTTTTTACAATTACTATTGCTAACTGTATTTCCCCCTATTTATTCTATTCTCTTTCTTCTTTCACCTTGCTCCTCCTCAAAATTTTCATTTACTTTCAATCTCTCTCTCTTTCCCTTCCTCCTTCTCTTTTTCCCTCCCTCCTGCCCTCTCTCCCTCACTCCCTATCTCTCCCCACCTTGTTCTGGATTATTTCCTACTCCCTACAAAAATGCCAGTCTTCTCTAGCCTGAAAAAGCCCTCATTTGACCCTTCCATCCTTACTATCATCATATATCTATTTTGCCTTTTGTAACCAAACTTCTTGTAAATGCCATCTAAAATTGAATGTGTCCATTTTCTTTCTTCTCACTCTCTTAACATCTTAAAATCCAGCTTTTATCTTATTATTGAATCTTAACTGTTCATCCCAAAGTTACTAAGGATTTTTTAGCTGCCAAATCCAGCATTTTTTTCTCAATCCTCATTATTCTTAAGTTATTTGCCACCTTCAACACTATTTATCACCCTTTCCTTTAAACTCTATTCTCTTTAAGCTTTTGGGACACCACTATCTCCTAATTTGCCTCCTACCAATCTAACCATTTTTTTTCTCTGATTCCTTTGTTTTATCTTCCTCTAGATCATGCCTTTTAATCATAGGAGCTCTAATGGTTCTATTCTAAATTTTCTTCTCTTCTCCTTGTATACTTCTTCATTTAGTGATCTCATTATCTCTTATGAATTTACTATCTCTATGCTGATGATTCTCAAATCTGTATTTCCTAACCCAATTCCCTGATGAATTCTAATTCTACTAACTGCCTTTCAGACATCTCAAATTGGATATATAGTAGACATACATTACTACATAAATCTAACATATTCAAAACAGAACATTATTTTCTCCTAGTAACTCCCCATCCCAATTCCTACATTTTCTATTACTGTACAGGGCAACACTAATCTCCTTATTCCTCAGGCTTACAATTTAGCAGTCACCTGTATTTCTCACTATCTCTTACCTCAGAGATATTTTCAATTCTTCTCTCTTCCTCAATTTCTATTTCTAAACTATCGTAATTTCTGATCAATCTACATGCATAACATCTCTTAGATCCACTCTTTTGTCTTTGCTCACACAATTCCCATTCTTGGTTAATTTCTCATAACCCTTAAATTGGACTAATACGATAACCTTTTTATTAATTTCCTGGCTTTCAAACACTTTCCTCTCTCATCCATTTCTTACATAGCTACTGAATTAATATTATTGAGACAAGGACTGTTTTGTTTTTGTTTTTATTTCTATATGACCTGACACAATGCTTGCACATAATTTGTAAAATTAAATTAAATTGGTTTAAATGTAAATGAATCATTGTACTTATTCAAATTTCACTTTTTTTTCTATGAATACTCCCTTTATCTTGTCCAGAAGACATGCCCCAGCACATGAAACATAGTTGTATATCAAATATAAAATCATAGAAATAGTCATATCTTATCTAGTTGATCCTCTCTGTTTCTAAATAAAGTACTCCTGAAGTAGTCTTACTTGCTGCCTAGGCTTCTAACAGAAGTTAACAAGTATTCTTTAAAAAAATGAAAGCAGAGTTCTGCTGTGCAATTATTATTCTAAATTAAGTTTACATTCATCTGCTGCCCAACAGTGTATATTTTGTACTATTTGTTGTGGCTTCTTAAATGTGTTGAGTGTCCTCCCTCCAGAAATGGTAAGGACTACATTTCCTTCTTTGCACAACTTAAGCAGTCTAGGTTAACATGTAGGACTGACTTAAAGCATCTTGTTCTTAAAGAAGAGATTCTCAGACTCCTTGAGTGGTTCATCTTAGTACATTTGTTAATCACCATCAGGAATCCTTTTTCTGCTACAACTGAAGGGAGAAATATTCTTATCTTTTGCAGGGTCCTTCATTTCTCCAAACTTACTGACTTCTCAGCTCAGGTGGTTTGTTTTAACTTCTTTAAAAATTTGAGTCACTTTAGACACTGGTATTTGTTAAAAAGAAGTGAATTATTTGTAAATACCATTTCTCCCTTATTTGTATACACCTTCTGTATATTTCAGAAAAATTAAGTGGATTTATGTGTGTGCATGTCTGTGTGTGTGCATACATGTAAGGAGCATGCAGATTGTAGGAACTTATGTAATGTAGGCATTTTAGTTTCTGTTTGCCTTCCTTTCCTCCTATGTAAAAAGAGGATATCAATTAGCATCTATCTCTCAAGAGAGTTGTAAGGATAAAAATGAGATGATATTTGTAAAGCACTTTGCAAACTTTAAAGTACTAGATAATTCCTTGCTATTATTATTAAGATACATTTTTTCCTAGGTCAAGAGGACTTCTATTATCATAAAAGACTTTCCCTTTAGAGTTTCTGGTGATATTATATTTGTAGCTGGTTCCATCCTCTGATTAAGTAATGGCACTGAAGAGTCACTCTTCAGTCTTTTATATTCCTTGTCCATAGATTCTACATCTACCCCATGACTATTGTCAATTTATTTAAACTATAAATTTTGAAAATATTCAACATTATCCCATATAAAAATCATTTTAAAGAACACTTCAATGTTTTTACATGGAATGTCAAGATGAAATTAAACTAACAGACCCTTTCTTCAAAATATTTGGGGGAACCAAGATGTAAACAAGTGACTGTATACTCAGTGCAGGAGAGAGACAGATAGATACACAGGCAGTGAAAAACACCGAGACAGACAGACAGACAGAGAGATGCAGAAGGACAGAGAAAGAGAGTGAGTGAGAGAGACAGAGAATGCATGAATGCTTAGGAGATTCAGGAAAATTCCAATGTAAAAGGGATTTCTAAGAAATAGGAGTGAAAGAAGAATAATAGGCAGAAAACTATACAAGGGCTTGGAGGTAGGAGACAAGTATGTTCATTAGGTTAGAACCAGCAGGTAAAGCTCTTTAAATGTTTGATTTAGTAGTTCATATTTTATCCTAGAAACCACAGGGACTCACTGAAAGTTCTTGATAAGGGGAACAACAACGTGTTATATTTAGAATATATACTTTAAAACTATATCAAATTGATCCACACTGCACCAACAATACCAACATCTTATAATTCATATGTACACAAGATTGTCTATTTAAATTAAAGACAGAAATTGAAATCTATTACAATCTAAAAGTGATGTTTTTAAAAGGACTTCAGAACATTTCCTAGAAAAAAATCAGAAGGTATAAAAGATGAATATTTTGTCTTGTGTAGCACATTTCCAGGAAGTGACTGCTGTTCCATTTCTGCCACAAAAGCCTGAGAATAAGATGTCTTTCATCTTTCTCTTGGCTTCTTAAAAAAAAAAAAACAAAGAGTTTTTCTTTTTCATTAGGAAAATTAGTGTTTGTCAAAATTGTATTTAGAATGCCCCAGTTTCACTAACATGTTTCTTGGTTTGTTTTCATAGAAAACAAAATTTCAGAGCTGGAAGAGGGGCCATTAAGTCTACTGCATACTTGGACAAGAATCTTCTCTATAACATAGCAGACAAATGGTCTACTTGAAAAAGCTCTAGTGAGAGGCAGACCAATACCCCCTGAGATATCCCATTTCACTTTGGGGTAGCTCTAATGGTTAAGCTTTTTTTCTTACGACAAGCCTAAATTTGCTTCTTTGAAACTCCATTTATTGATGCTATTTCAGCCCTGTGGAGCCATGTGGAGCAAATTAATCACCCTGCTACATGATGTAGCCCTTTAATCAGAGGTGTCAAACATGTGACCTAAAGCCAGCTGCATGCAGCCCACAATGCTCCTGAGTACGGTCCAAACCATATTGAAATGTAATTGGGAAATATTTTTTAAAAATACAATAAAAATAGATAATAGTGTATTTAAAAATAAGTCAATATGCATCCTAAAATGTTTCTTATGTTTGGCTTCATGGTCCCTCTTTATATTTGGGTTTGACACAACTGCTTAAAATACTTGGACAGATGGTATACCTACCCCATCCCAATCCTTCATCTCCTAAATCTTATCTTCTCCATACTAAGCATTCTCAACTCCTTCAACTGATTTTTTTTCTGGTTTTGTCACTTACTACCTATGTAATCTTGGGAAAGTTACTCAACCTATTTCCTCATAAGCAAAATAAAAGATTAGATCATATGATTTTTAAAGTTCATCCAGTTATAATAAATAACCATCAGTACATATCTTAGACAGGCAGCACAAATGATCATTGAGAAAAAAGAATGAGTTAGATTGCTGTAAAAATTGCATATTGCTTTTAATAACCCCAAGCTTCTTTTTGGAACAAAAGCCAATTTCATTGACAATATCCTCTTAGTCAGACTGTGTGGCTTAGGGTCATAGAATGCCCCAGTCTCTAAGAAATTAAAGTTAAGAATCCTCAAAAGGGCAATGGAGAGACTTGTGATGGGAGCCACTGGGCTGTAACACATTATGAACCAGGGATTGTGCCAGAGAAGTACTCTATATACCTCAGAGCAATGTAACACAGGAAAAAATTGGTGAACCAGTTAAGTAGTAAGAAGAAGAAATAATCAATGGATAACTCCTGTGTTTAATTGCTACATAGGTAAAATCAAGAGAGCTAGGGAAAAGTTCCTAATACATTTGCCTGAGTTCCTGTAAGGATCTATGTAGCACAGAGATCAGAATTGGCTAAGATTAGAAAGTGTGCATAGATTGTGATCTCACTGTTGAAAAGAAGACCTCCATTGATGATTTTGAAAAATCTAACTATAAAAGAACGTTTCACTACAAGTGTTTCATTTGGTCCTATTGTCCTGGAGTATATGTGTAGCAGATCCATTGAATTATTAAAATATTTCTCAGTAAAAGTATTACATTTGATCCCTTTTTCCTAAAGGAAGTAAATTATGAAATTGTTAAAGTTTGTTTCAATAGAAGCATTATTCTAGCTGCTAGGGGGTAGTGCACATTTAATTGTGTGATCATCAGAGAAATTAGTATAACATGAAGAGGTAGTTCTGGCCATAATGTTGACACTGGGAATTTGAGTATTCTAACTCCTTGGAATGGAAACATTTAGTTTACAATAAGATTGGAAAAGTATAAAGGACCAACTATCCCAAACTTTTTACTTCTTCCCATTCCCCATAGGTAATATGCCCCCATGAGGAATAGATCCAAGTTGGAAATTTCAGCAAAAAAACGATTAAAATCCAGTGGTAACAGTCAAGCCAACAAACATTTATTAGCCACTGTGTGCCTGGCATCATGCTAAGTGGGAATATAAAGGAAGATTAAAAAGTCTGCTTTTAAGGATCTTATAACCTAATAAGAGAGATGACATGCAGACAACTAAATCACAGTACATAAAATATAAGGACTGGGGCAACTTTCTAAAAATTAGAGCTAGGCAAAATTGGAATGGGCTGCCTCAAGACATGCTGAGCTGTCTCTCACTAGGTCTTCAAGTACAAATTGGAATCCATCCATGAATCTTCATTTTGGGAAATGCTATGGAGGGGATAGGCAGCTAGATGGTGCAGCAAATAGAATGTTGAATTTGGCTTCAGACACTTTACTAGCTGGGTGACTCTGGGCAAATCACTTGACTCAGTTTTCTCATTTGTAAAATGAACTGGAGAAGAAAATGGCCAACCACTTCAGTGTCTTTCTCGAGGAAATCCCAAAAGAGATGAAGAATCAGACACGATTGAAATGACAATAACAACAAAAATAGAAGGGATTCCAGTTTTTAGCAGACAATCTTTAAGGGTCTTTCTACTTTTGTGATTTTGTAACTGCTTAGAAATTTTCTCTTTTCTCCAGAAGCTCTCAGGTGACCTATTTGGATAGATCTAGAGCTTAGATTCATTCGCCCTCAAAGGGAATTGGGTGGGGATGCTTGATCTCTTTCTAATTTTCACATGGAAATTGATTTAGGAAATGGGCAATAAAACCAAAGGAAATCTTAATTTGGGTTGATAATGATGTTTTGTCAATGATTTCTCCAATCCTTCCTGCTTTATTGTTTTGTTTTGTTTTGTTTTCCTTGACTTTTGAAAGCCTTATTCCTATCCCAAAACTTTCTGTTCTGGCTTCTTCCATTGCTTTCTTCTTATTGCCAAAAAGGATTGAAACCAGCTGTCAGAGTTAAGTCTGCCCAGTAGCCACAGATGGCTTTTGCTTTTTACTCATTCAACTCATTCTTATTGAGTGGATACAATGTGAAAAGAACTATGCTTCAAGTATTTTGATTTTGTCAAGAACAACAGCAATTCCCCAATTCTAATCTCTCTATGTTGTTTACCACAATCTAGTAGATATGGAAAAGAACTAGCTAGATAGCTCTCCTCACTTTCAGTGAACAATCCATCCACTCATACATCTACATTGGCATTCTACTATGTGCAAGGATGCATGTATTTTCCTGGACTAGTGGGGTTCTTCTGCTCAGAAATAAACAGACATTCTTGAATATACTGGTCTGCTCCTTTCTAGAAAAGAATGCTACCCTTATTTATGGGTTGTGATTGTTTCAGAGCATTGCCCAATGACCTCACAAAATCTATTTACACAGCCTGAAGTAGGTACTTGAACTCTACTTGAAAGTGGAGACTATTCATGTATTTCTCATGGAGCAAATAATACCTTAGTAGCTGAGGATGCTTAATAAATGTTATATAATAATAAAGAATTATTTATACACAAGGGAAATGAGGATTGGTATGACTGCTACCTACAGATGCTGGGCTTTATTTTTTTTCAAACAACCTTTATGTCATTATAATCATTATGGTGTTTGAAGGCAGATGGGGGAATGTAACTGACAAAGGGGATTGCCACATAGGTCATTTTTGTTTGATTTTTGGAGTAACAAATGAGTAAAGGCTGGAATAATTTTGTTTCAAATATCCCGACTAATAAGCTCTCGAGTTTCCACCCAGATTTGCTCTCAGAAAATCATCACTGCATCTCAGCATAGAAGTATTTCCATGTGCAATTAATTTGAATATAACATAAAAAGAACAGACTTCAAGATGAAAAGGACAATAATTCTCCACATAAACACATTAAACCACAAACCAAGGACATACTTTTGGTCTAGCCTTTGTCTTTCTGATCTTAGGATTTATCTTTATTTGTGTTTTTCTTGGACTGTTTTCAATGTCTAAATGAGTCAGAGAAAACATGATGTGCATTGGAGAGAAATGCAATAAAATAATTGAACATATTTCCTTTGTCTCTGGGTGAATTTACACTTGTACACACAGAAACTTTAAAAGGACTGGGAAGGCTTCAACAGCAGCTGTAAATTATTATCCTGTGGATGTTGGCATGCAAGGGTAGCTCACACACTAAGCTGCAGACTGGGTGTTCCAAGGAAATTGATGGTCTTCAGAGAGAGCAGAGAGCTCAAAGTAGTTCATGGAGAGTTGGTCTATTCACTCCCCAAAGGCCTACAGAATGAACCAAACCAATATCTACTCCTTTATCACCAGAAGATTCTGAGAAACCTTCAAATTTAGGTCCAGACAGAATTCCTTGCAGTCTGAAAAAGAAAGGACAGAGGGATAGTAAGGGGAAAATCAAGGAAAAAGGAAATTTCTAGGTCTGTGAATTTTGAAAATCACTTCATTGAATCCTTTAAAACTTGATTCTGATGAAGAAATGCTTTACCATTTGAGATTTAGAGAATCAGATTCATAGAAGTTCAGAGCTTTAAGGGACCTCAGAAATCAATCTAAATTGGACCTAGCAGAAATCCCTATCTTCTGGCCATACAGGCTCCACTTGTAGACCATCAGAAATGGTCAATTCACCACCTATTGGAGAATCCAGTTACACTTTTATTCACTGTTGAGACATTTTTCTTGTGTCAAGCTGAATTCTATCTCTTTGTTGCTTCTAATTACTGTTCCTAGTTCTGCCTTCTGAGGACAACCAAAAAAGTTGAAGCCATTTTCCACAAGAAAGCATTTTATTATTTTTTTTTACTACTTCATTATTTTAATTATTATATCTCCTTCTCCCACTGCAGCCCTTGTCCTCAATCCTCTTATTTTCCAATGAATACTAGCCCCTTCACTATCCTGTCTGCTTACTTTGGACATTCACCAAATTGTCAATGCCCTTTCTAATGGGAAGGATTTTATTTTGGTCAACTTCTACAAGGAAAGGATTTAAGAAATTTTTCATTCTGCCATTGGAAAGGCACTTTAGGTGAAACATAGTTATGATAATTTTATTAAAATCATTTATAAGGCAAGATCAACATACTTTTTGTTTTTGGAAAACTAGAACCAAATACACAATTGAAAACAGAGACCAGACAGTTGCATATTAACCCATTACATCTCTCATTGTTCAGTACCAAGGAGAGATGATAAAGATTTTTTATTTCCTTTCCCCTTAAATCAGTGATGCAAGTCCTGGTACTGAATTTGGACTTGATGTTTTGGAAGAGAAGAAAAGAAGGAGCTTTTTTTCAGTGAGACTCATGACAAACTAAATTGGACCATATTCTTCCACAGACAATAATTAAAGCCTTTTCCAGGGCACTTTTCCAGGGTAGCTAGCAAAATAATACTTGCAGTGTTCTTAAGTTAACATAACATGAAAATAAATAATTAAAAAGAACTTTTAGTGGTTTTTTATGACACACAGTCAGCTTAGATGAGAATGTTTATAAGGACATTGAATGTGATAAATTTAGCCATTCTGTCTTCAAATTAAATAGATTCTTTTTTTGAGATGAATTTTTATAGGTAATTGGGCTTGTGACCTATCCAGTTAGTAAATGTTAAGTATCTGAGTTCAAATTTGAACTCAGGTCCTTCTGACTTCAGGGCCAGTACTCTAACCATTTATAGTAACAATAATACAAACCATTGTGCCATCTAACTGCCCCTGTGTAGGCCCATATTGGTAGCGAACTAATGTAGTAAATTAAATAGTGGCCTATACAAAAGCAACTAGACTGCCTGACTCATTCATTCCTTTTTTTCCTCCTCATGATTACAACCATATGTTTGTTGTCTCTTTCTTGGTATTATGACAGCTTCAAATAGTAGTTCTATGATTCCACATAGATATGACCTTAGAACAGTTGCACAAAAGACAGCAAGTGGATATAATGAAGGTGTGAAGGGAGGTTTAAAAATGTAGACATCCAATTCTAAGAAGGGTTCAACAATTCAACAAGCAGTATTAAACATCTACTCTTACAAGAAACTTCGCTAGATGCTACTAGTTGTATAAAGATAGTCCCAATGTATACAAAATAATCTAAAGGTTTTTCAAGAGAGAGCACTAACAATTTGAAGAATCAATCAATCAACAGTATTTATTTGGCACTTTATAAGAGACTCTATGCTAAGTATTAAGTATGTCTAGAGATAAGAAAAATAATCTTTGACCCCATGGATTTTAAATTCTAGGGGAGGAGATCAAGATAGCATTTAACCCAAGCTGTGAAAGAAGTTGGGATTCTACAAATTTAGTGATAATAATGAAAAGCATTTTATTATTTTATAATATTTAAAAAAACTCTTCCCATCGCCCTCCCTTTATCCACAAGTCTTTCCTTTTTCATGTCATTCAATTTATCCTCATATGGTGTGGTGTTCATTTCCCTCACAGATACTTTTCTCTGGCCATTCTCCATCTTTCCAGGGCCTTTCTTTATGAGAACGTTTTTGTCCTGAACTTGGAAGCCCACTTGAACTAATACATGAAATCAGAATATGGTGGATTGAGCCTGAAATATAACCAGTTTAATGGAAAAGAGGAGGCTTCGTTTTGCTTGGTGGATGAAACAGAAGTTTTCATAACCCTGGGGAGTATTCTGCCCAGAATACTTTCTGGAAAAACAACACGATTGGAGCACATGAGAGCTAGAGCCTGTGAAAACATATTCAACCTGCATATTTTCTGGATGCAGAGGACTTTTCAGAATTTTTTTTGGGTGGTGGTGATGGTGATGAGAAGAATGTAAAAACCCAAACAATTTCTATTTGGACTGAAATCTTATATCTAACTTTCTGGCCAAAGAGTTCTTGTGGTTCAGGGCTAAGCCTTGGAAAACAAGGCTTGATAGTTAAATGAATGACCCTGTGGTTCCTGGAGAGCTATGGGACTGAATTATGCTCTATGTAGCCTCACAATCAGTGAGAGGATCATCAAATGAATGAAACCAAGCAGTTTTGCTGTTGGCAAGAGCAAGAATGACAGATATCCCTTAATTTAATTAAAGGCACCTCCAGGAACCATATAATTAAATTATAACCACATTTATATAAACAACAAAAGTTGACTTTTGTTTAACTTCCAGCTCCCACTCATCTTTTCCTTTCCTTTTTGCTAAATGACCCATCTGACTTGCATGAGCAAGTTTCCTTTGGCCAAAGAAAAACAGGTATATACCCTCCAAACCATATAAATGGAAATGTTTAATTGGACTAGGTAAATGACCTTCACTTACTGATTTAAGCCACGAATTTATACATGACCTTTTCTTCTTCCTTCCTTTATCCTCCCCCTTCAATCTCCTCCACTCTTCTCCTTTTCCTCCTTCTAACTGATGGGGAACTAATTTGTGGGAACACAGGTTTGATATCACACATATGGAATATTCTATTTCTTCATCTAGTCCAAAGCTTCTTAAAATGTGGGTCATGACCCCATGTGGGATTACATAACTGAATATAGAGGTTGTGGAATCAGGATTTATTATCAATAAATGTTTGATTTATATCCCTATTTTTTTATATCTATATACCTGGGCTTGCACAAACATTTCTTAGGCAAAAAGGGGTCACGAGTAGAGAAAATTTAAGAAGCCCTGCTCTATTCCATTTCACTAAATTACTTATGCTGTAAAGGTTGAGAGGGTAGAATGACACATCACAATAGGTAAAGGTCTTTGGGATAAGGCAATGCATGAGATCACACCTGGAAGAGATAGATAAAGAGGAGAGATGCCAAATAGATGCATGAATTGGAAAAGCAACAAGTGAAAAGGGAAATTTAAAAGGAACACTATCCAAGTTCTGACTCACAGCAAATTATAAACAAAAGAAAATGCATTTCCTTTTCAAGAAAATCTCATTTTAAATTTTTCTGCCAAGGGAAAGTCCTCAATTTCAAATTTGATTATAATCTAATCCATGATAAAGAATAGGGAATTGGAATTGTACCTCTGATTTCATGAATAGAAGCTAACTGGATGAGGAAACTCTCTCTTTTCACCTTTTATCTGCCATCTTATAGTTTTAGACAGTTGCCTAGCACAGAAGTTTCAAACACTCAGACAGTGGGTCACATGCAGCCTACAACACTCTTGAATGTATCCTGAAAGAGATTAAAATATAATCAGGGAATATTTAACAAAAGAAATAAAAAGTGATAAAACATAGGTAATAAACTTTTTTAAAAAATAACTTTTTATTTGTCAAAATACATACAAAGATAGTTTTCAACATTCATGCTTGCAAAACATTGTGTTTCATAAATTTTTCTCCCTTTGTCACTCCCACCCATCTTCTCTAGACAGCAAATAATCCAATATAGGTTAAACATGTTCAATTCTTCTAAACATATTTTCACATATTTAGAGAAAAAATGAGAAAGAAAAAAATAAGCAAGCAAACAACAACAAAAGGTGAAAATACTATATTGTGATCCACAGTTCAGTCCCCATAACCCTCTCTCCAGATGCAGATGATTCTTTCCATCACAAGTCTATTAGAATTTCCCAGAATCATCTCACTATTGAAAAGAGCCAAGTTCACCACTGTTGAACATCACATAATTTTGTTATTGCTGTGTATAATGTTCTTTTGGTTCTTTTCACTTCACTTCGCCTTAATTCATGTAAGTTTCTCTAGGTGTTTCTTAAAATTGATCATTTCTTATAAATCAATAATATTCCATTGATTTCATATAATATAACTTATCAGCCATTCCCCAGCTGATGGGCATCTACTCAGTTTTCAATTCCTTGCTACTACAAAATGGGTTGCTACAAATATTTTTGAACTAGTGACTTCTTTTACCTTTTTTATGATCTCTTTGGGATACAGACCAGAGACACTATTGGATTAAAGAGTATGCCCAGATTTTGAGGGCCTTTAGGCATAGTTCCAAATTGCTCTCCAGAATGGTTGGATCAGTTCACAACTCAACTAATAATGTATTAGTGACCCAATTTTCCCACATCCCCTCCAACATGACAATATTAATTTTTCAAACAGTCAATATGTTATAATTCAGAGAGATCATTATATATGATGTGTTGTTATTCAGTCATGTTGGTAAAGATACTAGAATTGTTTGCTATTTGTTGCTCCAGTTCATTTTACATATGAGGAAACTGAGGCAAACAGGATTAAGTGACTTGCCCATAGGTACTCAGGATATATTTGACCAACTGACTGACTGAAGCAGAAAGCAAAGCAAGAAGAATTAAAACATTACGTTTTACCCATTAACTTAGCACAAACTATTCTACCAATATACAAAGTATCTGTGGGGAGAGGAAACACAAATTTGCAAAACCATATCATGGAGGTACCTGACTAGAAAACATGTATCCTGGACAAGTTAAAAATGTAGACTGTGGGCTTTGATGTCTTGTGTCCACCACAAAGACAGTAAATACCATAGATCATTAACAGATGGAGCCATTCTTCTGAACCTCTCCACTGGTCCACTGGATGGGACCACTTTTCTCTTGGCTGTTGTGTTCAGACCTCTTCTCTCCTCTTCTGGACCAGATCTGAAGCAATATGAGGCTCACATCCCAAAACAATTATTTTAAGCTTTATAACTGCAAACCTTTTCCAGCTAAGCACCCTTGCTTAGATTCTGAAGGATTTCTATTTCTCAAGCAGGAGAAAGCTATAGAGGAAAAGAAAGAACAGTTCTCATCCAATCAGTTGCTCAAGCATCAAAGCTTTCTCTTTTAAGTGTGGGTATCATCTATGGCTCTAATCTTAACCATCTTCCTTCAAAATCATATCATTTGCTAATCTCATTACTGCCCATAAATTTATCATTTCTATGCTCTAGTCTCTCTCCTGAGTTCCTAGACTGTATTATCAATTGCCTTTTGGAATTTTCTCATTGAATTATTTCAAAGGAATCGTAAGCTCAATGTGTGCAAAATATATTATTTTTTCTCCCAAACACTCTCCTATTCTCAACTTTTCAATTACTGTCTAGGACAAAGGTGTCAAACACACAGCCTCATGTTACCAGTAACCCTCTTGAGTGCAGCTTTAACCAGATTAAAATGGAATTAGGAAATATTTAACAAAAAGTATTAAAAATAGATGACATTGTATTTTAAAACAAAGTCAATGTGTAGTCCATAAGGACGCTTATGCATGGGTTAGTGGCCTTTATTTCTATTTGAGTGTACAACCACAAATCTAGAGTACCTCCTCCTATGGATTTAGGCTTTCAACTTCAATATCATATTTGACTATATACTTATACACTCCCCACTGTATTATCCATTATCAAATCTGTTTTTGTTTTCTCAATCTCTCTCATATATATCCTTTTCTCTATACCCACACAACTGTCCAGCCCAGTCCAGTCCAATCCAATTTTTCATAATCTTTCACTAGAACCACTGCAATGTCCTTCTAGTCAGTCTCCTACTATTACTCAAACTCCCAAAACTCTATATTATAAAATTCTCTTTTAGTCAATTAAAGTCCTTTGTAAACTGATATTTTCCTACCTTTCCAGACTTTTCCTACTTCACTTTTCTTTACACACTATCCAATCCATCTGCCTTTCTTTATTTGCTATTCTTGGAGAAGTAGATGAATCAGTGTATAGAGCACCAGCTCTGAAGTTAGAAGGATCTTCTTGCTGTTCTTCTAAGACAATAATCCCTATCCTGTCTCTATGTATTTCATTTGCTGATCTCTTATGCCTAGAATGCTCTCCTTTCTTACCTCATTAGAATTTCCCTAGATTCCTCAAGATTCAGCTGAAATTTCATTTCTCCAAACAGGCTAATCTTCTAGATATAAGTGCCCTCCCTTCCTCTATCATCTTTAATCTGTCATTCAATTAGTTGATAAACATTTATTAGGCACCTTTTATATGTCAGGCACATAAGTGATGAATAAACAAAAAATGGTAAAAGACAGACCCTATATTCATATTGCTAATGTAGGAGATATAAAATCAGTGATGTGCAAATAATATATAAGTAGGATAAATTAGAGATAATTAATTGAGGGAATACACTAACATCTGGAGATCTGGAAAGGCTTCCTATTGTAATTGGGACTTGAAGGAAACCAGAAGGCAGAGATGAGAGATACCTAGGGATGGGATTCAGCCATTGACAGTGCCTGGCTGGGAGATGTATTTTGTGTGAGGAGTAAATAAGACACCAGTGTCAGTGAGTTACAGAAAAATGAGTAAGATATAAGAAGACTGGAAAAGTAGGAAGGGATAAGGTTATAAAGTATTTTCAGTGCAAAACATTTTTATATCTGATCATGGAGACAATAGTGAGATAATGGATTTTATTGTTAGGAGAGAAGGGGTGATATTTTCAGCCTTGGGCTTTAGGAAGATTGGTTTGATAGCTGTCTGAAGGATGGAAAAGCTTGAGTCAGAGAAACTAGGCTGAAGATCCTATAATAGTCCAGGCTTGAGGGCCTTCATGAGGGCAGTGGCTATCACAGGAGAGAAGGAAGCATATAATGAGAGATACTAGAGAAGGGGACTTAGCAAATTATTATCTTTCCCCTACAATTGAGTTACCATCCTCCCATTCACTCAGGTTCACACTGAAGGTATCACCTTTGACTTATCACTCTCACCCTCATCTTACATATCCAATCAGTTGCCAGAAAGAAAAACAACAAATGAAAATAGTATATTTCATCTATATTTAGACTCCATAGTTTTTTCCCTGCATGTGGATAGCATTTTCCATCATGAGTCTTTTAGAATTGGCTTAGATGATAGCATTGCTGAAAAAGGCAAAAGACTATAAAAAATTATTTTTTTGTACACATGGGTCTGTTTCCCTACTTTATCATGCTGGATACAGACCTAGTAGAGACATTGTTGGATCAAAGGATATTTTCATTTTTAAAGCCCTTTGAGCATAGTTCCAAATTTCTCTCCAGAATATTCTACCAATAATGCATTAGTGTTCCAATTTTCCTGAATCCTCTCCAACATTTATCATTTTCCTTTTCTGTCATATTAGCCAATCTGATGGATATGAAGTAATACCTCATCATTTCTCTAATCAATAGTGACTTAGAACATTTTTTCATATGATTATAGATGGCTTAGATACTATGTGATAATGGGGACAAACTCTCTTTACTATTCCTTTCACAGAATGCTCTATCTACTGACCAAGAATTTTTACTGGCTGTCCCCCTTTCTGAATTGCTCTCCTCCTAATCTTCATCTTTTAATTTAACTGACCTTTTTTCAAGAGTCAGCTGAAGTCCTACCTTTTTCAAAAAGTCTTTTCTAGTCTTCTTTATTATATGTATTTTTCCTCTAAAACTAGTCTCAATTTATCATGTTATGTCATGTTTGTAATTAGTTGTTTGCATGTCATCTCCCCTGTTTTTGATATCTGGGTTTTTTTAAACCTTTCTTTATATCTGTAGCACTTAGCACAGCACGTAGACCACATAATAGGTTCTTAATAAATTTTAGTTGAACTTATCAGTGAAATGAAATGTAGAACTACCAAGTCACACTGCCAAATGCTCATCAGTATTTGACATTGTCGTTATCTACATTCTTTTAGAAGTAAAAGGAGACTATTTTAGGCTGAATTGTGGATGACTATTGGGAAATGCTTGCATTTCTCCACAAGAAACTTGGACTTGAACTTTAGTTAATGTCTTATAAATCAAAAATATATTCCCCTGTACAGTAAACTACCCTACTATCTAACAACACAAATCTGTGTAACAATAAATAACTTTGTTCCTTTGGGAAAAAATAAATTGACCAGACATATTAATAAAGGATAAGTTCAAATGTGGGCATTAGTTTATGCCATTATAGTCTGGTTAACTCTGGGCCTATCCGCTTGAGGTTAAATCCCTTGCATTTTACCCAATGCAAGTTCTTTAGTATCCTGAAAAAAATGGGAAAATTCTTTAATATTATTGGCTCCAGTCCCCATTGACTACATTCTTTGCACTTTTTTAGGCTCCAATGACTAATATTTGACCACTTAACATCAGATTAATTTTTAAAAAGAGATATTTACTTTAAAGATAAAACACAACAAAAATTTTCCCATAAAAGTTTGGAGGTATAATCACCCCTCCACTATGGTTTTTGGGAAATGGGAGTGGAAATGGATTAGGCTCACAGTTTAGCTTAATTCCTATGTAGCGATAGTCCTATGTTTTTTTTTTTTTTCAGGCTAAGCCCTAGAATTGATATGATAAGAATGGAAATTGAAAGAATAATTACATGGGAATTTATTACTTTTGGTCTGAGTACCTAGGGAATACTGGAAGTCTCTTTTGATTGAAACAGATTATAAATCCAGTAATGAATCTAGAACACCTAACCAGACTTACACCTTACTCTGTATCCTAAAAGATATTTGAACCTTCTAAGAAATGGCTATGGGGATAGCCAAATGGGCTGTCTTAATCTTTGTCCTTAAAAATCTTGGTGGAACACTCACTAAAGTATGAAGATATTTGCTTGGTGAATTAGTCATGCCCTGGAGGGCAGGGGTCTCTACTTCTCTCTCCAGATGGTTTTGTGTGCCTTTTATGCAGTTTCTGTGTTTACTTTTCAGAATCGTAGAGATCAACCCTGGAAACAAAGAGGCCCTCATGTCTTTCTCTTCATGTGGTCATCGAGTATCTTGAGGGATTTGTTCTGGTTTGACAATGTATGCCCTCCTACAGTGCTGGTTTGTTTACTGTTCAAATAGTTCATGGACAACAATGAGGGAATCCAAATGACAGCATCTACTTTCCCCCCAATTTCAGTTTGTTTCCCCTCAGTCTGAGTTTTATCCCTTTTTTAGGCACAATTGAGTATTATGGAAAATCTTAAAATCAGAAGATTCAGCTTTAATTCCTGGCAATTTTATGTGATAGATTAAAAAGAGCCCTACATTTGGAGTCAGAAAACCTAAATTCAAATCCTGGATTTGTGATTTATAATGTTTAATTTTCAGTAAATCATTTGACCTAAGTCTCTGTTTCCTCAGCTATAAAATGGAAGAGCTGTAAGACAATAAGTACCTTTCTAATGTCAAATCCTAAGAACTTAGCCATTTAACTGCCACGTATCTCAGGAAAGAGATCATAAGGACCACTGGGTAGCACAGTGGATAGAGCATGAAAGGTCTGGAGTCAAGATGACTTACCTTTCTGAGTTCAAATCTGGCAACAGATATTTACTAGCTGTGTGATCTTGAGCAAGTCACTTAACCATATTTGTCTTAGTTTCCTCATCTGTAAAATATGCTGCTGGTAATCACTCCAGTATCTTTGCCAAGAAGTATTTCCCCCCACTCCAAAATAAAAGAGGTCACAAAGTCAGAAATGACTGAAAAAGAACTGAACAACAAAAATGATAGGAAAACCACTTAAAGCTCTATTGTTCAGTTTCTTTGCCTATAAAATGAGGGTAATAATACTTTTATTACCAACTTCACAAAGTTGTTGCAAGGAATATTCTCTAAAACTAAAATCATTATATAAATGTAAATTTCTTTTTATTTTACAGTACTGTGGACAAGTTAAGGTCAATGGTACCGAATGGAGTTATGAGTTTCTTCTCTTTGGATTAAGACTTTCCTACCTAAGAGACCTCAGAAGTCATGGAACCCAAACTTTACAATCACAGAAAGGCCTCTGCAAAATCCCTAACAAATGGCCACCTAGCTACTTCTTTAATTAACTCCAGCATCCATGCATCATTACTCAAAACCTCATGAGGAAATAACATCTTTAATTTTATTTTAAGTTTCATTTTCTGTTTTCTTTTAAATGCTGGAAATAAGTACAAAGCAAGGGACAGCTGTACGGTTCTCTCTGAGGATAATAGTTGTTTGTCTTCTAAGAGGGATACTGATGTAGTGGAAAGACTGATGAACTTGAGTTCAACCTGAGTGTGAGTCTCAGCTTTTCTTCTTACTAGCAAATTGACTTTAGGTAGTGCAGCTCACTTCTTTGACCTTGCTAATCTGCAAAATGAGAATTAATAATAATAATAATTTAACAACAACATTAATAACATTTATGTAAGCATTTCAAAGTTTACAAAGAATGCTACAGAAATTATTTCACTTGATCTTTACTTTCACTCTGGGAGTAGATCCTATTATTATCCCAGTTTAACAGATAAGGCAGTCAGATGGAGACTTAAAGATGGAGACTTAAATGACATGTCTAAGGTCACACAAATATTCAGTAATCAATAAATCAATAAACATTTATTAAATGTCTACTATGTGCCAGGCACTATGCTAAGTGCTGTAGAAACAAAGAGTTCTTGACCTTAGCTCACAATGGGGAAACAACATGCACATAAATATATTTGTAGCAAGGTAAGTACAGGATAATGAGGAAATAATTGACGGGTATTGGAATTAAGAAGTGATGGGAAAAGATTCCAGTAGAAGGTAGGTTTTTAGTTGGGACTTAAAAGAAGCCAGGGAGGTCAGTTAGTTGGAGTGGAGAGGGGAAAATGTTCCAGACATGGGAGATAGTCAGAGAAAATTCCTGGAACCAAGAAAAGAACCTTGTTTTTAAACGTCCAATAGATCAGTATCACTGAACTGAAGAGTACACTTAAGGGACTAAGTTATAAGAAAATTGGAAAAGGAGGAGGACCTTTGAATGCCAAATAAAGCATTTTTGTATTGATCCTGGATACAACAGAAAACCATTTGGACTTTATTGAATAGGATGAGGGAATGACTTGATCAGAACTGAACTTTAGGAAAATGACTTTAATAGCTAAATCAAGAAGAGGCTTGAAGAAGTCAGATTCAAAAGCAGCTACTGCAATAGTTCAGGTGTGAGGTCCTGAGGGTCTGCAGCCACTAGAAGTGGTAGTGGTGTTAGAATAGGGAAGAGGTCCTATGCAAGAGATGTCCAAGGCTTTATCTATTACCAATACTTGTGTCTATCTCACAAAGTACTTATGAAATTAAATGAGATAATGTATATAAATATGCTTTTTAATTTTAAAAGGCTCAGTTAAAGATCTTAAAAATGATTTTCTCTCTCTCTATGCTCACCTCAGCCTCCAGGAGTTATGAGTGTGCATATGTGAGATTAGGTGAAAAACACCCCTTTTTTGCTATCTTACATACTGGCATACACATGCATAGTTCAAAGGTTAATTAATTTTGAATGAATTTGAATTAGGATTTTCTGTCCTTTTTTTTCTTTTCTATCCCTAATGCAAGCCTTACTTAGAACTTATACTTTTAAATGCATGTTCAGAAAAGTGGGTATCTATTGATTGGAAAATGACTTACTGGATTGTTATATAAATATAATAGAAAATATTAATGTGCCATAAAAATTACTAATATAAGAAATTCAGAAAAAACATGGGAAACTTATATGAACTAATGCAGAACAAATAAAACAAAGTTAAGGAAACAATAAACAAAACGACTTCAATACTATAAACAAAGTTAACACTAAAGGATAACTGGTCTAATTATGCATAATACTTAAATCTTGGTGTTAGAGAATCAAAGAAGAATCCTATTTCCCATCTGCTTTTAGTAGAAAAGTGGTAGACTACACATGCAGGATGTTCTATCAAATGTGATCACTACTGTCACCTCATAGTTCCATTGACAATCCATTAATGTACCTGTGTTTCTATAGCCCCTTTTAATATTTATTATTTTCTTTTTTTGGTAGGGAATTTGCCATCTAGGTGAAGGGGTAAGGGAAAGGGGGGGAAATTGGAACACAAGGTTTTGCAAGGTTCAATGGTGAAAAATTATCCTTCCATATGTTTTGAAAATAAAAGTTCTCAATAAAAAAAAGACTTTAAAAATCATGTAATAAAATTATCCATTTTATCTTTTAAAATTTCTTTTAATTCTTGTTTATTTAATAATCCTTTCACCTCCTATGGGAATGCTGAAAGTTATCTGCTCTCTCTTTTAATCTTTCTGGGTATTTGCATATGTGTCTGTGTGTCTATATATATGTGTTTTTTAAATTCATTTGTTTTACACTGGGAAATGAATGTAAACTGTTTACATTTTTGTTTTTCTTCCTGGGTTATTTTTTACCTTCTGAATCCAATTCTCCCTGTGCAACAAGAAAACTGTTTGGATCTGCACACATACATTGTATCTAGGATATACTGCGACATATTCAACATATATAGGACTGCTTGCCATCTAGGGGAGGGGGTGCAGGGTGGGAGGGAAAAATTGGAACTGAAGTGAGTGCAAGGGATAATGTCGTAAAAAAATTACCCTGGCATGAATTCTGTCAATAAAAAGTTACAAAAAAAAAATAAATTCATTTGTTTTAGAGTCACTATTTTTTTTTTTAGTTTTTTAAAATCTCTCAATTCATTGGTTTCATTTTCTATTTTGTTAGTATCAATTACCAGAGGTTTAAATTTTTCTTTGAGGATTATTTTAACCATGTTCAATAAATTTTATGTTATTTAAGTCTTATCATTATTGTTATTTTATATCACCTTAATTATTATTGTAATTTAATTATTATTATTGCAATTAATATATGTATGTAATTAATACTAATTATTATTATTGTAATATATGGTGTAAAGTACCACCCAAGAACTAATTTACTTCAAACACTATTGGGGAAGAGCTAAGAGCAATAACCCAAAATATGACTTTCACAAGAAAGGTCAATATAAAAATCTGAATTGATTATTTACTTTGCACCCAAAGGTGGAAAAGCTCTATACAGTCAGTTAAAACAAGACTTAGATCTGACTATGGCTTATTTCATGAACTTTTTATTGCAAAATTCCAACTTAAGTTGAAGTAAATAGGAAAAAAATCCATCAGACTATATAGATATGATCTAAATTACATCTCTTATGAATATGAAGTAGAAGTAATAAATAGATTTAAGGGATTAGATCTGGTAAAAACAGTGCCTGAAGAACTCTGGATAGAGATTTGCAATATTTTATAGGAGGGAGAAACAAAAAAAATTCCAAAGAAAAAGAACATGAAAGCAAAATAATTGTGATGAGGTTTTACAAATAGTTGAATAAAGTTGAGTAAAGAAAAGCAAAAAGTAAAAGAGAAATGGAAAGATATACCCAACTGAATGTAGAATTCTAGTGAATAGCAAAGAGAGATAAGATCTTAAATGAGCAATGTGAAGAAATATATATACCAATAGAATGGGAAAAACGAGAGATCTCTTCAGGAAAGTTAAAGATATCAAGGAAATATTCCATGCAAGTATGGTCATAATTTTAAAAGAGATTTAACAAAAATAGAAAAAATTAAGAAGAGGTGACAAGAATCTACAGAAGAACTACACAAGAAAGATGTTAATATCACAGAAAACCATGATGGTGTAGTTGGATACTGTTCTAGAGCTAGACCTCCTGGAGAATAAAGTCAAATGGCCTTAGGAACTATTGATAATTGATAATATTTAAAATACTAATAGATAATGCTAATAAAGTTCTACTCTCAATATGTTAGCCAACAAATTTGAATAATTAAACAGTTGATCACTGGATTGGAAACATCAGTTTACATCTCAGTCCTAAAGAAGGACAATGTCAAAGAATGTTCAAAGCACCAAATGCTAATTTCACATCTCAGAGAGGTAATGTTAAAGATTCTGTAATCTACGTTTCAGCAATATGTGAACTGAGAATTAGTAGAACATATTGATTTTCAAAAAGGGAGAAAAACTAGAGACCAAATTGCCAAAATTCACTGGATTATGGAAAAATTAAATGAGTTCCAGAAAACAAACAAACCAAAACATCTTCTGCTTCATTGAGTACACCAAAGCTTTTGAATGTGTGCATCATAATAAAATGTCACAAATCCTCACAGAGATAAGAGTCCCAGATCATCTTACTTGTCTCCTGAGAAATTTGTGTGAAAACCATAAAACAATAGTTAGAACCAAATATGTATCAGTTTATTGATTTAAATTTGGAAAAATGGGTATGATAAGATAATGTCACCTTATTTAATTTATGCAGAGTATATTATGTGATATGCTGACTGGATGAATCAAAAGCTAAAATTAAAGTGGGCAGGAGAAATGTCAACAATCTCAGATATGCAAATGATACCACAGTAAAAAAAAAAAAAAGAAGTCTCTTCATTAGGGTGAAAGATGGAGAGTGTAAAAGTTGGTTTGAAGCTTAACTTAATGAAGAAAAAAGATTTTGACAACTGGTCTCATTTTCTTGGTAAATAAAATGAGAATAAATGAAAGTGTCAGATTTCTTGGGTTCAAAGATCACTATAGATTGCAACTGCAGCCATGAAATTAAAATACATTCATCTTTAGATGGAAAGTTATGGCAACCCTAGATAGCATACTAAAAAGAGATATCATTTTTTTGATACTTACAGACAAAGCTATAATTTATTTTTTAGCAATATATACCTATGAAAGTTAGGCTATAAGAAAAATTGAGTGCCTCAGAATTGATATTTTTGAAGTGTGGTACTAGAGAAGACTTTTAGTTAAAGAAATATGTGTTGTTCCCTGAAAGGTCAAATACAGAAGTCAAAACTTAAACATTCTGGCCTCATAAAGTGAAGACAGGAAGCATTGTAATAGACCCTGATGTTGGGAAAAATTGAGGGGAAGAAGGAAAGGGAACAGTAGAGAATAAGATGGAGAGATAGTGTCCTAGAAGCAATGAGCATTAGCTTGGACATATTTCAGGAAACAGTAGAGAATGCAAGTATTGGTGTGCTATGATCCATGAGATGACAAAGAGTTGGACAAGCTTGAATGACTGAACAATAAAAAAATAATAAATATATCTTAGTATCAATATATATTTCTCATCTGAAAAATTTGTTCATGCATTCCTCACCTGTTGTACCTGCTGTGTTTAGGCAGCAAGGTGGTACAGTAGAATCAGAAAATCTGAGTTCATATCTAAACCTGGACACTTACATAGCTATGTGTCACTGAGCAATTTAATTTCTGCCTCAGTTTTCTCAACTATAAAATGGGTATAATAGTATCTTCTTCAAAGGGTTATTGTGAGGATCAAATGAAAGCCCATGAAGTGCTTAGTAAAATTCCTAGTACATAATAGTCACTAAAATTTCTTATTCTCTGCCTTTCACCTTAATGAAACAGTACATTGTCTGAATTTAATTCTTTACTAATTGTCAATAGTTTTAAAAATATTACATCATGCGCCCTATTTTTATATGTGAATTATTTTATCTTCTCTGATGCTTTTGTCTTTACTTCTATCCTTATTTATTCCCTATTTGTGCTAGGAAAACTAGTATTTATATATTACAATATTTTATTATAATTTACTACAATTATATTACAATATTTACTTTGTTAAAAATGTGTTTTTTATTGGATCAAAGGAGGATATTTCAAAACCTCTGTTTTTTTGAGTTTTTAACATAATGAGTACTATATTTTTGTCAAATATATTTTTGGCACCTACAAAATTGTTTCTGCATTTTGTTATTTTTGCTTATATGACTAATTATTTTCTAATAAAACATTTTTACATTTCTCATATGATTTCAACTTGTTTTTAATGAATTTTTCTGTATGTATTGTAGTTTCATAAGAATTTTAATTTTAAAAAGTTTTCGTTTAAATCATTAAGATAAGTTTATAGTTCTCTTTCTGTTTTGTTTTTCCTGTTGGGGTGTCTAGACTACAATTGTCTGATAAAATGGGTTAGTAGAAAAATTTAATCGATGCTTGAGGTTTCTTTGTGTATTAATTAGTCTTCAAATAATAAATATGATTTTTTTATAAATCTTTCTGGCCTGTTTATTTTTTCCTTGTCAGTCTATTCATGGCTTCTTTAATTTCACTAAAATTGAGTTATGCTAACTATTTGTTTTTTTTTAAATTTCGAGTATTTCATGTTTTATAGATATTCATCAATTTCTATGAATTCTCAATTTTATTGACATATACTTATGTGTGAAGTTCTATAGAATTTTTGAATTTTTCTGTTTTTCTTTTAATTTTTATAATTTTTTTCTTTTATATTTGTGGTTTTCAGAGCCAGATCTTTGTTTTCAGTTTTGAAAATTGCCAGTGAGAAAATTTCCTTTATCATTAAAGATTAGCTGTTCTTCAAGTTATGATCTTAGGTGGGTCTTAGATCTGGTCACTGCTAAGGTTGAGTAACTTTTCCAGGATGGTCTGTATTTGTGAAAGGAAGTCTTTTACCCAGCTCTTTTTGACCCTGAAGTAAGCTATCTATTTATCTTAGGGTTGCTAATATGTCAATTTCTTATTGCATTCTCAATTCACTGGTCTTATTTTCTATTTTGTAACTATTAGTTTTTAGATATTCAAATTTTCCTCTGAGGACTGTTTTAGCTGAGGGCAAGTGAAATGATATTGCAGATAGTAAAGGAACTGGGGTTAAAATCAAGAATAATTTACCCAGCAAAACCGAGTATAATCATTCAGGGGAAAATGAATATTTAATGAAATAGAGGATTTCCTGACTTTCCTAATGAAAAGACCAGAGCTGAATAGAAAATTTGTCATTCAAACCTAAGACCCAAGAAAAGCATAAAAGAATGAGAAAATACAAGGAACTTAATGATGTCAAACTATTTACATTCTCAAGTAGGAAGATGACATATGTAACTCCCAAGAACTTCCATCATCATTAGGGCAGTTTGAAGGAATAGAGAACATGGATGAGATTTCTTTATGTTGGTATAATATTAAAAGAAAAATGGAAGAGTGAGGAAAACCAAGGATATACAGGGATACAGAAAAAGGGAGAGGAAGAATAGAGAAAACTATGTCACCTAAAAGAGATAAGCGAGGAAGTTATTCTTTCCCCACACCCAATGGAAAGGAAAATAATGAAGAAAGAGCAACTCTTAAATTTGACTCTCATTTATATTGGTTGAAATAGGAACAGTGTGTATGTGTGTGTGTGTGTATATACACACACACTCTCAATTGAATATAGAAATTCATCTCAATAAGGAGTAGAAATGGCAGGACTGATAAGACAGAAGGCAAGAGCAAGGAAGGTAAAGTAAAGTGAGAAACAAAATTAGCTTTGAAGGGAAAAAGAAAGGGGAGAGGAGAGAGAGAAAGAGAGAGAGAAAGAGAGAGAGAGAGAGAGAGAGAGGGAGAGAAGAATAAATAGAAGAAAATGAGATGGAAGGAAATACACAACAATTATAATCATGAATGGGAAGGGGGATTAATTTACCCATAAAATAGAAGATAGCACATGGATTAGAAGCAAGAAACAATATGTTTTCATTCCCCCCAAGAAACAAACAGAAAGACATACAAAGAGTAAAAGTAAATGACTAGAAGAGAATCTGTTATGAATCAGCTGATTTAAAAAGATAGAAAAAAACAGGAGTATCCATCATGAAGAACAACTAGCTCATGCAGAGAATAGATTAGTGGATCAAGAGTCATGAAGACCTAAATTCAAGTTTGAATTCAGACACTTACTAGTTATGTGACCCTAGGTAAATAACTTAACCATTTTTCTTGGGTTTTCTTATTCTTATGTGTAAAATGAACTGGAGAAGGAAATGACACTTCAGTCTTTGCCAAGACTGTTATTTTGCTACTATTAATGCTTTTTTTTTTGGGACAATCACTTATTTTTTGGAGAGAATTTAGTTTATATGCTATTTGGTACAAATAAATTTAATAATTTATTTTGTCTTTAAATATCACATTGTTTCCATTTTTGTGACTCTTGATTTTGTCTATTTGTATTATTGTCTTTATTGCAACCCTGAATTTTCTAGCTTTCAGAAATATAACACTTATTTTTAATTTTGAAGTATATAGAGTATATGTTTTAAATGTTTCTTGTGAAGTATAAGATGATTGTAATACAAAATACTAATTCAGCAGTCCTATAAACTTCATGTATTTAAAACTGATCTTGTAGGGATATTATATATTTATTATTTTACTGTTATTACTTATTTTAACTCTTTGATCATGTGCACTTATGAGAGTCTTTCATGTTTTTCATTTCTTTTGTGTGAAGGACTTAAATAGCAGTCCCCACTGCTCACTTTATACATTAAGTGAATCTCTACTTCCTTCTCCCTTTCTTTTGGGAGAGAAATTTTAAGTGTTTGGGAGATCCTAAGCCAGAGTTTCCCTTGGTACTTTGGGATGATGAATCAAAGAATATAATATCTGTAACAATGAACTTGTTCACCATATTTATGAATCAAAAGCAAAAAAGACTTTAGGGCTTTGAGCCCAGTAATGGTTACACTTGTTATATTTACAATGCAAAAAAATTTAAAACTTTTTTTATCCTCCATTTCTCTGTCTTTTTCATTTTTTGTGGAGGATATTTAATCTATTCACATCTTAAGTTATAATTATTATATTTATTTTATTTTCAATGAATATCCATTTAAATCAATAGATTATTTTATTTTTTTTTAATTGACACATATTTTCTTATTTATTTTTTCTAAGGCAATTGGGGTTAAGTGACTTGCCCAGGGTCACACAGCTAGGAAGTGTTGTGTCCAAGACCAGATTTGAACTCAAGTCCTCCTGACTTCAGGGCTGGTGTCTATCCACTGCACCACCTAACTGCTCCTTGCTTATTTATTTTTAAAGCTTTTTATTTTCAAAACATATGCATAAATAGTTTTCAACTTTCACCCTTACAAAACCTGGTGTTTCAATTTTTTTTTCTCCCTCCCTTTCCCCACTTCCTACCTTAATGGCAAGTAATCCAATATATGTTAAACATGTGTAATTCATCTATACATATTTCTACAATTATGCTGCTCAAGAAAAATCAAATCAAAAAGGGAAAAATGAGAAAGAAAACGAAATGTAAGCAAACAATAACAAAAAAAGTGAAAATACCATGGTGTGGTCCACACTCAGTCCCCACAGTTCCCTCTGGATGCAGATGACTCTCTTCATCACAAGACCATTGGAACTGGCCTGAATCACCTCGCTGTTGAAAAGATCCATGTCCATCAGAACTGATAATCATATAATCTCGATGCTGCACACATACATATTTAAATTAATATATATACATATCTATCTATATATATATAAAATATGTACATGTACATAATCTAACCCTCTTTTTTGAGTCAGCATTTAGCTTCTAGTGTTTATTTTGCTTAAAATAATCTATCTATAATCATGTCATCTACAAATCTTTAAGCTCTTCTGTATATATATTTTTCTCCTTTATATAATCTAGATACTGCAACGTAAAGACACATATAGTAAATCAGTTTTTTAATTTCAAAAATCTTTTTTTCACACTTTATTGATATATCAATATTACTTTGTCAAGATTACTCTGCATAATTAATATCTTTTGGAGGTAAGTTTGATTTTGGTTTATTCTAATATGAAGGAGCTAGAGGTAAAAAGGAATTTTAATACAAGATAATTATTCCCTCAAGGGAAGGAAGAAATTAAATTTTCTAGAACCTTAGAAATACTGGTATTTATGTATAGTTTAAAAAGAGCACTCAAAGTAAAATCCACCTTATTTTTATCTGCCACTTTTAATTAATACAAATAGTATCTCTTTAATCAGATGGGATAATCAAGAGTTGACTAAATATGTTTAATAGCTATACAAAGATATAGGTATTCTGCAACTTATGAATAAGTTGTACCCCTGAAATGTGCATATTTGTCAAGTCTTTGGAATTTGAAATGCATTTTCCCATTGAAACAGTTATAAATGGCATTATATTTCCAGCCTACCCCATGAAAACTTATTTAATCTGTACTAATAGCAGCAACCTAAATTTTGAGTCATAAGATCAAGGCAAGAGAAAGGAGAAAGAAGGAAACAAAGTGTTTCTCCCTTTTCTAGGTATAAGTATGATTTCAGGCAAAATTTGGAAATAAACAAAATTTCCCTTTTAAAAAAAAAACTTTCCCTTTTATATCATCTATCTATTTACTTACACTCCTTACCATATATACTCAAGCTTTCATGTTTATGCTGATAGCATAAGATATGCAATAAGGCACCTCAGCTGGTTCTTCTCAGTTTTCTTTTCTGAAGCATTTTAAGCTAGGAAATTATTTATTTCTCCCCAAAGATGACTGGTAATAAAATTCTTAATCCTTAGTGCAGGTCAAGTTCATTAAATATTTTGTATTCTGTAAATATTAAGTATTCTGATTAGAAGAATTCATATCAAAATGTGGGGTGAAAATCTCTAAATTCTTTGTTCTCTCTTTCAATTTTTTAAAATAGAATTTTGTTTAAACCAAACAACTTCTTTGGAATTTCAAATAGTGTAACCAAGTTAAGTAAAGAATTTCAAGCAAAGTAGACTTACATATTTTGGAGGATGCTCACCTATTCTGGAAAAATTGGACAGTATCATACAGTCCTCTCAGGTAGTTCTCTTTTGCACAGATTTTTTTCTCTTTTCTTCTTTTGAACCCCAAAATTCAAAGTTCCCAAGATTGTTTAAAAACTTTTAATGTAGTGACAGTGAGATCTTAGTCATTAAAATATGGAAGTAAAGATGACAGTTATTTTTATGTACAGGTTCCTGTAAGTTTGGGATTACCTATATATTCTCTAATGTGAAATTAAAGAATATACTTAATTTGAAATACCTTAGCACCTAGTGTGTAGCTATGAATATTTCATTTTATAAAGAGGGCAATTGCACATAGCCTCTTACTATTTTCATCTCCCACCTTCAATGAGCTCTACCTTTGCACCAACCATTGGGAAATGGTTGGCAAACCTAAACAACCAAGCTGTCTTGGGCTGATGGCACCACCTGGTGGCTGACACAGAAGATGTGTCTTTCAGTCATCTCCCATTTTCTTTTTTTCTTTTCATTTCTCAGTTAATTCCATCTCAGGCATTTATTTTTGATAAATATATACTTATTTATTTTTTGATATTATTTTTGATAAATATATACTTATGTTCTTTAGCATACGTATTGTTTCCCTTTCACAATTCAATTCCAGAAAAAATTTCCTTTTTTCTTTCTGTTTGTGAACTTAAAAATGGCTTTAATCACAACTAATAAACATGAAGCTAGAATTACAATGAATATTTGTTAAGGACAAACTGATATTATACTTTATGTAAAATAAAAAATATCATTAGTACTATCAACTACTTAAGTCCTTAAACATAACCATAAGCCCCCTTCAGATTCTTCACAAAAGAGAGAGCATGGTATAGTGGATAGAATAATGGACTTGGAGTCAGAAAGACCTGTATTTGAATCCTATTTCAGATACTTTCTATCTGTATGACCTAACCTCTCTCAACTTTAGTTTCCTCACTTGCATAATGAGGATAATTATAATATTGATTACAAAGGTTTATTGTGAGAATCAAGCCATATATATACATATATGTATATATATATATATATAAATATATAAATCTTAAAGTATTACATGAATTTTGCACCATACAAATACATTAGTATTTTCTAATTCTGTCCTAATTTAATCTCCTTTGCCTCAAGTACCTTCACTAATACCCTAATCTAATCTAAGAAGGTTGGTGATCCTGGGTGCTCAAAGTTTATGCCAGTGGACTACTTGCTTTGGCAGATTCTACTAAGTTGGAAAGGTTTCAAGGCCAGACCTGGCAACTGACTATGTATCTGTCATCTGAAGGCCATCCCTGCTAAGTGCAGGGAAGCTCAATATAAGAAAGTTAGCTTCCAAATGATGAATTTTTTGGCCACAATAAGTCTCAAAGACCATCTTGTTAAGTTTTATGTATATCAAAATTTACATTAGTGGAGGGAGCAATGGCAGTGATAAATATATTAATCCCTTGATAATTGAAATATTTCTTCAAGCATTTACATTCTAGATGAATGGATAAAAATTTCTTGTCAAGATTTTCTCTTTTCTTTATAGTATCCTGAAAATTATTGTTTTCTTAACAAATTAATAATACCCTAGCTACATTTGGGGTTATTGGCTCTAGGTTCAGGGGACCTAGCTTCAAATTTTACCTTTCACTTTATCTTATCCCAACAAATCATGTAATAGTACAGTAGTCTCAACTTTTTTATCTGTAAAATGAAGGAGCTGGATTAAAATGAGCCTGAGGGTGCTTCCATCTCTAAACCTCTGACTTTCTGGCCTTTAATAGGATAGTTTAGAAAGTGAAAAGGTCTAGTCAAATCCAACAAATATTTATGAAATGTCTACCATGTGCAAGATATATGTGTTAGGTACTTAGGACATAAAGACAAACAAAAAAAAAATCAAAATATCTTTTACCTTCAAAAAGCTGGCATTCTATTGGGTGAAGCAACACATACTGATACAAAATGTAGACTAATACTTATTGATTTAAATGGGAAAGTATGTCATGAGTTCTATGCAACTGGCTTATGAAAAACCCCTAGATATCCAACCCTCTGTGTATATTGAGAAGTTTCAATGTTAAATCTAGAATTCTTTGAGTCAAAAATTCCCATTAGACTACTTAAGCAATTGCAGTCATGTCCTGGGATTTTTGGCTACCCTTCAGTGTAGGCAGTGAATATTTATATATAGTTACGCACTGGTCTCTCCTGATGTAATCAGAACACTTGATACCTTATGAAAGAAGGTGTTGAAAGTGGGGCTGTTGGAGATTAGAACCTCTCAGGAAGTGGCCAAGATCTGGTCCAAGCTGAATGACTGTAGCAGACCTTCTCTTGTTTTCACCCCAGTTCTTTAATTCTTAAACTTCATTCTCTTCTTGTTCTCTAGGACTTTTCATAGACCCCTGACATTATCCTCAGATAAATACCCTGGTCCCAATAACATTTTGCCCATTACCATCACATTTTTAGTCCAAAGATTCAAATTGCAATTCATGGAGTATTTTGTCAAACTAGAATCATGAATCTTTTCTGTATGAAGTCTACTATTTTGTCACTTTTGTAGTCAAGAAGGAAGAATCTGATGAGATATTAGAAAGTAATGTTTTGTGTAGATATCAACACAAAAGCATTCATGAAATGTGAGATGTGGAAGAGATTGTAGAAAGCATCTAATCTGTCCTTTCCTTATTTATTATGCAGATAATGAAACTGAGGGCAGAAGGTTTAAGAGACTTATTCAAAATTTTATCACTTTTTAATGGTAAATCAGAACTAAAACCAAAGTCTCCATATTTCCAATTTTTTGTTTTGCTTTTCCAAGAGATAATTCTTTTACTTCCTTCCAGTCCCTCCCCACCATCCTTACTGTAGTAAGTACATGGTCATCTTTCTATCATAGGCTCCTATAGATATGGCTTTGAAAAAAAACCTCTAAATCTTTCTAGGCTAAGAAATGGTTTTATTTGAGAAAAGATTTTATAACAATGGAATTCTCTAGGTAAGTTTCAAATGAGATAACTGCCAACTCAATCTGATAGTGTGTCCTTTGAAATATAATTGCTTTCCTTTCCCTGGAGGATGCCTCTTATTTGTGTGCACTACAAATAACACTGGAGTTTTATGTATTTTATTCCATTATATAGTGAGAATTTGACTGGTCCTTTTTATATCAATGGGAATGAGCTTTGCTTTTGATCAATACTAATCACAAAAGTAATAATATGGTTGGTGCATTTGCTAATATAACCCCTTTTGCTGTAAATTACTGTTAAGTGTATCTTTTTTCCAGCAGGTAGTACTGAAAAGTCCACAGGCTTGGTCATCCAGTGACCTTAATGCTGTATTCCTCACTGCTACTGATTTACTTTGTTACACTGGTCAAGGCAAAGTATTTTTTTTTCCATTCATCTTTTAGTTTGTTAAAAACATTTGAATCACCTACTACTAAACAGTTCAGAGGTCTCTATAGTCAGTTAAAAAGCTATGTTTTCCAGAAGTATCTAATTGAAACCAGAATTTTGTGTTTTAAATAAGTATTTCAATTTTCTCATATTCAATAGCCACTGGCCTCTTCTATTCAGCCATTTTGCCTTAGTCTGTGAAACCTCTTCAGTTCACCAGGAATCCAAGAATTTTGACAGTAAACTACATCCTAAAAATGAATATTAAGAACCCAGTATGTATAAAATATAAGATAATACAGTACAGTAGTAGATAATACATCAGATTTAGCAATAGGAACACTTGAGTTCAAGTCCAGCACCTGACACATATTAGCTTTCAGACCATGGATAAGTTCCTTAAGCTTCTCAATGATGCTAAGAGACACTTTAAAAAATGCAAGCCCTAAATATTATTGTTCTGTAAGAAACAACCAGCAGGATGATTTCAGAGAGGCCTGGAGAGACTGACATGAACTGATACTAAGTAAAATGAGCAGAACCAGGAGATCATTGTACACTGCAACATCAAGATTATACAATGATCAGTTCTGAGGTATGTGGCTCTTTTCAACAATGACATGATTCAGACCACTTCCATTGGTCTTATGATGAAGAGAGCCATCTACTCCCAGAGAGTGGACTGTGGGAACTGAGTGTGGATCACAACATAGCGTTTTCACTCTTTTTGTTCTTGTTTGCTTGCATTTTCTTTTCTTTTTTTTCTGATTTGATTTGATTTTTCTTGTGCAGCAAGATAAGTGTACAAATATGTATACATATATTGGATTTATCCCATATTTCTACCATGTTTACCATATACTGAGCTACTTACCATCTGGGGGAGAGTGTGGGAGGAGGGGAAAATTGAAACACAAGGTTCTGCAAGGGCAAATGTTGAAGAATTATTCATGCATATGCTTTGAAAAATAAAAAGCATTAATAAAGAAAAAAATTTAAAAATACAAGCCCTAAATAAACAGTTCTTTAGGAAGTCCCTATAACTGCAGAACATCAATAACAATGTGCAAAGATTGGGGAAGTGATGAAAGATTTTCAAAGATGAATTTTTTTTTTGGTGACAAGGATTCTAAATCTATTGAGATTGTTTTAAAAAAAAGCCTTTTAACAAATATTTCTTAAGCCAAACACTGAGCTAAGGATTCATAAAGACTGAAAAAAAATCACACAGTCTCTGCCTACAATAGACTTATAATCTATGGGAACTTTTTATTATTTTTATACTTGAGGTAGAATTTTTTTTAGATCTCATCTAAAAGAACTAAATGGGATTGAGTTTCAGAGACAGTCTCTATTCCACTAAATTTAGTCATTTGCTTATAGTTTCCAAATTAAGTTTATGACTTCTGGTTCAGGCTGGTCCCTTCTGTTAAATCTCCAAGCCATTCAGGTTATCAGCCTGGAGGACAATCTCACCCCTGACTTCTCCAGCTTCCTGTCCTTGAATCACTACTTAGTACTGTTATCTCATAATTGAAATGTAAGGGGGAGAGAAAGGTTCAAGCATTGCTTTCCTCCTCGGTGAGGGATTGATTGAAATTTGGGTTAATTTCATTTTGCCTGATTAAGTTTGCTCATCCCTCCTGTAAATGGGCATCTTGTGAAGCTTTCTGCCTTTGTTTATAAAACAGGATTTTAAACAATCTTGAGATGCACACGGGCATGTGTGTGCATGTGTACATGTGCAAGTTTGACTCTGGGGCACACAATCCTGAAATCTTAATATGCGACTTTTTTTTTTTCCATAAACAATACAAAGAAGTTGACAGGTCTGAAAGGGGCTTATGTGAAAAGATAATTAAGTGCTTTAGAGAGTGTCAAGAGTCAATAGCTCAGCACTGTCAGCACTCTGGGGTGTTACAGGCTGTAATTAGATGGCATGGAGGTGTAAGGGATGTTTGGCAGTTGATTCCGGCATGATCTCCTTGGAGAAACAAAGAGCAACCTCAAAAGGAGATAGCAGGGAAAGCTGGGAACAGAAATTCTGTGTTCTGTATGGGTCTGTGTTGCTTTGCCGAATTCATTTGGACAAGAGGGGCCTTCATATGGGTTAGAGTCCAACAGGGAACATTATTTAGAACAATAGTCCTCAAGTTCCAGATAAGTTCTCAGCTATGGAATGCTTCCTTTCTCCATCTTTTTCATTCATATGAATTCTCCAATAAATAAAGATTGCCAGATATTTCAGCTGTCTGAAATCACAACCATGCAATGTGTTACTGTGTGGATTGGGGGCACCATTGTGCTTAAAGGAATGAGGTAAAATTAATTGTTAACTGATAAAAGTATCAGCATAAAGGCCTGGGAGATCTCTCTCTATAAAAGCAGCTGAGACACATGCATTTCATTAGGACACTCTTAAATGTAAAATATACTTTAATTATGCCGGTCAAATTCCAGTACCACAAAGTTCCAAGGGACTGCCCTTAATCTTTCCTCTGCCTAGAAATTTTTATATCAATTAATGTTTGAAATAAGTAGGTGTTAAAATGGGGCTTGGAAATCTTGTTATAATTATAATTTACAATTGTATAACAATTTATTTTAACAAAGCATTTTCTACTACAATCCATTCTCCTCTCAGCTGTCAGATTGATCTTCCTAATGTTCAGGTCTGACCATGTCAGTCAATAAATTGCAGTGGTTCAGCTATTACACCCAGGATTAAATATAAAATCTTCTATTTGACTTCGAAAGCGCTTTATAACCTGATTCCTTTTTACTTTTCTAGCCTTCTTACTCTGTATTCCTCCTAGTACTCTACAATCTCGTGACACCATCTTCTTTGTTCTTCTTTGCACAAGCCATTCCATCTCTGGATTTACTGTATTTTCATTGGATGCTCCTATGCCTGGAATTCTCTCTATCTCCTGATTTCCTTCATTTTTTGAGCTAAAATGACACTTTCTACAAGAAGCCTTTCCTGATCTCCTTAATACTAGTGCTTTCTCTCTGTGATGATCTATTTCTTTATTCTGTATATATGGTATTTGTACATCAGTGTTGGCAAATTGTCTCCCCTGTTAGACTGAACTCCTTAAGAGAACTGGTTTTGTTGTTGTTATTGTTTTTACTTTTCCTTTCTTTATGTCCCTAGCACTTAACACAGTATCTGACAAAGTGCTTGTTGGCTGGGGGCCCTGTGAGTTAAATCACTTACTTTATAAAATTTTATTTTTGTAATAATAGCTTTTTATTTTTCAAAATATATGCAAAGATAATTTTCAACATTTGCCCTGGCAAAACCTTGTGTTCCCAATTTTTCTCCTTCTCTCCCTACTTCCTCCCTTTGCCAAGACAGTAAGTAATCCAATATAGGTTAAAAATGGGAAATTCTTCTAAACATATTTCCACATTTATCATGCTGCACAAGAAAAATCAGGAAAAATGAGAAAGGAAAAAACAAGAAAATAAACAACAACAAAGATGAAAAGATTATACTATGATCTACATTCAGTCTCCATAATTTTCTCTCTGGATATGGATGGCTCTTTCTATCACAAGTCTATTGGAATTGAATCACCTCAAAAAAAAAAAAAAAAGCCAAATCCATCACAGTTGATCATAACATTATCTTGTTGCTATGTATAATGTTCTCTTAGTCCTACTCACCTCACTTAGTTCACTCTCACATAAGTTCATGTAAGTCTTTCCAGGATTTTCTGAAATCGGCCTATTCATCATTTCTTATAGAACAAATAATATTTTATAAACTTAAAAAAAAAGTTGATATGAAGGTAAATTATTTGCCCAGGGTCATATAGTTTCTAAGTATCAGAATAGGAACCCAAACTCTAATTTCCTGATCCTCAGACTATTTTTATAATTATATTTTAAAAATAGGATTTGGATGTTATTATTTAAGAAAAATTTTTTAAATTAAGAACTCTATCACACAACACAAAGATTAAGCAAAATCATGATTCCAAATTTATAAGGATCAAATAGCTTCTTCTATTCCTTGCCTATGGAGATATGCAACTTGATTTGAAATCAGATTTGGAGAGATAATGACCTTTATACATTTATAAAGGCACTTATCATAGAGTTTCAGAATCACCAGATTTGAGAGTGAGGTGGAACTATAGATATCATCTTGTCCAACCCCTTCAATTTGCTTATAAAGAAATTGAAGCGCATAGAGATTAAATGAGCTATAACATGTTATCTTATGTGTTATCAAAAACTTTGAAAATTATTTCCAGTTTCCCAGAATGAGGTATGACTATATTATTCTGGGTTTTCCCTGTCTTTCCCTGAGTCTGTATTTCTCTTTTTTGTCTAGAAAACATGGAAATGAAAGATATGCTAATGGAAACACTTTCTAACAATTAAGCAATATTTGAACAATCAAATTTCTAGGCTCTTAGGTACTTAAAAAAATTATAAAATCCATGAATAGTCCTCAGACTGAGGATTTAAATAGGATCCACAGAAAAATAGCATCATCTGGAAGACATTTGTTTTAAATCAGTGTGTCTTTGTGAGGGAAAGCAAATCATGAAACAGAGGGGAAAATTAATTCAATAAAAGAGGGCCATGAGATGATAGTAACAATGATACTAATAATAGGCCATTATTTTGGTGTAATGGATAGAATATTGAATCAAGAATTAGGAAAATCTGAGTTCAAATCTAGCCTTAGTTGGGTTACCTAAGGCAGGACAAGTCATTGAGCCTTTGTCTGAATCACTTTCTTCGTCAATAAAGATTGTTATGAGGATCAAATGATACATCTGTAAAGTGTGTTAGCAATAGAGGTAGTGATAGTGATAGTAGCAACAATAGCACCAGGAGGATAAGGAGCTAGGCAGCAGCATAGCACATCAGATAGAACTGGCTTAAGAATCATAATGATCTGGGTATGGATCTAACCATTCTGCATTTCTTTGTGTAAGTAATTTAGCTTCTCAGTGCCCTAGACTATAAAAATCTAGGACATCTATATCATCAAGACGGTATTTCTTTACCAGGAGTTCCCTACAAAACACACACAAATGAGAGATACAGAATTATATTGGTTTCCATTTGTATATCCCTTTAATTGGCAAAAAAAAAAACACTTTATGCACACCAACTTATTGAATTTTCCCACAAACTTTTTAAAGTAATTAATCCAAATATTGTTCCTATTTTGTTGATAAGAAAACTGAGGTTCAAAAAAGTCATAGGACCAATCTAGAATATTGTATAGTTAATCAAATGATAGTGCTGAAATTCATCTCTGACTCTGAGACTAATAATCTTTTTTTTCCTACGTAATATTGGTTCACTACTTTATCAGTTTTGAAATAGGCTATATTTGGGGCATGAACTTGCTTTAAATGAAGACAATCATTTTTTTTCTGTTGTATCCTAAGCATTATTTGCAATTACTGATAACCTTTTCCTCTTTTGGTGAATACCACTGGAAAGTCACTGATAATCTAATTGAATTCTAGTGAAGCTTTTGTATAAGACACTTTCATACACTTGGTATATATTCATCCTTTGTTTTGAAGTATTCTGCAAAGTAATTAAAAGGGTCAATGAGGTATTTCTTTGAGACTATGATAAATCTCTATTTTTCTTTTTCCTTGGTAACCTAAGCCTTGATGTTAGTAAACCTGGGTCCATATCCTAGCTCTGATACTAGCCATATGGCAGAATTCCTGGATATAAAAGAAGCCGGAGAATTAAAGGGATAAAAATGGGTGGTAGAAACATTTCAAGCATGATAGGCAGTCATTGAAAATTCATGGAGTCTGGAGATGTCTTGTATGAGGAACAGCAAGGAGGCCAGTATCATTGAATCACAGAATTCTTGGAGAAGAGAAAGATACAAGAAAATCGAAAAAAGTAGGAATAGGGCTTTTCAACACAGGGAAATCACCCTTCAGGTGAAATGTAGCTCTAGATCTCCAGCATCTTTCAAACACACACACGCGCACACACACACACACACACACACACACACACAAATAGGGAAAATAATATGATCTGCTTCATATGATCCTTGTGTAGATGGTATTTTATAGATCTTTAAAATACTATATAAATGTAAACTATTTTTATTCTAAGGTCTTGGAATTATGGATCCTTGCCCTTCCTTTTTTCTTTTCTTGTTGTAAACCCTGCTAGGAATCTATGTAGCTGAGTATTAAACTGAGTCTGAGGGAAATGAGAGGAGAGATGATAGGATTATAGCATTTAAATTTTTTTAAACTTGTCAAAGCATCTGATCTAGAGGTACTGATTCATGTGGTCTAGAGTCTGTGGATTTGAAATTTGAATTTCAATAAATTGGTTTCCTTTGTAATTGTATGCATTTTATTTTATGCATTAAAATTATTCTGAGAAGATCATGGATTTCTCCAAATTGCCAAAGAAGTCCAAAGCACAAACAAGTCTTAGAATCCCTTCTTAGTCCAAACTTATGCGTGTGTGTGTGTGTGTGTGTGTGTCTGTGTGTGTGTTGAAGTATACTTCTACTTTCCAGTTCACTGATAAAGGAATTCTCTTTTGTTGAAATTATCCTTTAAATCTGGATAGTTCAGATATCCTGGATGAGTCATAGATAGCAGTACCTGGAAGAGATCTATGATCAACTTAGTTAATTGTTCTTTTAAATTTAACAAATGTATTGTAAAAAACAAATAGGGGCATCTAGGTGGTGCAGCAGATAGAGCACTGGCCCTGAAGTCAGGAGGACCTGAGTTCAAATCTAGTCTCAGATACTTAATGCTTCCTAGCTTTGTGACCCTGGGCAAGTCACTTAACCCCAACTGCCTCAGCAAAAAATAAATAGTACAATGTAGTATAGGATGACATAGCATAGTATATAATATAGTATAACATAATATTATATGTTACATATGATATAATCACAGTAATATTTAATAGTATATTAAATTGTATATCACATATTACTTAGTGTATCATTAATATATAATATTTTAATAATTCTATTATTAAAAATACCATGTTTAATAATATATAATATTGTAATAATTCTATTACTAAAATTTACCATGTTTAATATTGTATCATATAGCTTAATATAATACAATAAACTATAATATACTATATAACAATATAGTTTAGCATAATATATAATAGATTTAATATTGCATATATGTTTAATATAACATAGTTTTAGCCAATATTCTATATTTGATAGATTAAAGTATTAATATTAAATTGGGCACAGATGATAGAATACTGTGTCTGATATCAGGAAGATTCATCTTCCCAACTTCAAATCAGACCTTAGACATTTTCTCAGCTGTTTGATCCTGGGCAATTCACCTAACCCTGTTTGCCTCAGTTTCCACATCTGCAAAAAGAACTGGAGGAAGAAATGGCAAACTACTTCAATATGTCTCCCAAGAAAATGAGATCATGAAGAGTTGTTCACAACTGCACAACTATATTACTATGGTGTGATAAAGTGTAATACAAATTAAAACATTTCAGAATTATTATGAAAATGTTTTTAACTTTGTAAACTCCCTGAAAGGGTTTTTTTCTGAACCATATTTTGATAACCATGGATCTATCAATCTATTTATCTAATCATCACAACTATGATTTCATCAGTCTAAGGAACTTCTTGTGTGGAACCCACTCTCAGCATTTTATGTCTTTAGAGACATACTTAAAAGGAAAGTGATATTAATAAAAACAAGAAAGAAAAAAAAAAGGAAAGTGATTTGCCTATGGTCACAGAACTAGCTACTGGTATTAGCTACTAAGCACAAGGCTTCTCTTTTAAGGATGGAGAAACTAAGGTCCAGATTAGGTTAACTGATATTTCTAAGACCCCATAGGTAGCAGAAGAACAGGAATTTGAACCCACGTCCTCCAATGCAAAATCCTGTGCTCTTTGTGTAGCTCTCTACAGAGAGAAGTAGAAAAGAAGAAGAAAAAAGGTTTCTGAAACTACATAAGCTATCGTCTATATTTATCTCTGAGTGGAGGAACATACTCCTTCCTTCATCCTTAAGAGCAGGCACTGGTATCTGACTGGGGAGTTTAAAGCTTTTTATGTCATTGTTGTAAAATCTACTTTTGATCAATTGTTTTTCAAAGTTCTAAGAAGGAATTTCTGGTCAGTATACTTAACATTTGTTACTGACTATGCATCCATAAATGACCTACTTATAATTGCATGGCAATGGTATCATAATTCCATCAGAAACAATGGCCCTTATTACATGCTAACTTGTGTTTATCCTGAAACTTCATCACCTGATGAATATGCAATTAACCTATTTATAACCATGGAACACATCCCCTGAGAAAGATGCCACATCCGTACAATTTAAAATCCAATCTGTATAGGTACACAGTGGAGGAAAATAGTTTCCCCTAGTAAGAGATATAATATTGGGAACACAACTGTATATAGCCAATTTTCTACATCATCTGATTTATTTTAATTAGAGGTTAGCTGCTGAACAGTTCATGTGATTACAGTTATAATTATTACAATACCAGTCATCCTCATTTCCATTAGCATCCCACTTGATAGTTAGCAATAAGCAGAAATAAAATATTAGGACTTTTAAGAGAAGAGATTACCAATTAGTACAATTCTCCATTGGCACAGGATAATTATTAATTATTATCATCATAGTAATTATTCAGTAAGCTAAATTTCACTGGGCTACCTGGGTGCTGCTTCTTCCTGTTCTGCTTCCTAATATCAGCTGCTGTCTTATCTCCTCTGAAATCCTGAAACAATATTTGTATTAAAGACACAACTGACTGCCTACCAAATGGAAAAGTTGTCATAAAGGAGTGGAAAGGATCTCCATTTTATTAAAGGGTCCTTTCTTTTTCTATGGCATTGTTAGGGTTTTCTCTATATATGGCAATATTCAGAGTTATAGATCTTGAGAAAGATGCTGCCAATGATACAGATAGCCATGAAAGCATCAGACCAAAGCTCAGGAAGTTTCCTTTTGGATCCTTAATTGTTTCTTAGATTCATATTATTATACTGAAACAAAACAAAACAAAATATTTACTGTGTACAAATAAAGAAACATGTAGGAGAAAACTATAAAATTAAAGAGAATTGGCTCTATGTGTCCCCAAGGGAGCAAGGGGGGAAGATAAAGGGAGTTACTATAAACCAGTGGTCCTCAAAGTGTAGTCCAAAGAATTGTTGGGGTCTCTGAAACCCTTTCAGAGGGCTACACATCCAAAATTATTTTTTATTTCTAATATAGTAAATAGCTATAAATATAACCCATGTGAACAAAAACTCTTTGAACAGATCCTCGATAGTTTTTTTTAACAACATGAAGATACTGAGAACAAAAGTTTGAGAATCACTGCTATAGACCATGAGCTATCAATTAATCTACAGGTATTTATTGAATGATTTGTTGTTGTTCAGTTATTTCATTTGTGTCTGAATCATCATGACCCCATTTTGGGGTTTTCTTGGGAGAGATACTAGAGTGGTTTATCATTTCCTTCTCCAATTCATTTTACAGATGAGGAAACTGAGGCAAAAATGATTAAGTGACAAGCCCAGGGTCACACAGTTAGTAACTGAGAATTTGAATTCAGGTCTTCCTGACTCCAGGCCTGGCTCTATCTAGCTACTCTTATTAAGTAGCATTGTCCTAAATGCTGGAATACAAAGAAAAAAGATGGAAATAACAATATGCCTAAAAGTGTATGGACTCCCATAACTATCTTATATAGTTATGTCCACATGGGTTATCTAAATGTATTAGCACAGTTCTAGAGTGGCAAAGATTAATATTTCTAGAATCTCTTTACCCCTTTGAAAGGGAGCCTATGATATTTAGCTTGAGGTGATTAAGAGAAAAACTATGTGTTTGGCTGAGAGTTTGCTCCTTCTTTCAGCTTTCTTCAAGAGAGATATTGGAGTGTAATTATATTTGTTTGTCCTCCCTCAAATATCTCTGATCTGGGGCAAAAATTTCAGGAATTGAGAAGAAAAGTTCCTTCTCTGGTCACTCTTAAAGGGGAAGGTACCTTTTAGATTATTACATTTTGTCCTCTTTCCATCAAATGTTGGCTGCAGAAAAGACCATCACAAAGAGCAAATAGTTAATAAGCCCATTTATCTCAGAAAATAGCAAATAAATTGATTTTCTAAAAACTTTCTAAAATTCTAAAGATTAGAATACCCCCCCAAAAAAACACCCTGAATTCTTTAGTTGGGATTAAGATGCAGTTTAATTTAAACAAAGAAAGAGGGCCCAGTCTTACCAAGGAAATCCGTGGTACAGTCTATTAGGAGGCAAGCTGGAAATCTAGGACATATTAAATAGTCAGTTTCCCCAACAAATCTCTCAATATATCGCTCTCGAAAACAAGTATCTGCCAAAAAGCTCAGACCATGTTTGGACCCCATGTATACTCTGAATTTCATCAGACAACATTTTTTCTACCATTTGGGAGCTGTCTCCATTTATCACATGTAGTGATATGAATAAGTACATAATACATATAGATTAAAAACAAGGTAATTTGGTGGTTATACAGAAAGCACTAGCAGCTAGAGAAAATCAAGTTAGGCTTCACATAGGAGGCGTATTTTGAGCTAAGCTTTGAAGGAAGCTAAAGCTGTTAGGAGATGAAATTCAGAAGGAAGAGCATTTGAGGCATGGAAGTCAAAGTCCCAGAGGTGGTAAATAGAGTGTTTCATAAAAGCACAATGTAATGTCTATTCTTTTTTAAGCATTAAGAAAAAGTGGGGAAAGGCCTGATGTCAGTAGTTCTTCCTGTAAATGAGTTCCAAAACTTTGGAAGTAAATAATTTAAGGACAGTTCTGTATAAAGGCAAAAGATATGATGTCACATAGGCTAGATTTGAGTTTAAATCTGATCTTAGATACCTCCTAGTTTAAAACTCCAGAAAAGTCATCAACACTTTATCTCAGTTTCCTCAATTGTAAAAGGGGGCTAATAATAGTACCTCCCTCCCAGAATTGTTATGAGAATCCAATGAGATGTTTGTGAAATACTTTGCAAACCTTGAAATCCTTTATATAAATGATAGCTATCCATCATCATTATGGTTGTTGTTCTTGTTGTTGCTATTGTTAACAGAATCTCTTCACAGGGTGCCTTCCAGGTCCTTACGGTTTTATGAACCTTCTACTACTAGACATCCTTTTGCTTATAATGCTGTGTGTTCCTATGTAGTGACTTCGCACCAATCAACTTCTTGCTGATTCTAAGTGGGAGAAAAAATAAAGTAAATTTCAAATGATTTTTCCCCCTGCTGCTTATGTTTGCTGCCAATGTTTGCTTCTGGGCTTGAAAACATGAGCAAAGATTTGTCTTTTTGGAGGAGATTCCATTTCATATGTTTAAATAGATGTTGTTTGAGTGGGACTTGAGAAAAAGTGGAAGAAGGCCACTGCTTGGTCAAGAAATGAATAGACCTAATTAGAAAGAGGGAAAGAAGGCCTACAGTAGTATAATGGCTTTAAGCACTTATTGTTTCCTGCAATAACCTTTAGACCATAAATAAAACCCATAAGGTAGGAAACAAGGATGAATGAGTTGTCTCAAAAAATTCTCTATGGGAATATCATTTTCAGCGATGTATTATAAGTATTATATGTATTATAAAGGATATATAATATTATAATATTATTATATAAATAATTTATAATTTAAATTTATCCCAATTTATATAATCATTACAAATACTTTGATATTCCATTCGATTTGTGATCTCATAAATGGAGGTATTCTTTTCCATGCTGCAGATTGCAATCCATCCATGTTTTTCTATCTTTTGTGAGTATTCTTCATGTTACCCTACACACTGGCCAGAGAGAGTCTACCTAGTGTATGAGGGGCCATCTGCCACTTCTCTTGATATAATAAGGGTACACTTTGACTGATTACTGGTCTATACAAAATACTACGCATCCATTATTCCAGGCCAGATTTCAAGTATGTCTTTCGGATAGAAAAAAATACCATGCTATATAGATTATTCACCCCATGAACTGAATATTTTTAGCGGCTTTTATAAGCATAATAACAGTAATTATAGCAACTAATTTATCTAAAACCCCTTTTATTCCCAAAGATCTTAAAACTACCTCCTCTAACCCCACAAATACAGAGGTAAAAAGGTGCTCTTTTTCTTTAAAAGGTTCAATCAAAACAATGTTGCTAGCTAGTTTGGAGAGGAGAAATGAGGGTTCCTTAATGCTTTTGAATGTTTAGTAATCTATCAACTGGGTGGAGGGTGGGGAGGGGGAAGAAATCTGCCTGTCATAAAGGAAAAGAAATTAAAGAGCAGGATTTTAAATTGCACCTCCTGACATCAATAAATACCGAGAGCAGAAGCAATGCCTCTCCTTTCACATGTGTGAGCACAATACAATAAGCAAATCTGAGTCATCTGCCAGGATGATTGCTTTGTTTAGGATTCCACTGTCACAGGTAAGGTGGGGGTGAGGGGAGCTATGCAAATCAGGCCTTCCTGAGTGAAAAGAAAAGTTGGTTACCTGAAAACCCACAACTTTTCCAAAACATTTGAAAGTCAGTCAGAAGTGCTGTTGTTCCCACACCTTCTGTGGAGAGAGGAGTGAGTGATTTGGAGCTCAAAGGATCATTTTTTCAATACATGATCCAGACCAAACTCATCCCACAGGAATTTTCTAAGCACCTGCTCTGAGCAAGACACTGTGTTAGGTGATGGTGATACAAAGATAAGAGGCTAAATAGTTCCTGTTCTTGAAGGGCTGACATGCTCCTGAAGAGGAAGGATACAGCTTATAAACACAGAAGTTTATAATGATAATTTAGAGCAAATTATAATACTTATAATGGGTATGATTTATGCATTATACATGACTTTCTCTGCTCCTTGCATGTGGTGCTTCACATGCTTCATATCTTTCCATTCCTGAAATATTCTCCCTCCTCACTTTTTCCTCACAGAGCCTCTCTCTTCAAAAAAGCAACTCAAGGCACCTCTTTCTACAAAAAAAAATCTTTTTTTTATTCCTCCCTTCCACAAATTTCTTGTCTTTAGTTTGTATTTATTCTATCCATTTATCTATCATCTATCTATCAATCAGCTATCTATCATCCATCTATCCATTCATTTATTTAAGTGCTCCAGCCTATTTAATGTTTTGACAACTTTCCAAATATTCCTAACTATTGTGAACTACATTCTACATATATCAATATACATGATGTTGTCTCTAATAGACTGAAAACTCTTTAGGGAGGAGGGATTGTTTTTGTATTTGTAACCTTAGTGCATAATACAGTTTTACCCCTATTGTCTAGTAACTATCTTACTTTTTGTATTTGTATCCAGATCTTAAGGCAGGACTTGGCACTTAATAAATGCTGGTTAATGATTGATTGATTGATTTGAAGAGGAGGAAAAAAGGAACAAAATACATATCATAGGATATGACAGATAATTTATCTAGTAACCTTGGCTATGAATTTCCACAGATTTTATAAGAAGATAGAATCTCATACTTAGAAGGAATCTTAAATGAAAAAAAAATTTTTTTTAAAGTATTAAGTTCTTTGTGTGTTTCAGGTTCTAACCTAAAGTCCTGAACACAAACACAAATAATAAGACAGTTCCTGTCCTCACATAGTTTATATTCTAACAGGGAAAGACAGGACATATTGGGGAACAATGGCCAGGTAGGGATACTTTGGATTGGAAAGTCACAGGAGTAATGTGTGGAACCATGAAGGGGTTGATTGACACACTTTTTCCAGAATAAAGGATAAAGCTGATTTGATTGTTGATCCCAGGGTTAGAAGTGTTATGTGGTGAGTAGCATAACATGAAGATGAATGGAAAGGACTATTCTAGATGATTGAGTCAGGACAGTTATGGAGAACTCTCATTCAGAAGCATGGGACGCCAAAGCAGGAGCTGGAATATTAAGTTGGAGATGAGATTTGGTAGGAAGATAGTACAAAGGAAATTAATTTAGCCCCTTTATTTAAAGATAAAGAAAAGGGGGAAGATTCTAGGAAGATGGCAGATTAAATTTCAAGTTCTCCTGATTTCCCCCAGAAAAATAACACATTTGTGCCTCAGGATGGATGTAGACTAAAAAACCAAGAAGTCTTGGAGCAGAACAGGAGTCCTCCTGATAGAACCCAAGAAGATCTGAAGAAAGGCCTGGAGTTGGGGATTAACTCTTGTGAGGAGCAAACACCTGCTCTAAAGAAACACCTAGTGTGGAGTCCTGGGTCTAGCTGGATGTGGCTGAAGTCACATGAACCATAGAGACTTTTACCTCCTAGACTATTTGTGAAGTCTGGGTCTGAGTTCCAGAAGACTCAGGGAACCTTGGCTAATTGGGAATGCCAGACCCAGCTGTGCTGCTGAGACATGGCCCTAGGCAAGAAGGAACCAGTGAGTGTAGAAGCAGTGGGCATGGATACTGCTGGCTGTGGGTACTTGCAGGAGCAAGGAGTCCTTGGTTTGGAGTTCCTGGTCACAGAGCTGAAGGGAAACTTGAGGCACCATCCTTCCATCGTAGAATTAGAGATGCTTACACTAATACCTCTTATTTAAAAAATGAATTGGCAAAGAAGAAAGAACTGAGCTATTGAAACATATTATGGGAATAGGGAAGACCGGGATTCATTTTCAAAGGAGGACACTTTAGTAAAAATGCTTCTTCCTTAAAGAGTAATGTGAAATGGCTCCCTGCCCACAGAGAATTCATAGAAGAACTTAAAAAAGAATTCAAAAATCAAATGAGAGACAGTGAGGAAAAATTAAAGAAAAAAATTTAAACCATCCAAAAAATACAAGAAGTTTATGAAAAAAGTTAACCTCTAGAAAAAGAGGTACAGAATCTCAAAGATAAAAATAATGCTTTGAAAATTAGAATTTGGGCAAGGGGAAGTTAGTGAAGCTATGTGAGACCTAGAAATAGCTAAATAGATTATAAATAATGAGAAAATAGGTCAGAATGTAAAACATCTTATAAGTAAGATGACAGATCTGGAGAACAGATCAAGAAAAGAAAATATAAGAATAATTGGACTCCCAGGAAGTTCTGACCAAAAAGAGAACCTTGACACAATACTGCAGGAAATAATCCAAGAAAATTGTCCTGGAGTGATAGAACATTAGGAGAAAGTAGAACTAGAAAAAATCCACCTATTACCACCTCAAAGAGATCCTGTATGGAAAACACACAAGAATGTTATTGCCAAATTTCAAAACCCCCAGATCAAAGAGAAAAAAATTGCAAGAAACAAGAAACAAAATAATTCAAATATGCTAGAAAACTTATCAGCAGCTACAATAAATTCCTCAAGTCCTGGAATCATATCTACCAATAATCAAAAGAACTAGGCTTACGGTCAAGAATATCATATCCAGCAAAAGTATCTATAATCCTAAATGAGAAAAAATGGACATTTAATGAACTTGCAGATTTTCAGAACTTTCTATCAACCAAACCTGAACTTAGCAGAAAATGTAATATGTAAAAGTCATTATGAAAGATTCTAAGAAACTTTACATGGATAAACTATTTAAACATGGACAAATTATTTATTTTTATATGTGTATGAGTATATATATATATATATATATATATATATAAATGTATATACATGTATATGCATATGAGATCCACATCAATAATAGGATAGCTCAAAAGAAAGATTGGCAGAGTTAAGGTAAAAATAACAATCATGTTATACAAATGAGGTGCAGAGGAACAACAACACAGGGGTATTAGAGGGGGGAAGGAGGGCTCATAATTCTGAAAACCTATTCACATTGGGAATAGGTTCAATAGGTGACACTACATATATACCATAAAGGGCATTACACACTCCAAAATCTATAAAGAAATAAGGGGGATGGAGGGAAGGATGGGAAAGAAAAAGGTGAGGGAAGAAGACAAGGGAATGATTCTTGGGTGGGGGGAATTAAAATAATAGAAAGTCAAGTTAGGAAGCAGAATTTAATTAAAGAGGCAGCAAGGATTAAAAAGATGTGTATGTAGGTAGGGTGGGTGTAGGTGTGAGAGCATGTATGTATCTATATATCTGTATATGTACATATAAATATATCTTTTCTTAAATGTAGTTTGCTTGGGAGTGGTGGAGGTTGAAAGGGGGGAAAAGAATAAAGTAAATAAAGTGAGCAGCAGAGAAACAAAGAACAATTCACAAGGAAGTAAAGAAAAATGGTCATTCGTGAATATAATATCTTCTACTAATATATATATATATATATATATATATATATATATATATATATATATTCATGATCTGGTAGTTTGTTGTTAAATATTTTGAATCCTCCCTAATGTTCTGCTGGGCACGTGGCAATAATCACTTGTTTTGCTTATTTTGTTTTCCTTTTTTTCTTACTGTTTTTTTCAAATTGGAAAAAAAAAAAGATGGAAAAAAACAAGGGCCAGTAACACAATAAATAGAGCCCTGAGTCTGGTTCAGGAAGAAAAAGTTCATATTTGGGCCTTAGGTATTTACACTCTTTAAGATGCTGGGTAGGTCACTTTACCTCAGTTTGCCAATTTCTTCAAACTATAAAATGAAGATAACAGCACCTGTCCAGTAGGATTGTTGTGAGGATCAAATTAGCTAAAATTTGTAAAGCACTTAGTATACAAGTCACAGAATAGGTATCTAATTAATATGCTAGAGAACTTGCTTTCTCCTTAAATTGCAAGGGTACTAATAGAGGTCTTTGGTTGTCCACCTATCATCCTTCACTCTTGCCATATGACCAACCCATTTTCTCATCATTATAATTATTTTTTAAATTCAATCTTATCTTCAGTTTTACATTCTTTCCATATACCCCCTCCCCACTGAGAAAGCAAATAAAATAAAACAAACTCATTACAAATCACCATTATAATTATAATTTTCGGGGTTCTGTTCCTCCACTCCTATTTACATTGTTGTGGTTTATAAACTCTTTTCATTACTTTTGATTCAAATCAGAAGAAGTTGGAATTCAGTAAAGCTGATTATTCTCTCATATTCTGGGACTGCTGGACTGCTGGGAAATTTTTAAAATATGGCTCCTATGGTGTAAAAAATCTGGTTAGGAGCCATACTTTCCAACATTCCAATAGATCATTTTCCTAATGACCATAGGTTAAAACAAAATTCAATGTTTAAACATTTAGAAGTGTGGAAGGGAGGAGCACAGGTCCTGGAAACTTTTTCCAGTGGTCTGATCTTCCAAAAGGTTGGAATTTTCCTAGCCTGTTCTGAGGATATGACCGAATCCTCAAACCAATTCTCGAACCTGATGATATCCAATGCTGTAATACCTTGGTTTGTCTCTAATAACAAGACAGATGGAAAGAAAGAAAGCTCTAGAATTTTCAAAAAATACCAATTTCTCTACTTATTGCAATACTTCAAGGGTTTCTCACTTTATTTGGATATGGGTAAATCCTCAATCAAAAAAAAATCGGTCATTTTAGACTTGAGCACATAGTCTTCATGAGTTATTATGGTTAAAATTATTCATCACCTTCTTGTGATGAACTACTCCAAAAATAGTTAGGCTTGTCTTTAAATCACTGAGACATAGTCAATTGTGACAGAGGGCTATATATAGTAGAAAAATCACGAGTTGCTTTTATTTTTCAAGCATTACGGAGAATTTAGCATACTAGAAGAGAGATAAGAATGCTAGTGGAGATGGTAAGACTGAATACATATGAGAGAAAATTATAGTTGAAACAAGATCCTAGCAAGAAGTTTTAAGTGGTAAAGAATGGAATGAGGGAGTTCACCTCAGATGTTGTCAACTGTATTACCAAAAAGGAAAAACAAAACAAAACAAAAAATAGGCAAATAAAAATGCCAGTTCTTCCTCTCAGTGATTTTATTTTAATTTTTAAAATTTAATTTAATTAAAATTATTATTTTATCATTTTATTTTTATGATCAGAAAGAAGAAGTCTTGAAATTCAAGATCTGGTGAGATGCTTCATTGGTTCAGTTCTGTGAGATATTTAGAACTAAGGTATTACTCAAAGTATGTGGATGAAGTGGGATTGAAAAGGAGGCCAATGTTGAATATGAAGATGTTAGATCTCTTGATCTCAAGAGTTCTCTTCTTTTAAATTCAATATCCTATTTTTTCCAATTACATGTAAAAACAACTTTAATATTCTTTCCCCCCAAAATTTTGAATTCCAAATTCTCTTCTTCCCTTCTCTCCAATATAATCTACACATGTGCAGTCATGCAAACAACAACAACAACAACAACAACAACAACAACAACAACAACAAAAGTCATGCTGGACTTTGTCTCTTAATTAAAGAGAAAGAAACAAAAAATAAGAAAAATAAATAAAGAAAAAGAATCTTTGATCTTCTTTCAGGCTCCACCAGTTCTTTCCTGGAGATGGACTTCACATTTCATTATAAGTCCTTCAGAATTGTCTTGGAATTGTCAAGAATGGCCAAGTCGTTTTACAGTTGGAACATCACACAATGTTGTTCTTACTGTGTACAATGTTTTCTGGTTCTGCTCTTTTCACTTTGCATCAGTTCATATAAGTCTTTCTAGATTTTTCTGAGAACACCTAGCTCACAATTACTTAGAGCCCAATAGTATTCCATCTCAATCATATATGGCAACTTTTTCAACCATTCCCCAATTGATGAGTATCCCCTCAGTTTCCAATTCTTTGACACTACTAAAGGAGCTGCTATAAATATTTTTGTACATATAAGTATTTTTCCTTTTTTAAAAAAAAATTCTTTAGGATACAGATTTAATAGTAGCATTGTTTGGTCAAAGGGTATACATGGTTTTATAGTTCTTTGGGAATAGTTCCAAATTTGAGTTCAGGAGTTCTGAGTTGCAAGCAATAAAATTGGTTGAATGTCTGCACTATTTAGTATTATTTCAGTGATCATATATAGGAGTCAGGGATAAAATGGCACTAGGTTGCTTAAGGAGGGATGAACCAGTCTAGGTCAATAGCTGCATAAGTCAAAGCTTCTATATTGATCTGAGTATGATCAGCCTTTGAACAGTTTCTATATTTCCAGTTTAAGTAAGTTAGGGATAGGGAGGCCTAGTCTTTAAAACAAAAAACAAAAAACGGAAGTCAATGAAGTTGAGAAGTTTGTGAAACTGGGCTTAGCATAAATAAAGTCAGAAGTGATGAAATAAAGCTTTGATTTGAGAGAAAGAAAACTTAGATTTTAGTTTCAGCTCTAATAATAACAAACTACTTATATTTTCTGGATCTTGGTTGGATTAAGAAAAGGAGAACAGGTGTTTTTTAAAAACTGATTATGTGGCAAGTACTGTACATATTGAATATTAGCTGATTTGATCTGAATAACAATCCAAGAGAGGTAGGTGCTATTATTACCCCATTTTACGATTGAAAAACTGAGGTAGACAGAAATTAAGTGATTTGTTTAAGTCTGTACAGTTAGTAAGTGTCTTAGGCCAGATTTGAACTCACAGCTTCCTGACTCAAAACCCAGTGCTCTCTTTTCAGGACTCAAAGATAATCATACAGAAGCATGCTGCAAAAGATAGTGGCCAGTTAATTGAGTTTTAAAAAAATCAAGATATTAGAGTTATTGATTGAATTGAATTGAATTTCACATTATTTTCCTACAGTAGATTGTGGAATTGTCCAGATTGTGGAATCAGTGACCCTTAATGCATGTAATGGAAAATTTTATTTTATTTTATTAATACATTATTGTGAAGGATGAAAGCATTTCTTCCTATATTATTCTAATCACTTTGTTTTATTGTCACTTGCCTTTTCATTGTTTGTATCATTGTTTATAATCCTTAGCTGAGTAGTGAAAACTTATCTCAAAATACTTAGAGCAAAGTCCAAAGGAACCTTTGTTCAGTCATAAATATTCTATAACTAAGCTCTCTTTCAATCTGCTTTGCTTGTTTCTTAAGTATACTAAGAGTTATTTGATGAATATTTTAAAAGTCTTAACCAGCATTTATTCAATGATATTTTAAACAGCATCCAAGAGGTAATTTATATGGATAAACGCTTAAGGCCATTTCTGTCTTTTGGAAAATGGAAATGATCTTATTGGAAATAATAGTAATGTTGATATTAATTTCACCACAAGATTTAATATCTATCAATCAATCAAGAAATATTTATTAAGAGTTTACTATATGTGATGTGCTGAAAATACAAAAACAAAAATGAAATCACCCATAGTCTAGAGTAATTTAATTTTAATGGAGAAGATAATATGTACACATAAAAATGCATATATATAACCTACAAAATTAATTGAAAGCAATTTTGGGAGACCTAGAAAGTGGGGATAAGGGCAACAAAGGCTTTATGAAGAAGGTAGTGCTTGAACTGAGTCTTTTTTTAAAATAATATTTTCTTTTTCCAAATACATGCAGATAGTTTTCAACATTTACCCCTTTCTATCTCTATACCTTTCTTCTATGCCTCTATATATTTCCCTCTCTACCCCAGACCTCAAGAAAGCAAGCAATCTGATATTGATTAAATATGTGCAATTCTTCTAAACATATTTCCATATTCCTCATTCTGTGGAAGAAAAACCAGATCAAAAGTGAAAAAAAAAAAGAAATAAACAAACAAACAACAATGACAACAAAAGGTGAAAAGAAAATAATAGGAAAATTTGAAAGAGAGTAGGATTTTAGAAAGAAAAAATTAGCTGTGTTTTGAACATGTTGAGTTTGAGATTCTTATGGGATATCCAGTTTGAAATATTTAGATACATAATTGGTGTTGTGGGAGTAAAGCTCAGGAGAAAGTCTAGCATTGAATGTATAGATAACTAGTATGGACATAACAAGTGAGTTCATTGGAGACAAGTAAATCATCAAAAGTAAAAGAAAAGAGAGAAAAGGAGAGAACCCAAGAAGATCTATGGTAGACATGTGAGTAGAGAGAAGGGACTAGATGTCAGAGATGTCATAGAAGTAGAAATAGTGAGATTTGGCAACTGATCAGATATTCAAAGAAAGAAGAGTCAAAAATTCATCCAAGATTTTCAGCTTAGGTGTCTGGGAAGCTGATAACACCATCAAAAGTAAACAGGAATTTGGTAGCAGAGTAATGAATATCATGGGAAGGTCTTTTGTTCTCTTTTGAACTCATTAATAAAGACTCAGCATTTAGGAAATCAAACATTTTAAATATGAAGAACTCTGGAAGAAGCAAAGCTGGATATTTCCTCTGATTTTAAATCAAATGTTAAAGATTTCTACAGCTTAACTGTAAAAGAGAATGGAATACAGAGATTCAAAAAAAGGAAAACTATGCCTTTTCCCCACTATTTTCAGAAAATATTCAAGGTCTTCATATAATCTCTGAATTTTTGACCTTATTTACGCACGCCGAGTTCTATAACTTCCCACTTTCTTTTCTTTTCTTTTTCTTTCTTTCTTTTTTTTTTTTAACCAGTCTCACACCCCATATGCGGATCCTTTCCCCAATTATTTATCTTTTCCCATCTACAAAACATAGGCTTAAAGACTTGTAAATCTATTGGTGAAGTATAACAGAAGATTAATGACAGATGCAGAAGTTCATCCCGGGATGAATAAATTATGAAAGCTCTGAATTGAAAGACTTGGGTAAGAGAGAATCCATCACTTTCTAGATATATATGGATGTGTTTGTGGAGGGGATGCACAGCAAAAGAACAAGTTCATCATTTTAATAGATCCATGGGAAGATCTGAAAGACAACAGGAACAGGGCTTTGACAAGACTTCTTTTCAGAGAAACTGATTAACTAGTTGGTGTCTGAAGTTGGCTGTAAGAAGCAGTTTTTTAAAAAAACTATTTGAATCCAGCCCAAGGAAAAGGTTGAATAGCCCTCTTTCCACAATAATCTGTTTTTTAAGCTCTTCTGCTATTAGTTACAATGTTGGAGGGGAAAAGGACCTCATAGAAAAAGCTCATTTCTTCTTTCCATAGAGTAGGCTTGAACTTCAAACTTACATCCATGAGAGCATCACTGTCACATGATGTTCAAGGTCTATGTGGAGCTTTATTAGAATTCGTACTATAATGAGTTATTTTTTTTAAATGTCTAAGGTTAATGCCTTTTGGAAAGGGACCAAGAAGAACCTGACCTCTATTAGTTAGCTTTTGCTAGTGTGTTGATATGTCAAGGAACTATGCTTTTTTTGGTCCAAGGTCTGATTTCACCTGCCCAGGTCACAATCCATCTGCAACTCATTGTTTTGGAGATTCACAGTGCTTAAGGGGTTAATAATGCCCATGGTCCTATAGCAAGGTAATATATTAGAGGTAGTATTTGAATCCAGATTTTATATATATATATATATATATATATATATATAGAGAGAGAGAGAGAGAGAGAGAGAGAGAGAGAGAGAGAGAGAGAACCTTATGAAATATAGATTTAAATTCTGTCTCTGGAAAGAGATTCTTACTCTCATACATAATCCTACAAGATTAACAGATGCAGAACAAGGACCAATATAATCAACCCAGATGTTCATGGTCTATATATGAGGTAACCAAGTGATGCAATAGATATAACATTGTTCATGAAATCTGTAATACCTGAATTTAAGACATTTACTGTGTAGCCCTCAGCAAGTTACTTACTTTTTCAGCCCAGTTTCTTCATCTGTAAAATGGGAATACAGTATTAATAGTACCTACTTTATAAGATTGTTGTGAGAATAAAATGAGATTTTTTTTTTTTTTTTTTTTGCTGAGGCAATTGGGGTTAAGTGACTTACCCAGGATCACACAGCTAGGAATTATTAAGTGTCTGAGGCCAGATCTGAACTCAGGTCTTCCTGACTTCAGAGCTGGTGCTCTGTCCACTATGCCACCTAGCTGCCCCATGAAATAATTTTTGTAAAGTGTTTTATAAACCTTAAAAAATCATATAAATATTGGCTATTATTACATATCTATCAATGTGTGATAAGAGCAAAATTTATATAATAATAAATATTAGCTCTTATTATCCACAAATACATATAATATCTATCATTTCTATAGTGCAAAATATGCTTTAAGAATTATGAAGTATTTTCCATATTTTATCTCACTAGTTCCTTACAACAACCCTATCAGGTATGTGCTATTATTATCTCTTATTTTATGGGAAATGAGGTAAATAGAGTTTATATGACTTTCCATGATCATATACCTATTACATGCATGGGGAAGGTCTTTTGATTTCTGTGGCCTGGAATTGAAGTCAGGAAAAACTAAGTTCAAAACTTGCCTCAGATGCTTTTATTTTTCTTGGCTTCAGTTCCTTATCTATAAAATCAGGAGAGTGGATTAGATGCTTTCTAGAGATCCTTCTAACTCTAAATCTACAATCCTGTGACCTTAAAGAAATTGAATGCCATAAATCGATCTTGTTTCACCAAATTGTATCATTTCCATTAGAATTCCTATGTGTACTATTTACCATTGATTGTATTACAAAACAGGGATTAATTCTTGGGCTCTGAATACATAGAAAGTAAAAATCTTCCACTAAAAGAGAAATATGGGTGAATTGTGCATTTTGTCAGCACTCAACATTAATTCTCTTTGGTACTGTCTTGTAGTCCTGAATTAGGTGCCTCCCCTTTCTTTCAAGGAGCTAGACTAGCCCAGATTCAAAAGGGACATGAGAAAAGATAAGAGTCCCTTTTTTCTATGGAATTATGAGGAATGAGTTAATTGACCTTGGAAATTTTCAACTACAGTGGATTAGATTATTGAGTGTCCTTATTAAGTTTCTCCTAAATATGGTGAACTCCTGGGACTAGAGGGTCATGAGTCTGTTTAAGGAGGATGAATTTGTCTGGGTTGGAAACAGAACAAGTTAAAGCTTCCATGTTGATTCCAGTGGTTTAATCAGGCCAGTGAGTAGTCAATAAACTTTCATAATTACCTAAACCCAGTCTAAAATTAAACTCAAATAAAACAAAACAAAACAAAACAATGAGCTTGGACAGAGTAGTGGACCTGAAATCAGGAAGACTCAGCTTCCTGAGTTCAAATTTGATCTCAGACACTTATCAGCTATGTGACTCTGGGCAAGTCACTTAACTTTGTCTGTTCCAATTTCCTCATCTGTAAAATGGGCTGGAGAAGGAAATGACAAACCACTTTAGTATCTTTGCCTAGAAAACCCCAAATGGGATCAAGAAGAGTCAGACATGACTGAAATGATTGAACAACAACAAGGGCAAACCAGAAGCAGAGTTAGCTAGGTACATTTTGATGTTTTAACAATTAATTTGTTTTTACTAGACTATTGACTATTAATATGACCCACAAATTCTAGCATAACCAAATTATAAATTCTACTAGTCTAACTCCTGCATTTACATATGAGGAAATTATTGTCTGGAGGGGTCATAAATAATTGTCCTACTATTATGCAATTTATAAGTGTTCAGTCATGTCTAACTACTACTCATAGCTTTATTTGAGGTTGCCAGTTCATTTTACAGATGAGCAAACTGAGGTAAACAGGATTAAGTGACTTGCCCAGGGTCACACAGTTAGTAAGTGTCTGAGGCCAGACTTGATCTCAGGAAGATGAGTCTTCCTTTCTCTAGGCCTACTGTTCTATCGACTATGCCATCTAACTGCCATAAACGGTTGAGCCAGAATTATAAATTTTTATTATCCATTAATCACAATTTACAATTTACAATTACAATTAAATTGTAATTATCCAATACAAAAGCAGTTTTGCGTGGTGGGAAAAATATTGACTCTAGATTCTGAGGACTTGGATTCATATCTTGCCTTTGAAACCTATTATGTGTGTGAGCTTAAACAAATCACTTGACTTTCTAGGTCTCAGTATACTCAAATACAAAATGAAATGCTGGATTAGTTGGCTTTTGAGGTTCTTTCCAGCTTTAGATCTAAGGTTCTTTGAACTATATAATAGAATAAGCAGAATATTTAGTAGAAAGACCAACTTTGGAGTGTCAAAGACATTTTGCTAGCACAAAACTGGCCAAGTAACTTCACCAATCAATATCTATGGTCAAGTCTTTAATTTTTACAACAGTTGCTGGTTTACTTGGGTGGAAAAAGTGTCCATACCAATAATTCCCCCTATAAATAAATTCAAAATTTATGCCCTTTATGCCCTCCAAACAGTTGTTTAGCATCTGTAATCACTATTGCCATTACCACCACAACTAGTATGTTGTATTTTATTCAATTGGTTGTCTTTTTGAAAGAATGAAAACTTCTTGAGGGCAAAGACTATTTCATATTTGTAGTTATATTCTTGGTGCCCAAAAACAGTACCTGGAACATAGTAGATACTTAATAAATGCTTGCAGATTATTTGATTACAAAACTGCTATATTTTGAACATTTTCCAGGATTATTATTAGAAATTTTAGAAGGAAATATCTGACACTTAGAAACTTCATGATCTTGGGCAAGCATTTAATGTTTCCATGTGCCTCAGTTTCTTTCTTTGTCAAGTGAGGATAATAATGCCTGTGGTATCTTTTTCCTAGTATTGCTATGACGATCAAATGAGATAATATATGTAAAGCACTTTGTCAATCTTAAAGATATCAGTTATGATTATTGCACAATACTCATTTGAATATATAGACATGACTTTCATTTCTCTTGTCTAGTTTTTTTTATCTTTAAAATAAATTTAATAAGCACCTCCATCTGACCTGCCCTCTGAGGAATGTTATAAAGATTTAACTTAAAAAAAAAATCAAGCACTCTGATTTTTCTGAATACACATACCATTATGATTATTTTAATTTAGGCTAGTATTCAAAAAATATAAATAAATTTGTGTTGAGAAATCTCAACCAGGGAACAGAAAGCCATTTGTTTCATTTAGAATTCTCCAAAATGTGAATGGTCTTTTAAACAATAGAGTATTAAGAAGCTTATGCCAGGATTGGACATTTGTATTCTGGCTTGGTTTCCAGTGAATAATATGAATTCAGGACATATGTTATCTGAATTACACTTTTGAAAGTGATTGCATGATATGCAGATGCAAAAGGAAGATAAAGAAGGCAGTAGCTTTGATGGTAGCAGATTAAGTGATAAGATATTTGCAGGCCTTTATTCCAGGGGACATGTGGGATTTCATGGGACAAAGTGAAGAAGATTTTTTTTTTTTAATTCACCTTCAGATTCAGTACTATGCTTTACTTCTCAAGCTTGTGCCCAATGACATCTTACAGTCATTAATATTGATATCCAAACACTTATCTTAGCCAGCAAGCAGGAATAAGCTGATGTCATTAATGTGGCTGCATTAAGATGACATCAGGAGATAGGTGTGAAAGTGATGGGAAAATGGCAGGATTTGGCAGTAGTTGTTTTGCAGATGAATAGTGAAGTGAAGAGGGTACTAGACCTGGAATCAGGAAAATCTGAGTTCAAGTATGGCCCCAGACACTTATTAGCTGTGTGGCTCTTAGTCTCTTTACCTCTGTCATCCCATACAGGACAAATAAGACCACTTGTAGACACAGGTAGGCCAGTTTGATTGAAGAATATATGAGGTAGGATCTATGATGAGTAAATCTGGAAAAATTAATTGAAACTATATTGTGAAAATCTTTAAAAGTTTACATTTGTTCCCAGAGGAAATAGGGAGCCATTGAAGCTTTTTGAGTAGGAGAGTGACATGGTCATACCTGTCTATGAGGTTTATAAATTTGTCAGCTATATGGAGGAAACAGGGAGGACAATTAGGAAGCTGTTCCAATGATGCAACGGTAGTGGTCCCTTAATTCAGGAATGATCTTGGAAAGAAATGAGATACTGAAAGTCACCAAAAGCGTAACAAAAGAGGAAATTCCCTCTCTTCTAACACAGTAATAATATATAACAAAGACACAATGGCACTTCACATCTCTGAATGTGGGGGATGCCTTGTCTTGGAGTGACTTGCCTGGTCTCAGTCATTTATTAAGTCCAAGGGGCCACAGCTGCACCTTTTGTGGTTCCGGGTCAGAAAGGAGCTGCATCAGGGAAGATGGAGTCAGTCAAATTATGTGAAGGGAGGAAGCTGTGTCAGGGAATTAAGGGATATTTTATCAGGAAAATTCTGGTCATATCACAGATACTGACCATTTAAGTCAAAAGATACGAGGGATGTTAGGCTGTAAAATATTTAGTAATTGATTGGCTATTGGGCATGGGATAGGAGGAGGAGACTGAAGAATCAAAGAGAATATTGATGTTGTGATATTGGATGAGCTTAATAATAGTAAGATTCTCAACAGAAATAGGTAAATTAGGAAGAAGGATGAATTTGGTAGGATTCCATTTTAGATATGCTGAGTTTGAGATGCCTAAGAGACATTTGGGAGGGGATATCCAGCAAGTAATTGATGATTTAGGCATGAACTCAGAAGAGATTTGAGAACTGAATATGTAGAATAAAATTAGACTTATTGGAATTAATAAGATATGAGTATATGCTTGTGTGTATTTATGCTTGTGTGTGTGTGAGAGAGAGCGAGAGCGAGAGCGAGAGAGAGCGAGAGAGAGAGCGAGAGAGAGAGAGAGCGAGAGAGAGGAGAGAAGAGAGAGGAGGAAGAGGATGAGGAAGAGGAGGAGGAAGAGAGAGAGCGAGAAAAAGGGAGAGAGACAGAGACAGAGAGAATGATCTAGTGAAAGAAACTGAATAAAAGCAGCCAAGGGAGTTGAATATCCTAGAGAATACAGTATCTGCCAAATCCAGAGATAAGAAGTATCCCAGAAATGGACAGTGAATAATATCAAATATTGCAAAGAGGTTTTAATTTCTTGTATTACTATTAAATGTACCACTTTCTAGTAATTCTTTTGCAACTTCAAATCCATTCTCCACTTTCTCTTCTACCTTTCACCCCACCATCCACCAATTTGATTAGTTACTAAGACCTCTCATGTCTACCTCCACAAGATCTTTCATATTTCTTTCCTTTCTATTCACAGAAACCACTCTATTCAGACCCTCATCACATCTTACTGAAACATGGATATTTGATCCCCACCCTTACCAATAACTAGTTAATTATCTTTAGAAGTTTTCCAAGTCTATAGAGTAGGAGGCATAATTTAAATTAGCTTCTTTGTGTTTTTAAGGGGCTATTTCAATATTTGATTCTCTTTGAAACAGCACAAAATGCTTCATGCTTATTTTGAGTTTAATTTTGCCTGTAGGCTAACTAAAATAAACAACAGTGAAGTATAATGTTCCTAAATAATCCCATAGTTTTTCAAGGGCTCTTCAGTGATGAAGAGCATCAGGCTGTGTGTGTGTTCTCTCCCACTGACTTAACACATTGTTTATGCTGCCTAGAATAGTTTTCTTTAATTGATACTTGGCTTGATATCCTTTTAAGTTATTAAAAATTGAAGATGCTCATTAAATAAGGGATTAGAAGACATGGGTAGATGTGGCTAATTATTAAAGGCTCAAGAAGGGGACATTAAATGCATTTTATCTGAGACTTTAGTGGAGTGTTAAAGTAAATGAACGGTTTTATGATAAAATAGTTGGAATTAATCAATTGAAAAAAGCTATTGGGAGGTTATGTGAGTAAGTCTGGATTTTAAGGTGTTTGAGTAATCAAACTTATAGAACTTCAGCTGCTATATATCTCCTTAATATTAAACTCATTGGTTGACTAACTGTTCAGGAAACCCAAGGCTAATAAAAATACAATGTATTCTTTAAGGTTTAGATATATTATTTTACTCACAACTTTGAGTCGGGTGCTATAATTATATCCTTTTATAAATGAGCAAATTGAAATTGAAAAAAGTTAAGGGACTTACCCCAAATTTCAGAGAAAAGTAAATGACTGAGATAGGAATCCAACTCTGACCTGACTCTAAATCCAGCATTAAGCATTGTGCCACCTGCTTCCCTTTATTGCTTAAGACCAGACTTGGGTGTCCCATGAGTCTGTTGGGTAGAATGAATCTTGTGCCCAAAATCAATAGGTCCAAAATAGAATTGATATCATGATCCAATAGCATATTGTAAGTGAAAGACTTCAGCGAGCTGTTCTAGAAGCCTGCACTGGGAGAAGCATTATTCTAATCTTTCAACTTCTTGAATTTTTCAAACTTCCCCCCCATCTCTCGTTATACTGTCACTTTTCCATACCAGTGATGTCCTATTTTTGCATACTGGCTAATAAGGAATGCTGGTTATTGACAGCACCATTTCTAATTTGGAGAATTAGTTATATGAGATGAAGATTTTCATCACTTAGGTCACCAGTTCAAACATGGCTGCAGGTAGGCAATGACTAAAAGTTATTCTGGACTGACAGCTGTTTTGTAGCATGTATGAAATGATTATTTCTTATTCTGCTTCCAGCCATGGATTGATTTTTGCGACAGATTGCAAATAGCCTTCCTAGTTGGAATTCTGCAGAGCACTGAGGATCAGGGTTGAGTCATCCCAGAGATTAAAATAACATGTTCTAGAATTAAGTGCATTGGCAGGCTTCTTGTGTGAAAAGAGGGTTTTTAGACATGTAATAAAAATAATACTGAGCCAGATTTTCCCTAGAGTCTTAAATCAGTCTCTGATTATAAGGCCATTAATTAGTTCTAGGTCACTAGGGTACCATTTTAGTAGATAGGACTCCAATCATCTAATGTCTCAGATATGCCCTGTTCTTGGGTCTCCAGTAATTAGCCACTTGGACCAAAGCTCCTAATCTCTTATTTAATGAGCATCTGGACCAATTTTTAATACACTTCTGATTTATTCTTGGGGAGTGATTTAAACCTTGGGGAATACTTGACTCAGCAGATTTAGACCAGAGGAGATACTAGTGACTCCCAGCTCAAAAACATTCACTTTCAAAAATTACATGTCAGAGAAGAAACCCCAAAGTCAGCCAATCAACCCCTAAGTCAAAATAGGACAGAAAGGAGGTGGAGAATGATCTATGAGTAGAAAGGAGAGCCTAAGCTGTAAGGAGAATTTTAACAAAGTATTCTGTGATTTAATCTTGCCCTTTTATTGTCCAGTTCTTTTTAATCAGATTATATTATTATTAGAAATACAATAACATATATGGCTTCTGGATTAAGCCTTATGCAGATGTAGTGAAACATGGAGGTGGCTTTCAAACACACAATTTAATCCTGTTACTTAGTTTCTTTAAAAAAAAAAAAAAGTCATTATCTTGGAAGAGTGTTTATAGCCCCAGAAATTCTAATTTAATCATTTAGTGATAGTCAATCCCTTTGGCCTCTCAGGCCATTTAAATCAAACCATTAAAAGCAGTAAATTACAGCCTCAGGCACTGTACTAACTAGGATCAGTAGAGGGTAGTAGAGAGCTATTCAAGGCAGGGCACATATCATTCTCTAAAAGATTTAACCTGGGGGTCGTTTCTCAGTTCAGGTTGGGAAGACACTAGAATGGCACTGGGACAGTATAGACATCAAGCCAACAAGGAAAATGCTGAGAATTCCGATTAAGAATTAGGAAATTGGGGGTGGAGGGTATATGTGAAAAGGATTGATCCAAATGGTAAAAGCCAAAGGCAGGACTGGAGGTTAAGTCAGAGTAAGAGGCTAGGGTGGAAACTTGAGAAAATTTATCTGACAAGATTAAATTGTATTGATGCCTTTAGTCCCTGAGAGAGAAAATTGTAGAGGGCTTTGCCCAGGTCTGAAGTTTTATCTTACTTGATCTTTAAAAGGATTCTTACTTCCTAGATCAGATCTGAGATCACTATCTCTGATTTTGTTTTTGTTGTTCACTTATGACCCCATTTGGGGTTTTCTTGGCAAAGCTACTAGGGTGGTTTTACATTTCCTTCTCTAGCTCCTTATTTGATACATAAGGAAACTGAGGAAAATTGAGTCAAGTGGTTTCCTTTACTAGACATTTAGTAAATGTCTGAAGTTGGATATGAATTCTCATCTTTCCTATTCAAGTCTTGGTTGTGTCATTTGGCTGCCCTGATCAGCTAAAATCTGGCAAATGTAATCTTCAGTCTTTAATCAATTATGTTAGTTTCTGAAGATTAGTTAGTGGCTAGCATTCTCAGATCATTGCTTTAAATATTTTCTGTTGAATGCCCCACCTGAAGAGCCTGAATCCTGAGATTTATCAAATATAAGTCATATCAATTCACATAAAGAGAATCATTTAATGTCTAAGACTACCTTGTTAATTCATTTCTAAGAAACAATATCTTATTTCTTTCTCCTGTGAAATTGTTATGAAGGCTTAGCTTGAAGCCCTGTATTGAGGAAGAACTCAATACCTCCTGACATATCGACTATCTCTACTTTTACAAGGCTAAATTTTTTGTATGGTGAGTCCAAATTACTGGTCCTGCCACTTAAACCATTACACCTGAATCTATTCTCAGGAGTAAACACACTTTTTTTTTTTTTAATATAAAGAAATAAGAACAAAGTTTTTAAAAAGTACATAGCAAAGAACAAAAAAATAACTTACAGGGAAGATACTCATAAATATAATTTCTTTTACTATTATATATCCTTTCTTGAAATGGAAATTCATTGTTATATTTTGAATCCTCCCTGACATTCTGCTGGGCATATACCAAGCATCAGGAGTAGAATGTATTTAAAAAAAAAAAAAGTGGAGAGGTAGCAATCATTGATCTCAGATAAAGTTGAGATTCAATCAAGAGAGAAATCTACATATGTCAGGCATAATAATATTATTATGATCTATGTCTGTGTCTGTATATATATATGTGTGTGTGTATGTGTGTGTATATATGCTTGTATGTATGTATATGTAGGTATATGTATATATTTGTATGAGTGGGTATACATGTATGTATGTGTACATATGTCTATATGTATGTGTATGTTTGGAGGTATATGTATATAGGCATATATGTGTGTGAGTGTGTACATGTATATGTATGTATATGTGTGTGTGGATACATGTGTACATATGTATATGTGTATATATATCTCTGTGCTTAACTGTAGCCTACTTGGGGGAGGAAAGGGGAAAAACAGAATAAAATAAAACATACATAGCAGAAAACAAAAAAAATATAAGAAAGCAAAGATGGACAGTTATGAATGCAATGTCTTTTATTATATGCATCTATATATACTTTTTGGAAATGGAAATTTCTTGTTAAATATTTTGAATTCTCCCTTATATTTTGATGTTTTTCTGGTCACAAGACAATCCTTTTTTCCCCTCCTTTTTCTGTCTTTCTTTTTGTATTTTGCTTTTTTTCTTATTTTGCACTTCAGTTTTAAATGAATAAATGAATTAAAATTATTCTACGCAATGTTGTCATATGGTCTTCATTAAAATAACACAAATATGCTCTCCAATGCTGACTTTCAAAATCTTCAGTCCTTGGGTCTGTGCTCCAGCAAAATCACAATACTGCAACATTTGTAGTGATAAGTGAATTTATTAAATTTGAGCATGAAAAAAGTCATGGTAAAATAAACATAATCATGCTCACCAAATAGGTGACAGTTAGATGTGGCAAAAGAGTCATTTTATACCACTAAGTATCTCAGCAGCAGAGAATCTTGGAAATTAGAGGAAAGAGAACTAAACCTGAACTGTGGCTTGAGATCTCCACCAGCTTTCATGTTGTAGCAGTGTGGAATCAGTGGACCTGTATTCAAATCTTGACTCTACCACTAATTCTCCATAAATTATATGGCCCTTGGCCTTTGTCTTCCTGGGATACAGCCTCTTCTTTATCTAAGTCTATGATCCTAAGTCTATTTATGCATATCAGAACCATTTGTGCTATCTATGATGTATACAAAGACTTCTACAAGCCTTTGCAAAAATTCTCAATTTCTCTGGTGTGGTACAGAGACTGTTGAATTTGGAGTCAGGAACATGTAACTTCTGATTCTGACTCTGATATTTACTACCTTAGTGTTCATATTTAAAGTCAGTTAATTTCTTTAGCCTCAATTTCCCTCAGTTTCCTCATCTCTATAAAGGGGATACTAGTAGTATGTATATGAAAGAGTTGTTAGGGGATTCAAAGGAAATGTCTGTAAAGTGATATTTAAATTAGAAAGCATTACTTAAATGTCAGTTATTATTATTATTATTATGTAGAATCATATCAATAAATTTCCAATAAAACCAATTTTAATAGCTGTGCCCTTGTTTTTGCAGTGTCCCACTATAATTTTTCTGTCATGAATAGGAAAGTGTTAGCTTTTTTACCCTTCAAATGGACAATGAAAATGGGTTAGTGATGGGTAGGAAAAAAAAAATAACTGTACCGGTAGAAGGAAAAGCACCATAATTTTCAGTACTTAGGAAGAGTTTCTAGGGAAGCAGATGTTGTTGGGAGCCATGGGGGCGAATGCAATCAGGCAGCCAATGCTGCTCACATAAAAGCAGAGCATGTAATCATAGCTATTCACGAATCTGTGATAAACACTCCCAATACACCTGAGCATGGTGTATCTTCCAGCTGTAACTAAAGCTGGTCAAGCTGTTGTGGCGCAACTCCTTGGGGTGTCCAATATAAAATGCACAATAAGAAGAAAGTCTCTGAAAACAGCCAGATGGGCCCATTGTTCCAGGCATCTTCATGGGGTACAGCTTCTGGAAGAGTGCTGTAGAAACAGAACAGTTCTTCTTAGCTTACAGATTTGGGGATGCTGAGGGCCCTAATATGCTGGGGCACCTTTAAGACTACTCCATTGATGTTTAAGCCACTGTGTTCCATTTGGATATAAGAAAATGTTGACAGCTAAAAATAGTAATAAAAACAATCAGAATAGTAGCTGGTGCTCATAGAGTGCTTTAAGGTTTGAAAGTACTTTACATATATTATCTCATCTGAATCACAACTGTGAGGTGGATGTTGTTATTATCCCCATTTTACAGATGAAGGAAAAAAAAAACTGATAGAGGTCAAATAACTCAAGTATTTGATGAAACACATTATTCTTTACACTTGAGTAACTTGACCACTGATCATATATGATATATTGCCAAATGGAGCTGCAGTAAATCTAGTCCCAAATTAAATTAATCGCCTTTCTTTCTAAACCCTCCCCTCCCTATTTTTGTTGAGGGCACCATCTTTTCAGTCATCCAGGCTCACAACCAAAGTATTATTCTCAAATCTTCACTTGAATTCATGCCTCAAAACCTATCTGAAGCCAAATTGTATTGATTCTACTTTTGTAAAATCTCTTTGAGAAGGCAATCTACATTCAATAGGCTCTTCTACTTTCTTTTCTCTCACTTTCTTCTTAATTTAACTGTTGATAAATGGATTAAGACTTCATCATAGAACCCAATTTGCTCTTGCCAAAGTAACTAACACTCTCTTAATGGCCAAATCAAATTGCCTTTTAAAAATTATCCTGCTTATCCTCTTTGATATTGTCTAGAATTCTCTCCTTGACAATATTTTCTCTCTAAGTTTTCAAGAAATTATTCTCTCCTTCTTCTCCTACTTCTCTGACTGCTTCTCAGTCTCCTTTGCTGGTTCTTTATCTAGGACATGAATGCTAATTGAATATTCCACAAGATTCTGCCTAGGGTTGTCTTCTCCTTTCCTTCCATAGTATTTCATTTCATGATCTCATTACTTTTAGTAGAGCCAATAATGGTCTCTATGCTAATGATTCTAATATTTTTTTCAGCCCTAACCTCTCTCCTGATCTCTAGTTTTTTATCATTAAGTCCATACTGGACACTTCAAACAGAACATGCCCCAAATTGAAATCATTATCTCCCCTTCCACCCCTGCCCCCACAAACCCAATCCTCCCTTCTCTATTATTTTTGATGATATCATAATCTTTCCAGTCGTACACACAAATGACCAGTGAAGGCCTGTTAATATTACTTTTGCAACATTTCTCACCTATTCCCCCATCCTCTACTTTAATACTGATAACTTTTAGTTCAGATGTTCATCACCTCATAGTTGTATCATTCCAAAAGGCTGCTGGTTAAATTGCCTACCACATACCTTCTTCCAATCTATCCTCCATTCAATTATAAGATTGATCTTCTTGAGTCTCTGAAAGCAGTCACTACAATAAGGAGAGCAGAAAATCATACAAATCTTTGCCAACATCAGATATCCTTGTCAAATGGTTAGATACACTAGCCAACTCAATTCAATTCAATAAACATTTATTAAGTGCCTACTATGTACTAGGACTATATTAGTAGGTACCAGCTCTATACTAAGCTCTGGGGATTAAAAAAAAATGAAGCAAAAGACAGTTCCTGCCCTTTTGCTTCATTTTAAAATATTATTATTATATTAGATTATATATTTTATTATATTATATATTTAAAAAGATATATCATATCTTTTTTATTATGTTATTAGAATACATATAGATTATATATTAGATTTTATATATATTAGATTATAATCTAATAAGGAAAACAATATGCAAACAAATATATGCAAAGCAAGCTATAAAATGAATAAATAAGGAAGAACTAATAGAGAGAGAATACCAGAATTAAGAGGCATTAGGGAAAACTTCCGTAGAGATCAAGGGACTCAAATGTAAAAAATAGTGTGTTTCATCAAATATTTGAGTTATTTAACCTCTATCAGTTTTTTTTTTCTCCATCTGTAAAATTTGGATAATAATAGCATCCACGTCACAGCTATGATACAGATGAGATAGGAAGTTTTCCCTAATGCCTCTTAATTCTAATATTCTGTCTCTATTAGTTATTCCTTATTTATTAATTTTGTAACTTCCTTTGCATATATTTATTTGCACATTGTTTTTAATTGGGATTTAAAACCAGGGAGGTCAGCAGGTAGAATGGAGGAAAGAGAGCATCCCAATCATGAGGAACAATTAGAGAAAATGCAGAGATCTTAGAGATGATGTGTCATGTTTATGGGATAGTCAGTGTCACTGAATCAAAACATAAATGTTTAGGAGTAAAATGTAAGAATACTGGAAGTATATGAGAGCTTAGGTTATAAAGGGCCATGAATGACAAACAGCAAATTTTGTATTTACTCCTGAAGGCAAGAGAAAGCCAGAGGAATTGATTGAAGAAAGGGTTGATATGATCAGTCAGTGTTTTGAGAAAATCACTTTCATGGTTAAATGGAGAATAAATTGAAGTGAGGAGAGACTTGAGGCAGGCAGATATACCAGAACTCTTGTAATAATGAGATCTCATACTCGAGTAGTGGCAGTCTGAGAAGAGAGAAGGGGGTATTTTTGAAAGAGTGGAGTGCTGCACTCAATCATTCACTGTGCTACCTGACTGCTTTTAATCCTGATTCTCCATGACAGCCCTAAAATGTCTGAAAATAGTCACTGTGCTTTTAAAATCTAGCATGATTTTAATGGCAAAGATGAAATCAAGTCAGGAGTTTAGAATATAAACTAATTTGTAAAACAAATTTAGATCTTTACTAAATTTATTTTTAAAATTATAATATCAGCTAATTTGTAAAATCTTACAGAAAAAGATGGTTATGATTGACATCTGGTCATAAGATAAAGACAAGTGGCAGAAAGAAAAATGAAATTGCAGAAAGCTTGGTGTGAGACACAAACCAGATCATTCAAAAAATATTTAAGGTTAAAACTTGAAATAGCACAACAGATTAAAAATTCAAAAATATCTGTGAACATTTCCATAACAATTTTCTTTATCAGTGAGACTGGAGTCACTATATTTGGACATAAAAATCAGAATCCTTACTGTGTTCAATGAAGAAGCAACTAGATGAGATCAAATACATCCAAAAGGGATATTTATAGAAGGTGATGTGTACTACTGACTTCCTCTTTCCTACTGATTTCCCTGGCTTCCTGTAAGTCTCAACAAAATCTTATCTTTTATAGGAAACATTTCCTAACCAGCCTTAATTCTAGTATCTCCCCCTTCTTAATTATTTCCTATTTATCCTGTACATACCTTGATTTGAATATATTTCTTTGCATGTTGTTTTCCCTTTTAGATTATAAGCTCCTTGTGGACAAAGATCATCTTTTGCCTCTTTTTGCACTCTCAACACTTAACATAATGCCTGGCACATAGTGAACACTTAATAAATATATATTGACTGATATATTGAGGATCAAAATCTTAGTTTATTGATTCTTTCAAAATTATTTGGGGAAAAATAATCAGGAGACAATCAATATCCCCTGCCCCTTATGCTTCCGTTCTTATCTTGACAAAAATTTAAAGAAAAATGCTCTTGCTACACATAAAGGAATCCTTGATGAAAATGTGAAAAAAAGACAAAGAAGTCTGCACAAATTATATTCTCTTGCAGACCACATCTTTACAGTCACATAATTGCCTGCCATCTTTAGAATTTGGCAATAAAGCAATAATTCTACTTTTTTTCTTTAATGCACAAAATATAATTTTTCTGAACAAGTTTACATTAAAATCATGCTACATTTTAAGAAGATCTTGACAGTTATTTACAAACATTTGAAAGGCTGGCATATAGAAGTGGGATTGGAAGAAGCTACCTATTATAGCAGATAAAGGGCAGGACATAGAATGAGGAAGATCTGAGTTCAAATCTACCCTTAGGTTCTTATTAGCTGTGTTATTTTAAGTAAATAACAACCTTCTGATCCCTCTGTTTCCTCATCCATAAAATATGAATAATAATGGTATTTTTCTCCTGGGGTTGTGGTAAAGATTGACTAGAAAATATTTTTAAGTGCTTGCAAAATATAAAACACCACATGTCATTGTCACCATCATCATCATCATTGCATTTGATTTCAGAGACAGAACTAGAATCAATCGCTAGAAGAGGGAAATTTAATCTTCACTTCAAGAAATTCTTCTAATAATTAGGATCTAAGGTAGAAGGGCTACTTTGGGAAATGGTGTTTTCACTATCTTTGAAGGTCTTCAAGGGAAGGCTACATGGTAACTTGGCCAGAATGTTGTAGAAAAGATTCTTTTTAGATACATATTGTCCTAGATGGGCTGTAATACTCCTTCCAACTCTGAAATTCTGAGATCTTGTAATTATATGAAGATAGTGTGATAGGTGGCAAAAATAAGAGAATTTTATTCAGTGCTTATCTTATAATTAATATCAATGGAGACATAAATTAAGGAGTGCAATTACCTAAGCTATTTGCTACTGTCATAAAAGGATGTCCATGGCTTCCATCTTCTCTTGTGAAAGTTATAATGGCATCACAGCCAGTCAACAAAAGATCTAGGCTACCACAAAAAAAGTAAATGAAACTCAAAACCACTTCAGGTTTGGTCTACACAATAAAAAAAATAAATTTATGAAGGAAAACTATTTTTTAGACTATGATAGGCATTTGGATAGCTACTCCATTGAATTGACCTATCAATATTTTAATCAGCATGTTATAGTTGGCAAAATATCTTGATCTAACCATCCTCTACAATAAAAAGCTTATGAGATAAAAAATGGGAACATCAACATAGTGAAAGCAAAGCAGCAAGCCTCTTGAAGGTTTCATCAAAATGCCAGTGTTACATAAGAATCTTAAACTTTATCTCCATAGCTAAAATGAAAATCCGTAGGAAGAGTGTTGTTCTTTAAAAGACTCAATTGCCTGTATGTCACACAATTAGCAATTCATTTTGTTTGAAAGTATCACCTACAATAGCAAACTTTTCAGACTTCAGGTTAAATGTCATTCTGTAGGTAAAGTATACCAAATAAAAATATTTCTTAAAAATAATATAATTTTGGATTAAATTATTTAATAATATGTTAGATGTTTAGTGGAAATATAGACATATATATATATATATATACATATACATACATTTATATATATATGCATATGTGGGGTGTGTGTGTGTGTTTGTGTGTGTATTTTTTGTGTTTGTGTGTGTATTTTTTCTCCTTTGCTAAAAGTGTGATTTGGTAATTAATATTTCACTCTGATAGAAGAGAATGATACTTGAGTTCAGAAAACAAATTATGTAACTGAAACAGAACACTTGTGTACTTTCCAGGTGGTTCTTGCTTGGGAAAATTATACTATCCTAAACTTAATTCAGATTGTATAACTTAAGCCATTGGAACCCAAATATTACCCTGATCACAGAAATATCTATTATCCTGAAAATTGCCTGACCCATATGACCTTCTGCTTTCCATTTCAAGATAGTTTCATTTCATACCAGCCAATTAAACTTTCCACCATAATCACTCTTTTTGATAAGGTCTAGATCTTGAAAGAATACTTTCCATTAGTTGGTTTGAGTCTGGATAAAATAATTATGTGAAAGCCCAGAACTTTTCAGTGAATAGTTTCTTCTCTTTTGTCCTGGGTAAGATCCTTAATCCAGTTTAATTCCAAAGTTAATTATGAGAGGAATACTTACTTGTTCCACTATCCTTCTACTCATTTTGGATTAATCATTTCAGACCTTGATGGAAAACTTTTTGAAATCTTGGTGGAAAACTGTAGCAATTTAATAGAAACAAGGAGCTATTCTAGCTCTCTGATACTCCATGTAGCCCTCTATTCTTCTCTTGACTTTTCACAATATGCTTTCTGAATTTCTGAACCTTGTCTTGCTAATCATTGAACTCGACTAAATTGTAAACCTGTTATTCCAGATTGGTTCTATAGGAATCACTCACTAGGATCCTATTAAACTATTTATTCAATTTCTTCAATTCTTTAAAATTAGGAATATTATGGGGCAGTAAGGTGGCACAGTGGATAGAGAACCAGCCCTGAAGTCTAAAGGACCTGAATTCAAATCTGGTCTCAGACACTTAATACTTCTTAAGTGTTTGACCCTGGGCAAGTCAACCCCAATTGCCTCAGCAAAAGAAACAAACAAAAAAACAATAACAACAACAACAAAAAAACTACAAATATTAAGCAGTAAATAAGCTTTTATTAAGTATCTTCTATGTATCAGACCCTATTATTTTCTTAATAACTTTTTCATATTTCCAGTATAAGTATGAACATGATGTTAAGAACTAACCCTTGATATATCTAAATTTGCCCCAAAATAGGCTTCCCTCTTTTGTCAGATGGGCCATCTAATTGAGATGATTCTCATAATTTCCTACTACTAATTTTCTAATGACTATAAAAAGCACCCATACTTGATCATCCCTGAAATTACGAAGGTGCATCTTAAATTCAAGTTTATATAATCAAGGACAGACAATAATTATTCCAAATGACCATGAAAGGTAATCTATAAGAGATTAACAGAGTGACAGAAGAAATAACCATGATAAAGATATCATAGTTACATCTATGATTTTCTAAAGTTATCTTTTCACTTAATTCCTCAAGGGTTGAGTCTTAAGCAATTGTCTCATCAAAACTTCACCTTGGGTTATTTCAGAATTGCCTTATCATTATAGGTTTACCTATATTAGAAAAGTGATTTCCTATTTCTAGAGATAATATCAAGAATAGTTATAGCATGGGAGATACCAGAGGAGCAAAGAAAATACCAACCAATTTTTTTTTTCCTATGGGTCAAAGGACTTGGAGAAACACAGAGATATATCACTATCCTGGAAGTTTCCTGAGGATCTCAGAAAATGCAGCAATATCCTTTCGGAACCTTGGAGTATTATGAGGGTCTGAATCTTTGTCTATCTTTTTTTGCTATAGCTTACATATCTCAGTTCCACTGTCTCTTCCTGTTGAGGTGCCTACAGAAAACTACTTTGAAGTTAACTCCTTCCTCACCCCCTCTTGTCCCCTACCAGATAAATCATTTATAAGTCATCATTGAGTTTCTTCTTGATTATATAGTTATGAAAAAAATCAACTACCTTTTAAAGAAACCCATTCCATTTTTAGTTTTGGAAGTATAACACACACTTTGGATAATCTTGCTATTTTCTCTAACACTTGTGGATTTGGTTTCCAGAGGACAGCTGCTATCTTAGGTTGTAGGAATAACAACACGAGTTTACACTCCAAACACTGTATCTCAGAAGCCTTCCAAATATGTTTCTCATTAACAACCAGGCAGTAGACAGAAGTAGCTCTTAGTAAAGGCAATTTCTAAAATGGTGGTATAATAAGAACAATAACTACAAAATATTTCACCCTTAAACTTTAGGTACACCCTTCCCTTTATGAATATAAGATAAGAAGAATGGGCAAACACTTCTAATACAATGGTAGTAGGGTTTAAATGTAGGGAACACACTAATTACCAAGGCAACCAATAATTTCTTTACTGATATATGTAAAAATCATTTTTCTCCTAGTGAAGTCAAGTTAACTGGTATCTATTAAACAATTATTACACATAAAATGCTATGAACAAATAGAAGCAAAAAGAAAGATAATCCTTGCTATTAAGAAGCTTACATTCTAATGAGGGAAGATAAATTAGGAAGCTAAAAACAAGAAGGGATGTGCATGCAAGTTTGTGAAAGTGAAAATCTGGATAGTTCAGCCATGAGAGGAATGAAGGCCCAGATAACTTCCTAAAAATGGAATCAACTATAGGAAGAGACCATAGGGAGGAAGGTACTTCCATTGTGAGAAATTCAGGTATACAATGAATTTCCATGGTTGTAGAGGTTTTTGTGGCTTACATGGTAGAGTAAGTTCAGAGAAGCAAAAAATCCTCAAAAATCCCTATCATTTGTTCAGTTGGGACTCCAGAGTCTGCCTCTCTCTATAGCATCACTCTTAATTTGCCAGATTAGCTCAATTCTACAGTCAGTTCTCTTTTCTGCTGCCAGAGGTTCTGATCCTCACAGTAAATGGCTTCCTTGGATAAATGGCTCTAGGTATTTGTGTCTGTCTAGAAGGCTTTTTTAATAATGCTTCTAACTCTTTAGAACTCAGACTGGATGGATGTGTCCTGTGTGAATACTCAATTGCTAGACACCTTGCCAAGAAAAAGAAATCTTCTTCTAATTGTCTCTTCCATAGTCAACTTTTGGCCTGTACTCACCTATACTCTCCTGAGAGCTTTACTATTTAAAGCCCCCCATAACATATCTCATTTTTAGCTATAAGTGAACTGGGCTGTCCTTTCTGATTCACTCAGAGAAAAACATTCATACTTCATAAAGGAACCATTGTATATTAACACCTTAATAATACATGAACACCTCAACATCTGTTATATCAACATAAAAGGGGATGCCAGGGAAAGGAATCAAATTTCCTCTTGTTAAAATTGCTTGTGTCCCTATAACTTCCCTTCACTATAATTAGTTCTACTTTCTGGGGCCAAGTAGAATAATGTTTAATAAGATTGAGTCTTCATATTTCTCTCCTTTTTTTAATTGCCATTGATTTTGGTTTCATTCCAGTCATAAATGCAATGAACTGCTGGCCCATGTGACCACAATGTAAACACTATCTGTCCTCTCACCATCTCTATTTAGTTTCCATGCTACTTTGTATTGGGGGCAGAGGGATTGAGGTCATACTATTTTCTTTTAACTAGGTAAAATATTAATGGAATTTGGTGACTGTCATAATGTAGAGTGATTCTTATTTAGGTTTGGGTTGGATTAGAAAAATGCTGAAATTAGTTTCAACTTGAGGCTCTGTGCTTTTATGGTAAGGAAAAGAAGGACTATTTTGGGGACATGTGGATGGGGTCAGTGTAAAAGCAGATAGTGACTTAAACAGTTAAAGACTACAAGTTTCTTCTATCCAAGAACTAAAAAGCTTCACCATGGTGTGAAGGTCAACCCAGTTTTCTCAAGTTTTATCTTCTTAAAATAAGGTCTCTTAAGTCTGATCACATGGAAAGTTATGGATACTGGTCCGACAATAGATATTTTGTCTTTTTTTTGAAACCCAGATAAGCATATGGGTTAATCCGAGGGTTAGGGATCACCAGATGAAAATTCTATGGGTCAAAAAAAAAATCAGAATGACTAGTAAAGCATGGAGGCTTTGTTGTGATTGGCATTAATGCTAGGAGTGCTGACATTGATGTAAACTCAGATATTTTATTTGTGTGTTTTGATTATTGGGAAACTCCCCACCCTCTGGATTCAAATCAAAATTCTGAGAAAGAAAGCTCAAACTTCTCTCCCAAGGGAGTCCTTGTGATAAGTAGTTAGTCATATTTTTTGGACATTTTCTCTATATCAACAATATTCCTGAGCTTCTTTACGTTCCATCTTTGAAAATTTACCTGTCTTCTCTATTTTTTCCTTCAACAAATTTATCTGTTTGAAGATAGAGACTTTTTCATTCTGCTTATGAATATCTCCAGATTGTCCATGGAGTTTACTAGGAGCCTCTGATTAGATCTACTTGAACTTCTAGCTCTTGCATAAAGCACTTTCTTGGAGCCATTATCCTCTTCCTCATTTCTTAAGTGACCTTAATTTTTCCCTTTCTTTCTTCTGCTGTTGTTATTGCCTGAAGGACAGAGAGATAAAAATCCAGTTTAAAAAAAAAAAAACACCCAAACAGTTGCTTGTCAAACATCAATGTTTGTATTTTTTACTGTTTGGGAAATTAATTAAGAGATGTTGATTTAAAAGTGCTTTTTCTCCCCTTAGTTTCTCAAATATTTAAACAATTTTTGCCCATTTCTTTTTATTTCTCCTTTCTCTCTGTTTGTAATAAGATTAATTATGTGTGGTGCACCACTGCTTATCCCCATGAAAGAAAATCTAAAACGAGGGATTTCAGCTTCAAGAAGGCTATTTTGTCCTGTTTCCGATGTTCTAAAGGGATTAATTTACCATATCGTATAGCCCTGGAAGACTGTGATAATTGAAAACATCCATATTCATTGCATGTTCAAAGGGATCTGTCTGACTTTGTAATGTAAAAAGTGCATTTTTAACCTGAACGGGGACCTGCATCTGCTATTGCTTAATCCTATTAGTCCGACAGTTCCAAAGCTTTAGTGTATAATCATTAGCTCGTGTTAATCCTCAGACATGCCTCCAGCTTCAGCCTGTCAGAAGGAATCCCTGCAGGGAAAATGTGGAGGTGCTGATAGCACAACACCAACTAATCTTATCTTAAATGCTAGCAGCAGCCACTATCTGTGATAGCCAGGGAATTAAAAACAAATTTTTTATGGGTATTGGATAGCATTTCTCTCCCCCTCATCCCCACCCCATTCCTAGTCTCTCTCTCTCAACTCTTCTACCTTGCCCTAGTTTCTCTCAATTCTTTGTTAGGATTCTGCCAGTGATGATTGCACCAGGGTGAATAGCAAAGGGGAGAAGCATTGGAGATATTTACTATTTTGTACATGGTGGGGGGAGTATGAAGAGGGGAAACAGCAAAGAGGAAAACATCAGCGAAGGCTGCTTGCTAAATCATTTAGGGTGTTTGCCAGTCTTTTTTTTTTTGTGTCAAGGATTCAAGCCAATCCTCTGTGATCTTTGCATTTTGAGATCAGAATGTAGCATGATGGAACTTGAATTGGAGTCTTTTTCATCTAGGACTGTGACCTCCAGAAACCCAGAGATCTGGGTTACTTGCTCAGGTTCAAATAGGGACAAATGGCCATAAGACATATTGGCTAGGGAAATCAAGCTGTGATAGCAAATGGGAGTTGCCTGGGGGAGATTGGGTATGGGAATAAGAAGGTTGTAAATTAAAACAACAACAACAAAAGTTAGCGGAGAACATTTAAAGGTATATTTTGAAGGTCAGAAAGAGATATGTGAAAAATAAAAACTTTTGTCCTTACTAATTAATCCTTTACTTTTTAGATAGAATTAGGATGTTAAAAAAAAGTGAAGAGAGTGAAAGGGCAGATGAAAACTATTTGATTGCCATTTCTTGAAGTTAGTCATGTGTCCTGAGAATATACTTTGTTCAAAAGAAATGTATCATATAAGATATAGTGGTAAGCCATTATATCAAGAAAACATATACCTACATAGAAATCTAGGAGCATGAGAGTAAAAGGCACAATGGAAAACATTTGGGTAAGAATAAGAAGAGTGAGAAATAAATGTTATTGTTATAGAAGACTGTCTAGTTATGTAGAGGGAATAGATACATCTTTAGTACCTCATTAGTTAATAGAATGACAGAATTTGTGGTCTCCTGGCATAGTTTTGGAGAACTCACTGCAATTATCATGCCATGCAAACCATCTGATACTTTTTTTTTTAAACAAGACATGTGATTTTATTGGTATAGAAATACCTGGGAAAGAGATACTCTTCCACAAGAGCAACTACTCCATCTTATTGTCTTAGAGAATTGTATGGTCCAGTGTGAGTCTCAGATACTTAAAAAGTATATATATTATATCATATATCTATGTATATATATATATATAATATATTATATATGTAACAGGCACTATGTTAAGGAATGATGATATAAAAATAAAAATGGCAAAAGTTAGCCTCTAACCTCAAAGAACTTATAGGATAACAAATAGCATTAGGAATAGATACAATAACTGATGCAAACATTTGTTTGGTCCTTTGAGTAATCTTAACTTCATATTATTCTAGTGTAGTAATTTGACAAGTGATACACAGTATTTATTAGAGGTGGGACTGAAACCCAGGTTTTCCTGACTTCCAACTGTCTGCACTCTATGTAGATCACAAAACTAGAATGAAGCAAGATAAAATAAGGGCATTTTAAAGTATCTAAACACCAGCTAGAAATACCATTCCTTAAAAAAAAAAATTAAAATTCCTTCTAAAATCCAAGACATTCTTGATGTAACTTGCTGATAATTTTACCTCTCAAAAGATAGAAAAACCAATCAAAAACTTTTGTCAAATGCCTATTGTATGCCAGTTGCTGCTCAGAGATTTCAATCATGTCTGATTTTTTTGTGTGAACTCATTTGCATTTCATTGGCAAAGATTCTGCAGTGGGCTGCCATTTTCTTCTTCTTTTTCTCATTTTACAGATGAGATCATTGAGGCAAACAGGGGTAAGAGATTTGCCCAGGATCACATATCTAGTAAGTGTCTTAGGTTATATTTAAATTCACAAAGCTGATGTCTGGCTCCAAGGCCTATATTCTGTCTATTGTGCCACCTAGTTTTCTCATTGTGTGTCAAGCATTGGGCTAAATAGAGATAGAGTAGCTACACATGCAGATCAATGAAGGCAAAGCCAGTACAAATCAAATGAAAGAACTTGACTAAAATAAAGACTGATATGCTAAAATTGACTGACATTGATTTTGGCCTTAGAAGAAATGGGTTGTAAGCAGAATATAAAGAGCACATTTTTTTATATTGGGCACAATGCCCCGAAACAGTCAGATTCTGTATTGCACTCTTAGTTGGGTAGATTGCATTAGTGACAGAATACTATGGCTTTATCAGGTATGAATGTAGCTTCTGCACATAAGGGTGTCTTGATGGTCCTTGATCAATTTGATGACTTCCCAATCAACTTGAGATTTCAGAGAATGCCTCTGTTTGGAAGCATCTAAGTTGTACCTCTCTCCATGGATTGCCCACCTACCTATTAGTGCTTTGCTGAGAAAATGGAAGGAATCCTTCATGATTGGCTGAAGAAGGCTTTGGTGAGAGGAGCTGCCCCTCTCCATATCTACAAAATCAAGCTGATTTCACTTTTTCCTTTGTACTTTCTTCTTGAGTGCAGCATGGGGAAATTTTTACACCAGAAGAAATTAATGAAAACTTGTATATAGTATTGGAAAAGACATCCTCCAATTCTCAGGGGAACTGCTAAAGCCCTTATGTGTTGGAGTCAATCTCTGGGGGTTTGACTCATCAGAACAAGTGGAAATTGGGATAGTCATCTTAGAACATATGCTATAGTGATTTATACTTCTCTTATTAATGGTTAGTCTTTCATATGAATATTAATAGTGTGCATTTTTCTTTCAGAACTATTTTATTCATATTCTTTGGCTACTTACCCATTGGAAAATGTTTTTTTTTTTTTTCCATACACAACAGGTACATATATATTTCTGTTAGTTTTCATATATATTTTTTGGATATCAGATCCTTCACTTCTTCACTGAAGCCAAGACTCTGGAAGGCCTCCACAAAACTAGCCAAGCCCCAAGTGAAGGAGAGAGGACTTTGAAGGAGACAATAAAGGATTTGGATTTTAATCCCTGGCTGCATTTGTGGTGATTACTGAACTGAAAAGAAGGCTGCCTTCAGAGACCCCAAGAAAACCTCAACAGAGAACATTACATTTTAGAGAAGAATATTACATATGTATATATCCAGATATATCCATATCTGATCTCATTCATTTCTATTTTTTAAAAATGTTACAACCTTTTTAGCATTGAAGTCATATGTCCATTTTATGTTTATTTTGACATTCGTGTAAGATGTTCTAAAAGCTAGTTTTTGTCAAACCACTTTTTAGCTTTCCTACTAGTTTTTGTCAAAAATAGACATAATAATAATTTATGTTCTCAGATTTGTCAAACACTTTCATTATTAATTTTGATTTTTAAAATTTCCTTCTTGTTCAATCTTTACCTCTAATATTTTAAACTATATTTTAATATATTTATAAAGATTGAAGATTTAAGACATATAAAGATTGATCTTTATAAAGATTTTAAATATAAATTAAAAGATTGAATAAAAAATAAAAAATCTTTAATTTTAATTTTAATTAAATATAAAAGATTTTAAAGATCTTTATATATCTTTTAAATATAATTTTAAACTGGTACCAAATCATTTTGATAAAGACTATTTTATAATGTAATTTGAAATGTTTTTTCCTCTTTCTTATTTCTCTCCCCTCTCCATTAGTTCCCTTGAGGTTCCAGAACTTTAGTTCCTCCAAATTAATTTTTTTTTTGGTCTGGCTCTATGAAGTACTCCCTTGGTACTTTGATTAATATAGCATTAAATCTTTAAATTAATTAGGTGGTATCTTTTTTTTTATCATATTGGCACTGCACAATGAATAGCCTTCCAATTATTTTTTAATTCTTTATTTCTTTTAAGAGAGTTTTGCAATTATATTTCTAGATGTTTTAAGAATGCCTTGGTAATTGACTTATATGTATTTCATGCATTTAATAGTTATTTTGAATAGTCTTCTCTTTCTGTTTTCCCTCTTACATTTTATTGCTACATAGGAATGATGTTGACTTTTTATGGATTTATTTTGTGTTCTGATATAGTATTAAAACTCTCTCAGTTTCTTTACTGATTCTTTCAGGTTTCTAAGTAAACTGTCATATCTAGATTTAATTATGATTTGGATTTATTTTTTCTCACTGTTATTGCTAGCACTTTTTAAATAGCCATGTCAAATAATAGTTGAAGAGAAAGAGGCATCCTTTCTTTACTCCTTTATTTACTGGGAAAGCTTCCAGTCTTTACTCATTGTGAATATTGTTAGATTTTTGTTTTAGATATGCCCTTTTCACACCTCTTAAATAGATCCAGCAGATGTAATGGAGTTTTACATTAATTCATCTAATATTTTGTAGATAATTACATATTCAAACTGCATTTTGTCAACAATACTTTATATACATTATCAACCCACCTAATTTTCTGTTCACAAATATTCTTGATGCCTTTTATATCATTTGTCACATTCTTATCTTGAATAATATGTGGTGCAGATTACTTATACCTACCTTGTACCTTTTCACTGTGCCCTGGGCCATGTTGAACTATGATAATTAGGATTATACTGTTCAATGATTTACTGTCATATCCCATCACCTAGAAAATACCAGTTATTACAAATTTCATCTTTTTGTGAAAATGAGTGGTTTGGAAACATTGCAATTATGGCACAACTTTCCAAATGCAATACAGTCTGTTCTCATACTCATTAAATTCTACATGTAATTCATTATTCATCTGTAGTTCTTGCCGAAAATATATACTATATACAAATGAACTAATTTAATGTCCTGCTAATCAAACTTCATATTGTAAAAATGTGACTAAGAAGTTCCATTTGTGCCTTTGATGGAATTTGCAATTAGGAACTTCTGTTCCATAGGACCTCTGAGTCAGTACTGAATCCTTCTAGTTAGCTTTTTCTGTCTATTCATCCTGACAAAAGTCAATACTTGGTGAATATATACATAACTCTCATCTCAAGGCCCTTTTTACTCAATGCTCCACAGCTATGTGAAGGACAAAATTGATAAGTACCTGAAATAAGACTTCAGTCTTCTGGGTTCAAGAAAGAAGATTCTTATTTGCAGATTCTTTTTAGGGAGAGGTCTTTAAAAGAAAAATATTCATATATAATTTATGTGGATAATACATAAATATACTTATGCACACTCATCTTCTACATATATTACCATTTTTGATCCATTCTCTAGAGTTGATACTCAGGGAATCATGAATAAAGATATCTCTATGGTCATATTTGTCACAGGCTATTCTGTGATCTTAACCTAAGTATGATAGACACCTACAGATAGCTATAAGCAGGCTTATATACACTATGAGGGAGAAAGTAAGCCATATGCAGCAGATATATCTACTGCATGTCTGTTATTTTGGAGCAGATAGCTTCCACTAACAATGTAGGCGGTTAGATTTGAAGCGGTTAGATCATTAATAATTATTGGAATGAAGATAATAAAGATTTCTTTCTTTCAAACAAAATGAAAGATTTTTTTTTCCTGAACTGGGGTTAAGTGACTTGCCCGGGTCACACAGCTAGAAGTTTTAAGTATCTGAGATCAGATATGAACTCAGGTCCTCCTGACTTTAGGGCTAGTGCTCTATCCACTGTGCCACCTAGTTACCCCCAAATGAAAAATTTTCTACTGGTAATATAGCAATCTCAATAGAAATACAACCCTATCCCTTTATGAAGAACTTATCACCTGCAATTCACTATTTTAAGTGCTAGGAATACAAAAAGTGGCAAAAAATTGACCCTGCCCTTATGGAACTTATAATCTAAAATTATTGGTCTAGTTCCTGGTACCTAACAAACACTTGTTGATTTGATATATTTTTCCTTTTTTCCTTTACGCACTGAGACAAAACCTTGTGATAAAAAATAAAAGTTCAGCAGTACTAAAAAGTATTATCTTCCAGTCTTACAGTATCTGGCCCATACCCATAGCCTCCCACTTTTTTGAAGAAGGAAGGGAAATAGTGCTTTGATGTTTATAATTAATATAATAATAATAATATAATAAATAAAATAACAATAGAAGCTGTCAAGCTTCTGATCTACTGGCATAGCCTTTGAGAAACCATGTCAATTTCCAGGACACAATGAGACATGATTATTTGACTTTAATATATTTTGTATTCATCACGTTTTGCACCCTTGCTTTCATAAATACATGCCTTTTAAAGATGTGTGTTGGTAGAATAAATAACAGACTTTTATCCTTAAGTTATCAGCTTCTCTTGTTCTTTCAGACTTGGAGAAAACTTTCTGAAGAGAAAGACTCAGAAGCTTAGAAAAGACTTATAGAAAGAAGTTGGTAGCATAAGAAGGATATGATATTGCCTTCATTAAGCAGATAGCTTTATAAGAATTCTGCCTTCAGGTAGTTTGAGAGGGAAGGAGTAGGAACACCCAAGCATTTTACCTCTCTTTCAAGAATTTTTAATGTTTTCTTTTGTTTTGTTTTTGATTGAATCAATAAGGTGTAAAATGAATGAATATATTTCTTCTTTCCTTGATAGAAGCCATGCAAGTCATCAGTGATTGTGCAATTACTCTCTGTTTGAACCAACCTTCAGCCTACTTGGAGGAGTATAGAGAAGGGCTTTCTTGGGAGGCTCTTCCCCTCTGTGCCCAAAGGAGCATGTAACTAAATCCCTTTTGCATTTGAAGGGGATAATTGAGCTTATTAATTTTCTCCTTCCTCTTCATTTCTTTAGTCTAAATAACCCTTGGCTTAATTAGACATGTCTCCTGCTCTTAAGTTCTTCCTTGTTCTGGGAGAAGTTGAAGGAAGTGTCACAAATGTGGTAATTAAATTTCCATTTTGCAAACAGGAAAGTTGGGGATCTATCTAGAGTCATCTTGCAAAATCAACCTTTCCTGCAACACTAGCATTTTATATCAATATTTCTGTGAAAACTTGGCTGTAATTTATTTGCTTCCTGCAAGACTGAGCAAGCAGGAAAGAACCTCGGTTTGTGTTTGAAACATTAGGCTTCAAATGATAGGTTCATAAATATGGGTAAATATATATCTGAAGATGGTATTCTTGTATGGGTGCCCAAGAAACTGTTAAATCCAAAATGGGATGCACATCTTAGCAAAAAGACATATTTCTCCCCACCTCCAAACCGACCCAATCTTTCAGTATTGTTTTCTTCAGTAGGGTTGAAGCTATATTCAAAGTGAGAACAGTTTCACAGTCCTCAAATTTATCTGGATTTACAATGTGAGTATATTATTTCTTTTTTTTCCCAATCAAAATATAGATGGTAATGTCAGTGTAGTTCCAGGTCAATACAATTTGGGTTCCTTTCCCATCCCCTGCCCCTGGCCTGAAATCAACAACAAGCCAACTTCAAGACTAAACCTAGTCGACATATTCAACATATATAGGACTGCTTGCCATCTAGGGGAGGGGGTGGAGGGTGGGAGGGAAAAATCGGAACAGAAGTGAGTGCAAGGGATAATGTTGTAAAAAAAAATTACCCTGGCATGGACTCTGTCAATAAAAAGTTACTATAATAAAAAAAAAAAAAAAAACAAACTAAACCTAGTCCCTAACCTAGTCAGGTTCCTTATACTGATTATTTTTCCACATCTGTATACCCTGAACAGTGTTCAGGGCCAAAGAATCCTCCAGGATGAGAAGTGAGGGAAAGTTCATTGGGACATTAACCTCTCTGACTTTCTTTAGTTACTGGATTTCCTTTATGGACTAATTGAACACTAATAAGTTAATTCATGAAAACCATCTTTTTTCTCTTAGAAACTTTTTTTAATAAAATAGATTTATCTATATAATAAGAGAGCACTAGCAGATGAGCATTCATTTTTAAAAGGGGCACAACTTTTCCTAGATTAATAAAGAGGTTAGCTACCAACTATGTTATCAAAAAGAATAAAAGAGGATGGGATGCACTGACCCTCATCCTAACCAAAGCCTGCATCTACTCTTCTTTAGAAAATTACAGGTGCTTATTGTTAAATGAAAAATAAAGCCCAATAAAACTACCCTTTCCAATAAGAGAATAATTAAACCATAATTCAAAAGTTGGGTTTATGCTTTTGGGTGCTGTTGATTTCCTTTTCATTTTAAGGTCTAACCTGAAAGCAATACCTGCTAATTTGTTATCTAGAGACAATTAACTATCTAATTCAATTTCAATAGACTAGAATTATCCTGGACACATACTGACTTCAAGGATTATATCTTCCTTTACTTTAACTCAAGGATGCACTCAAGGTAAAATAGGGCCCTTCTCTTTTGTAGAAATGGAAAAAGAGTAATGTGTCCTGAATTGCCTTATCTGCCACTTTTCTATTTTTATGTTCAACATAGTGATAACTTCAGTAAAACACACTAACTTGAGATATTTAAGGAAGTGACATGCACCAGCTGAGATATCTCAACATTCCCACTACTTACATGTCAAAAAAAGCCACAAAATTATAATTAGTGCTATACAATTTGATTAAAGATTCTCCTTTATTTTTCCCCCTCTTTCATCTTTCCTTGACCCCTTGTCTTTTCTCTTTTACTTTTTTTTTTTTTTTTTTTTTTTGCTCCTTCTCTGGTCTCTCCCTTCAGGGACTAATTTATCAAAATATTTCTCTCATTCTCTCTGACAGGAAGCCATTTCAAAAGTCAAGGGGATATTTTAATGTTGGAGGAAGGGCTAGGGATGTAATTAATAATTACTTGGAAGCTGCTCATGCCCTTGGTAGCTCAGTCACTGAACTGTTTATGATTCTGTCAAAAGGCATTCCAGATTTCTATAAATAGTCACAACAAAGCTATGTGAAGTATAAAAATGGAACCGATAGATACAAATTTGTCATTAGGTAAAAAGACTAAATTATCCATAATTAATATATAAGCTCCCAGAGTGGGAGGCAGCTGATTTCACATAGGTTAATTTTTTAAACTGATTGTGTCCTTGGTCATAGCAAGTTTATTGGAGAAAGGAAATTATGATTTGCTCTTTCCAACTAAGTTGTAATGAATAAATTAATGCAACATAGCTTGACCAAAAATATTGTTCTGAGGATCATAGCCATGCTCATAGATTTGGAGCTAGAAGGGACAGGGAAGAGTGAAATGACTATCTGTGCCATATAGATGAGCAGGGAATCACCAACTATAATTCTTCTGGTGAAATAGAGGATTGCCAGATCTTATGATCTGTCCTACCAATGAATCCTGAAGTCTTTGGGCTTTACTATCTGCCTTACTGCTATATTCTTCAGATATTTGATGTGCTGATAAAATATGAAGAACCCTAGGTATTGGTATTTCCCTCATTCCTGCATTGTTAAGATATTTGGTCCTCTCCTTCAGTCTTGAGGAACGCTTTCTTATATGTGTGATCTCCCCCAATTAGAAAGATAATTCCTTAAAAGAAACATTCCTTGTAACTCTGAGCCAAGGAGTTTAAGATTTCATGCTATGAATACTTAACCAAGAATATGTGTATTTTTTGAGGACAGGAATTATTTACTCTGAGTTTTCATGTTCCCCTAGTACAGCATAGTAACTTGCACATAGTAATAATAAGTATAGTAACAATGTTTTTAATTTAAATGAACTTAAATCATCATAGACATAAAGAATCCAATTGATATTATTAGTGTTTTTCTACTTCTATCCTCCAAATTCATATATTGTGAGGTGAGATACAAGTTTCATTGTAAAGTTATGTAGATGCCTAGAAAGAAATTTACTTTTTCATTTAATAAATATTTATTGGACATCTATTATTTTTAAGGCATTGGAATGTGGGTATGGAGGCAAGATCTATAGCCAGCAAGAATGAAATCACTGATCACAAAAAGTTTGCAAAACTTCTTTATTTTTTAAAATTGCAATCATAAAAGTGATTCAAGAGAACCAGAGAGGGGGAGACAGAAGGAAAATAGAGGGAGAGAAAGAAGAGAAATGTGAATGAGAGAGAGAGAGAGACACACACACACACACACACACACAGAGTGAGAGAGAGAGAGAGACAGAGAGAGAGACAGAGACAGAGACACAGAGAGAGAGACAGAGAAGAGAGTCAGAGAGAGACAGATATAGAGAGAGACAGAGATAGAGAGAGACAGAGAGAGCAGGTGGATTTCAGAAAAACCTGGAAAGGCTTACATGATCTGATGCTGAGTGAAGTGATTAGATCCAGGAGAACACTGTACATGGTAACATGAACATTGTGTAGAACTCAATTATGGTAGATTATTTTTGTAAAAGTGCTATATGGTGTTCAGAAATATCTATATTCTTTAGTGGTCCTATTCTTGAGCTGCCAATATGTTAGATCTGAATTATATGATAGATTATTTGGTTCTATTATTTTTCATCCTATTTATCTTTTAGTTAGATTTGTTGGATTCTGAAAGGGGAATTTTAAGGGATCATACTATCATTGTATTATAATTTTTATTGTTTAGTCATTTTAGTTGCATCCAATTTTTCATGAATCCATTTGGGGTTTTCTCAGCAAAGATACTGAAATGTCATTTCTTTCTCTGGTTTATTTTATAAATGAAAAAATGAGGCAAAGAGAGTTAAGTGAGTCAGGAAATGTCTGAGACCAGATTTGAACTCAGGAAGATGAGTCTTTCTGACTTCAGGCCTGGCCCTATATCCACTCCATAATTTAGTTAATTTTTTTCTTTATGGAGTTAGAGCTTATGTCATTTGACACATGTGTATAGTTTTTATTATTGGTTTATCTTCTAGAGCTCCTTTAAACATAATGTTATTTCCTTCTTTACCTCTGTTAATAGTATGGTTTTTGTTTTCTCTTCAGTTGAACTACATTGTAAAAATATTTCTTATGCCATGATAAGTTTTGTTTAATCCTCTATTTTTGATTTGATGCATACTATTAAATAAATATGTACAAATGAGGACCTCTGCAATGAGATTAAAATCTTTTGTTTTTCTTCCTTTAACAACCTCATTTGTTAGCTTTTTTTATTAATCTTTAAAAAAATAAACTTTTCTCTCTACCCATAATTAGCTCTTCTTGCTGTCTGTCTGGAATTTTTATTTTTTAATTCATGGTATATGTTCTTCTTTTTTTTTTTTTTTTTTGATCATTGAGTTTTTTTTTTAAATGGAGTTAAAGCTTTTGATATATCACCTTTGAGTTCCCTGTTCCAACCAATTTCCATGTTGTTGCTATCATGATTTTGCTCAGCATTCTTTTTTCTGTTGTCCCTTTGTCACTGAAGTATCAGTTCATGAGAAGAGAAATTTGGATTGAACCACCGTCTGATAGTAGAAGTTACTATGTTTACCAAATCATTAAGTATATTCCTACCTCTTGCACTTCCCCAACAAAATCAATCTTTTCCACTATCATGTTATTTTATCTCTTTTCATATGTCCCTATAAAATCCTCACCTATCTGACTTACAAGTGTACTTAGAAGCTCATATTCTTCTGAGACATATTGTCCATGGAATAAAAATATATTCTTGGAGAAGCTTGTCTCTCAGGTGGCTAACTCACCTTTGATTAATCTCATCATAAGGATCCTATCTCCTATAGCTATTGTAATAATATACCTATTCTCTCATGAAAGAGATTCCTAAAGGGATGCCCTCTTCCTATTGGGATAGATCTCCTTATGTCTCTCAGTTTCAATTATTTCTTTCTTTCACCTTCTTATTCTTCTAAAACTCTTATTCTTGTATTCTCTCTCTCCCTCTCTCCTCCTCCTCTTTCTCCTCCTTCTCCTCCTCTTATACATGGACCATCTTCAATTTTTCTTCTCACTTATGCAGAAAAATGTTATTTTTTTTTCTTACATTGATTCATCTCTGGAGGTTTTGAGATTTAGTTTATTGTGCTTCAAATTTATATTTCCATTTTCATTTGTCTTGTTTCTATAAATTCTGTCAAGTAATTTCTAGAGATGGGGTAATTTGTTTTATTATTTAGTGTGTCCTGGCTATTTGTCATTTTTTGTCTGTCTCGTGATGCTGCAAGGTTGATATTCTTCTCTCCCTTCCTCTCCAAAGAATGTCTCAAAAAGCTGTATTTTGTTGAGTGACCATATTTTATACTGATGATTTGACTCAGTTTTGTAGAGTATATTATTTGGGGTTGCATCTTGAGCTCTTTTCCAATTTGAAATATGTATTTTTTTATTCCATTCTGCTCTTTCTAGAGAACACACAATAGTATTTATTATTATTTTTTCATTATATTTGAAAATTTTTCTTCTATCTTCAGAATTTGTTGTTTGTTATTAAAATCAAAATTCAGATATTGTGTGTTGAAATGGGGTGTTTTTTTTTTTTTTTTTTTTTTTTTTTTTTTTTTTTTTTTTTTTTTTAGGTAATTGATGGTTCTTTCCATTGGGGCTTTGTTTTCCAAATTCAGAACTTTAAGGCAGTTTTCTTATATTATTTCCTCCACTATTTTTCTCCACTTTTCAAAATCTTCTCCTCCTTCTCTTTCTTCTCCTCTTCCTTGTTTTTCTTGTTACTGTTTTCTGGAAGAGGTATGATTCTTGGATTGTTTCTATGTATTCTGTTTTGAAGTCCAATCATTTTGAATTGCTTGTAACTTATATGTTCTTTCTCACATTGTTGTATTTTACTTCTTCCAACTTTTCCTCCAATGCACTATTTCTACATTCCTAGTCTGTTTCTATCTTCTCTTCTCATTCTTTTCTTCTTTCCTCATCTTCTTCTGTCTCTCTGTTTTACAAAGCATATTAACTTTTTAATAACTTTTTAATTGCTTTGGACAGACATGATATGAATTCTGACCTTTGCCTCACTTTAATTTCTTCATGTTTAGATTTAATTTCTCTTTTGAGCCATTATGGAATTCCTTGTTTGATGCTTTTTTGGGATTCCCTTGGTTGTTATGCATCAAATATTATTTCATCCTCCTCTATCTTCTAATATTTGCTGAGAGTTTTCTGTTTTTTTTCTCTGAATAAAAGCTGTTTACTTCACTCTTTATTTCAGTAATGGATTACATATGAAATGTTCTTAGCTGCAGCTCCTTCTTTAAAAATATATTTCATTTATTTCCTTAAGTATTTCCCAAATAAATTTAAATGTTTTTTAACATTCATTTGAAGTTTTTTTGAGTTCCAAATGCTTTCAATTTATCCCACCCCTTTGTTACTCATAGAAAAGGCAAGAATATGATATCAATTATACATGTGAAGTCATGCAAAACACATTTCCATATTAGCCAGATTGCAAAAGAAAACACTTTATAAAAATCCAATAAAAATAAAGAAAACAAAAAGGGGGGGGAGCATGATTTAATCTGTACTCAGAATTCTTCAGTTATCTCCCTGGAGGTGAACAGCATTTTTCATCACAGATCTTTGGAATTTCTTAGATCATTGTTTTGATTGAGTAGCTAAGTCATTCACATTTGATCTTTATGCAATGTTGCTATTATTGTGTATAGTGTTCTCCATTTCCTGCTCACTTCAATTAGCATCAGTTAATATGACTTCACAGATTTTTCTGAAACTATTTTGCTCCTCATGTCTTATAATATAATAGCATTCTATCATAATTAGATGTTGCTATTATATACTTGTTCAATCAAATATATATAATATATATATTATATATATATATATATATATATATATATATATATATATGATATACTTTGTCAATCCTTTCCCCAATTGACAGGCATCCCTTCAGTTTCTAATTCTTTGCCACCACAGAGTTGCTATAAAATATTTTTTGTACAAATGGGTTTTTTTCCTTTCCTGCCTTCAAAGATGGAGTATGGACTTCGGAGTCAGGAGCCTGAAGCCTTCTCTGTGGCTGAGATCACAGCAGCCAAGAGAACCCTCTGTCTCTGGGACTGCCTTAAACACCCCAGCATGACTACATTACCACACCACACTGGGCATGGGCAGCTGTAGAACATCACATTACCACATGACCCTAACTATACAACTAGATTGACCACATCATTACATTACATCAAGTATGTGCTTACAGAACCAACATCTCACACCCAATAAGTACTTAACTACAAGCACCCTGCTGTCTTAGATTCAAATTCTGAGTTCTGGCAGCTACATAAGAATTTTATACTCTTATTGAAGATTAAATATTCACCTTTCATTTTAGTTTTAGGACCTCTATTGACTTATAAAGACTCATAGTGGCACTTTAAATTTTTAATTAACTTTTCTTCCTCATTAAATTATTTTTGTTTCCCTCCCCCCCATATTAAAACATAATTCAATGATTGACTCTTCCCTTTTTCATTAAACCATAAAGCTGAACTACAAAGATATCTCAGTTTCTTTCTCTATGAAGGATTTGTATTTCATTAGCTTTGATCCCTGCCCTAAGTAGATGCTGGAAAAATGGACTCATCCCAGGTCAATTTCAACCCCTTTCCTTCAGCTTTATGCTCACAACCAGTCTATTTGGTTCTCTGGTTGAGTACTTTTTGGCTTTAGTTCTTTCTTACTTTGAATGGGCAGAATCAGTATCTGCCATTTTTGAAGGGTACGGGGAAGAGTGTTTTAAGTCGAATTTTTGATACTAATTTAGGAGTTTCTCTAGGTAGAAGGCAGCATGCACACTCCTTCCCTTTCCTTCTTAGCTTGATCACCAGGACTACCACCATCCATATATACCTAAGCTTATCACATGAATTCAGGAGGCTTTTACCCTGATGGAAGTTCTTGCTTTTTCCTTCTTTGGATGCAGCTATAATTGCATAATTGCATAATTTTGGATTTTTCTTAAGAAAAATTATCTACTCTGCCATTTTATTGGTCCTGTGACTTGGAAGGCCAAGAAATAAATTATATGAGATAAAAATTTTAATTGAAGAATATTTTAAAAGATTCTAAATTATGATCTTAATTCATATTAAATAATGTGTATATTATATTAAAATTTTAAAACTCAAAATGTCTAAAAGTTCCTAATTCATGTTTAATAGAAGAATTATTATTAACCATTTAGGAAATGCTCTTCTATACAAGGTCTTTAAAAATTCCAAATTTTTATTTGTCTGGAATAGTTTAAGCATAATCAAGGACACGTTAAATAGAGTAGATTATAGGAACAAAGAGCTTAGAGGTAAAAAGGACCTCAAGGAAACATTTGGTCTGGCTTCCTTTTTTCCCCAGTCATTTTAGTCATGTCTGACTCTTTTGGGGAGCCCATTTGGAGTTTTCTTGGCCAAGACACTGGAAGGATTTGCCATTTCCTTCTTAAGCTCATTTTATAGATGAGGAAACCAAGGCAAACAGAACTAGATGACTTATCCAAGGTGACACAGCTAGTAAGTACCTGGAAAAGAATTCAAACTGAGATTTTCTTGACCCTATGCTTAGTACTCTATTCACTTCATTATACAGTAATATATACTGACTGGCCTCTTACCTTTATTCAAGTAGAATACTATTCATATTTGAAAGATAAGGCAGCTGAGACTTATAAAGGTAAGATGAATTGTCTGAAGTCATTCAGCTAATAAATGGCAGCCAGATCTAAGTCTTCTTTCTGTCAACCAATTATCTACAGAGCTCTCTCCAATGCACTATGCATTATCTTCTAGAACAAGGACTCTTCTCAAATTTTGTTGGTTTAATCCTAAAAATATTTTAATTTTATTCAACTACTTTAAAATATTCTAGTTTTTCCTTTTTATTTATTTTATAAATGTCTGCACTTAAAATGGTAAATATTCAAATTTAATTTTAAATTCCACAGTAGAAAAGTCACAATAATTATTGATCAAAGAAAAATGACCATATAACTCAGCTAGTTGCATTTGACCTTGAAAAAGAAGGAAAAGAACACAGATGTGCACTTCTATTATTTGAATGAACACGTACAATTTCAGTTCAGGAACATTCATTTTGAGAAACCTATTACTAGCTGAAAATGTGGGATGATAATTGAAACCACTTTTCAACTTTCACTCTTTCTTTGGTAAATTCCATGTTCACTCGTACATTTACTTAGTCTATGGATTCTATCCTCACAGAAATTCTAGAAGTACAAAAGGAAAACTACTTTGGTTCATGACTCATTCAACTTTCAAAGAGACTTAAAGCTGGAAAAAAAGGAGCCTATATAATTCCAAGAACCAAGTATGTTCTAAGGGTAATTAGTTAGGTGGTACCATGGATAGAGTATTGCACTTGAAGTCAGGAAGACTCATCTTTGTGAGTTTAGATCTGGCTTCAGAGATTTACTATCTCTGATTCTAGGTAAGTCACTTAACCCTGTTTGTCTCACTTTCCACATTTGTGAAATGAGCTGGAGAAGGAAATGGCAAATCATTCCAGTATCTTTGCCAAGAAAACTCCAAATGGGGTCATGGAGAGTCAGAAATGGCTGAAAATAACTGAACAACAAAAATTGTTTGTAAGAGGTCAAACACTAAAAGCTGGAGGAATTATAGTTACAATAAGTGAATTGAAAGAAGGGAAGAAGGGAGAAAGAGAGAAAGAGATAGAGAGACAAAGGTAGGGAAAGAGAGCAGAGAGAAGGAGGGGGAGAGAAAAAAGAGAGAAGAAAAACAGATCAAGAGATATAGAGCAGAGTGTGATATAATGGAAAGAGGACTATTCATAAAATTAAGTGAGATGTAAGTTTAAATCTTTCTTTGGATAGTTATTATCCGTATGACCATGGCAAAGCTATTCAGTTTCCATATTTGTTGAATGAGCATTTTATTCTTATTCTATGTATTTTATAGACTATTCAGGTTCACTATATATTTCTCCATTGGTTTGGAAGTTATCTATAACTTTAATTTTTTGAAGAGTTAGAAAAGCCATAATTCACACATACCAGAAGAATATTAATGTTAAAAAGTTGGGCCTTTCAGAGAAAAGTTTAGGTTGATTGAAAAGGCTGCACAATGTTCTAAGTTGTTCTGAGACCAGTTCATTATTCATGGACTTTGTCTTTCCCATTGTTAATGGACCTTTTTGGTGTGCCAGTATTTGAGTATGGTCCATTCAACTTAGTATATTAATTTTTTATCTACTTGTTTGCTTTCTCCCCTTGTATGGATAGTGAGGTCAAAATTTAAACAATGATTTTGGATCTCATTTAGAGATTCTGTAATATTCTCAAGTTTAATATAATCAACACAAAGTTATCTACAAACAGAAGTATTTGGAGAACTCAGTATCTCTAAGGAATTCCTCTAGACTCTGTTCATTTTTTGTGACAATTGTGAATATCTCTGAATAACATAGCTTTTTGATTGGTATTAGTAATAAGGAAATTATCTATTATCTTAGATGTTAACTTTGTTAGAGAATCTTCTTTGTTTTGAACATGTTCAAGAGAGATGTCTTTTTGGAGAGTAACCTTTATAGTTGCATTTTTGGTCAGTCTGTCAACATATTTATTAAGTGAATCATACTAAATGCTGGGGATAAAAAAAGTTTGAACACCTCTTTGCCCTCAGGAAGATCATATTTTAATGGGAGAGACCAGCTCTGGAAGCAGTTACATACATACAAGATTTATATGACATCTTTGGAAGGTGGTCTAATAAATACATTGTATTGAGCAACTTTTCCTATCTAATATTATTTTTCCAGTAAAATTTCCAGTATAAGTTTCTATAAAACAATTTAACATTCATTTTTAAAAATTTAAATTCCAGATGATCTCTCTTCCTACCAATGAGAAGACACATATTGTGTGAAACATTTCCATAAATGTCATGTTGTGAAAGAAAACATCTCTCTCAGTCTCCCCCCACAAAAAACCTTCAAGAAAAATAAAGCAAAAAGAAAGCATGCTTCAATTTTTATTTAGACGCAACCAGTTCTTTCTCTGAATTTGGAAGACATTTTTCATCATAAGTCCTTCAGAGTAATCTTGGATCATTGCATTGATGAGAATAGCAAAGTCATTCACAATAGATCATCCTGCAACATTGCTTTTACTTTGTATGCAATATATTTCACTTTGCATGAGCTCATGGAGGTCTTTTCAGGTTTTTCTGAAAGCATCCTGCTTATCATTTCTTATAGAATAATAGTATACCATCATAATCACATATCACAATTTATTCAGTCATTCCTCAGGTGATAGACATGCCTCAATTTCCAGTTCTTTGCCCTGAGAAAAGAGCTGCCTATAAACATTTTTGTATATATAGATCCTTTTCCTTCATGCCTAGTAATGATATTGTATTTTAGGTCAAAGGTAAGCATGATTTTATATCTCTTTGCGTATAGTTTCAAATTGCTCTACAGAATGGTTGAATCCATTTATAATTCCCCCAGCAATGAATTAGTGTCTCATTTTTCTCATATACTCTCCAACATTTATCATTTTTAATCAACCTAATAGGTATGAGGTAGTGCCTTAGAATTATTTTAATTTCTCTAACTTAACTCTAATTTTAATAACTCTAATTTTAATTTCTCTAACTCAATGGTGAGTTAAACTATTCTTATATGGCAATAAATAGCTTGATTAGTTTATATGAAAACTTCATATCTTTGGATCATTTATCAATTAATGACTTTTTTAAAAAAATTGACTCAATACCCTATATGTTTGAGAGATGATGCTTTCATCAGAGAAACTTACTACAAAATTCTTATCACAATTATTATTGTTAACTCTATTTATCTGTTTATTCTTCTTTCACCATGTCCCTCCTCAAAAGTATTTTGCCTTTGATCCCCTTCATCATCCCATATATTCTGCCTTCTCTCACTCTCCCTCTTTTTGTATTCCCTTCCCCTCTTACTTTCCTGTAGGGTAAGACAGATTTCTATACCCATGTTGAGTGTGTAGGTTATTTTCTCTTTGAGCCAATTATGATGAGAGTAAGGAGCACTAATTCTTTTTCTCCTTCTTCTCTTCTCCTCCATATAAAAGCTTTTTTCTTGTACCTTTTATGGCAAATAATTTACACTATTCTACCTCTCCTTTTCTCTTTCTTCTAGTACCTTCTCCTCTCACTTTTCAATTTTCTCTTTTTAATCCCTCCATATACAACTCACACTTGTGCCATCTGTCAATATCTGTTCCTTCTAATTTCCCTAACAATGATAACGTTTTTATGAGTTACAAGTGTCATCCTCCCATGCAGAAACATAAATCGTAAATCCCTTATGATTTCCTTTCCTGATTACCCCTTTATATTTCCCTGAGAATTATATTTAAAAAAATATTTTTCTATTCATCTCTGATCATTTCATCATGAATGCTTGAAAGTCCTCTATTTCATTGAATTTCCACCTTTTCCCCTGAAGGATGAGACTCAGTTTTGCTGGGTAGGTGATTTTTGTTTTGTAATTCTAGCTTCTTTGCTTTCCAGAATACCAAGTCCTCTGATACTTTAATGTAGAAACTACAAAATCTTGTTATTATCTTCATTGTGGCACCATTATATTTGAATTGTTTCTTTTTGGATATTTATAATATTTTCTCCTTGATCTCAGAGTTCCAGAATATGACTCTACTATTCCTGGGAGTTTTCGTCTTGGAATATCTATGAAGATATGATTGGTGAATTTTTTCAATTTCTACTTTACCCTCTGGTTTTGGAACAACAAGATAGTTTTTCTTTTTAATTTCTTGCAAGATGATGTCTAGGCTCTTTTTTCTTGATCATGGCTTTCAATTAGACCAAAAAATTTTAAATTCTCTCTCCCGGATCTATTTTTTCAGGTCAGTGTTCCAATGAGATATTTCATATTGTTTTCTATTTTTTTCATTCTTTTGGTTTTGTTTTATTGTTTCTGGATTTCTTTTAAAGTTACAAGCTTTCATTTGCTCAATTCTGAAGTTTAAGGAATTATTTTCCTTGATGAGGTTTTATACCTTTCCCCCCATTTGGCTTATTTTGCTTTTTTAAGTCATTCTTCTTCTCATTAGCATTTTGTATTTCATTTTTTTCTTCTTAATTTTTCTACTCTTACTTGATTTTCGAAATCCCTTTTGAGTCCCTTTTATGGCGAAGATCAATTCTTATTTTTCTGGAGGCTTTGGATGCAGAAGCTTTGACTTTGTTACCTTCCTTTGAGTATGTGTTTTGATTTTCCTTGTTATCATAGTAACTTTTTCTGGTCAAAATCTTTTTCTTTTGTTTGCTAATTTCTCCAGCCTATTACTTGCCCAATCTTAGCTCTTTGTTAAAGTAGGGTTCTGTTTCCAGAGTATAGCATTCAATGTCCAAAGACTCAGGGATTTTGTGTATCTCTTTTCAGAAAATCCTTCTAGGGACCTGTAAGTTTTCTTTTCTTTCTTTTTTTTTCTTCTTTTTTCTTTTTCGTTCGTTTTTAATTTAATAATTTTTTATTGACAGAACCCATGCCAGGGTAATTTTTTACAACATTATCCTTTGCACTCACTTCTGTTCTGATTACCCCCACCTCCCTCCCTCCACCCCCTCCTCCAGATGGCAAGCAGTCTTATACAAGTTAAATATGTCACAGTGTATCCTAGATACAATGTATGTGTGCAGAACTGAACAGTTCTCTTGTTGCACAGGGAGAATTGGATTCAGAAGGTATAAATAACCCAGGAAGAAAAACAAAAATGCAAGCAGTTTACATTTATTTCCCAGTGTTCTTTCTTTGGGTATAGCTGCTTCTGTCCATCCTTGATCAATTGAAACTGAGTTAGGTCTCTTTGTCGAATAAATCCACTTTCATCAGAATACATCCTCATACAGTATTGCTATTGAGGTATATAATAATCTCCTCATTCTGCTCATTTCACTTAGCATCAGTTCATGTAAGTCTTACCAATCCTCTCTGTATTCATCCTGCTGGTCATTTCTTACAGAACAATAATATTCCATAACATTTATATATCACAATTTACCCAACCATTCTCCAATTGATGGGCATACATTCATTTTCCAGTTTCTAGCCAGTACAAACAGGGCTGCCACAAACATTTTGGCACATACAGCTCCCTTTCTCTTCTTTAGTATCTCTTTGGGGTAAGAGATACTAGCCCAGTAGAAACACTGCTGGATCAAAGGGTATGCGCAGTTTGATAACTTTTTGAGCATAGTTCCAAATTGCTCTCCAGAATGGCTGAATGTGTTCACAATTCCACCAACAATTTATTAGTGTCCCTGTTTTCCCACATCCCCTCCAACATTCCCCATTCCTGTCATTCTAGCCAGTCTGACAGGTGTGTAATGGTATCTCAGAATTGTCTTAATTTGCATTTCTCTGATTAATAATGATTTGGAGCATATTTTCATATGGCTAGAAATAGTTTCAATTTCTTCATCTGAGAATTGTTTGTTCATATCCTTGACCATTTATCATTTGGAAGCACCTGTAAGTTTTCAATTCTTACAAGGGGGTATGTTTCAAAGAGAGGTGTGTTTACTACTCTCCTGGTCTGTGGTCTGTGAATGACCACAAGTACTTTTTTTCTGCTCTGGAACTGTGAAGAGGGTTCCCAAACTACTCTGGCTATAAATTCTGTGCTCCTCCTTGCCCTGGGACTATGAGCCACGACAACATTCCAGATCTGAGTATAGGTAAAATAGCAAGAGTTTGGTCAGTAAAGAGATCACCATCTGACCAGTTGTTTGATTCCCTTACTGTCTGCGAGCTGAGACCTCTGTAATCCCCCTATGCTGCTGCTAATCCAGTGGGCTTCCAAAGCCCACTCCTAGTTTGCTGGTTTTCCAAGGACCCCTCATACTTGTGAGACAAACCTTTTTTGCCAAATTTTCAAGTCTTCTTTGGTGTTTATGGGTTGAGAGATCTGGAAAACACTACTGCTGCTACTAATTAAGTGACCCAAGATTCCTGGTTTTCTGGGGCTGTAGCCATGCTGGCTTGATCAGGTCTGAGACTGCATTGCTATGCTTCCTAATGCATCAGATCTTTTCTGTTGACTATCTAAATTGTCTTCATCTGGAAATTCTTCTATTCCACCTTTTTGTGGGTTCTGGTGCTCTAAAATTTGTTTAGAATTGTTATCTAAAAGAATTTGAAGAGGTTTTGGGGGGAGTTCAGTGAAGCCCTAATTTTATTTCATCATCTTGGATCTGCCCAAGTGGATGTTTTTCATATTGGAAAAAAAACATAAGAACAATGGGATGTCATAACTTCTGTATATTTCTGTCCATTTTTATGACATCATCTAATTCTTCATTCAGTATTAGTAGGAGAAAGCTTTCAGTTGCTTTTTCATATTTTCATTATGAATCTTCATTAAAATCTTTTAGGTTAATAGTTATAAATTTCTTCCCAATTCTCCTTTTCCTTTTAAAGAAATTTATGTATTTTTTTCTCTTCCTTCAGTACTTCTTCCTCTTTCAGATTTCTTGACAATTAATCCTAAAATGCCTTCAAAATTTTGTCATTTCCATCATGAACCTTCTCTGAACTTTTGCAGCTACTTTTCCCATTTTCATTTTCTTTATTGCCATTTCTACTTCCTTCTGTAATATCAGGGACTGTAACGATAAGACTCAAATGTAATAATTCCACTGAAATTGATGGAGAAAAAAGTTTTGAACATTAAAATCTTGGCTTTTAAATTTTTCTTTATTTTCCTTCTTCCTGTTTTATTTTAAAATGTTTTTTAATTGATATTAGTTAACTGATCCTGTTACACTCTCTGAAAACTTAAGCATTTTATATGAGTAATGTATGTTAATGTTGGTCATAATCTTTTATTATCCTCAACAAGATTTTATAAATAAGTTTATATTCATATTCTTTAAAAAATTTAAAACATTTTATTTCCCCCATTTGTATATTAAAACATTTTTAATATTTGCTTTTCTTAAAATTTTGACTTGAAAAATCTATGCCTTTTTCCATTTTTCTTTTTCTCATTCCCTGGGATGATAAGAAATCAGATATGTTATACTTGTGCAATCATATAATTTTCATATTAGTCATTTTGGGCAATAAGATTAAAAAGAAGGAAATGAAAAAAGTGAAAAATCACATACTTCAACAGCTATATTAAAACAATATTAATTAATTATAATAACAATAATAATTAAATCATTCACAGTTCTTCACCAAACAATATTGCTGTTACTGTGTATAACATTTTCTTGGTTCTATTCAATTCATTTTGCATCAGTTTATGTAGTCTTTCCAGGATTTTTTCAGAAAATTTCCTGATTGTCCTTTCTTATAGCATCATGATAATTCATTGCAATCATGTACTATGGCTTGTTTAGCATTCTCAATTGATGGGCATTTTTTCAGTTTCCAAATTTTAGCTACAACAAAAAAATGCTATAAATATTTTGCACATATAGATATTTTCTCTCTCTCTTTTTAATGTCTTTGGGATACAGATCTAGCATGGATTGGTATTAGTGAATCAAATGGTATTCACAGTTTTATAGCCCTTTGGCTTTATATGCCTTTGGGCAAAATTCCAAATTGCCCTCCATAATGGTTGAATCAATTCACCACTCCTCCAATAATACTTTATTATATTCTTATTTCTTAGCTTTCATGCTACTCTGTCCGGAAACAATATCAAGTATTTGCTAGGAGAAGTGATTGTTTTAAGGTTGTTTTTGCCTCTGTCTTGTGATGCTTTCTTTTTATCAGTTAAATTTTTATTCAAAATGGTGAAAGTATTTTCAAAGTCCATTTCTTTATGGATTTACTTTCAGCATTTAAGCATTTCTAGCTTAAATAAGTCAAGTTAAATAGTTTTAATTACATGCCATATCATCTTCTAATCTTTATCTTTTATTCTAATTTGATGTTATTTTTTTTCTTTCTCATTTTTTTCTTTTTGATCTGATTTTTCTTGTGAAGCACGATAAATGTGGAAATATGTATAGAAGAACTGCACACGTTTAACCTGTATTAGATTACTTGCTGTCTAGGGGAGGAGGGTAGGGAAAGGGAGGGAGAAAAATTGAGAACACAAAATTTTTCCAGAGTAAATGCTGAAAAATATCTTTGCATGCATTTTGAAAATAAAAAGCTATTTTTTTTTAAAAGGAAAGTTACTAGTTTAATTATACATAGATAGCTGAAAGAAATGAATGCCATATCAGTAGCTAGGCATTTGCTTTCTGTTAACCATATGGTCATTTTCATTGTGCTTTTTATGTTCAGTACTTTTCTTTAAAAAAAATATTAAAAATAAATGGTTATAAAACTTCGGAATAGCCTGTAAGCCCTTGGTCTCTTTTTTCTTAGTGCTAAACCATACTTTCTAATACATCATTCTCTACCTTTTGACTTAAAAAATTCCATTCTTGTTAAAAAATTGTGATAATTTATCTATCTACATAAAAAGAAGAAACAACTCAATGCTAAACCCTCAGAAATGTCTTTGGATTTCTTTTATCCAAACCTTAGAAGGAAACCCTTTCCTATTTGAATTGCAAGCTTCTATTCTCATCTCTAGGACTGGATAATTTTCTTTACACTGAAGTACATTGAACTTTATTTGAGCTAAAATTCAGCTATAATCCCCAAATAAGCCTTTACTACTACCCTTATGCTACTTTAAACCTTCTATCTATTTGGGATATTCTAGGGCTTGAACTATGATGCTTAACTAGGACATGCTACTTTTGAGAAGTAATCTCTCCCCTTATCTCTTTAATTATGGATTTCTTTGCATTGAGTTAATCAAATATTGAATTTGGAAGGGCTTATTGAGTTCATATAATTTCTAACTTCTATTTTAATTCCATAAAGTACCAATTACCTTAAAGAGAGACATTTTGTTTATGCACATAAGCAGTGCAAGGTGATTTGCCAGAGTATCTTATGAAATCATATTTCTTGGTGCCTTTGAACATATAATAAAAACAATCCTACTGATTTTTTGTATTTGTCTCTCTAAGGAAAACCTGTGGGCTCTCCTTTTATGTAAGTAAAACTCTCCTATATTGTCTAGTTTGATTTGTGGTAAGAATGTCACTATTTATACAATTCAGTTCCTTCAGTGATGTGTTAACTTATTAGTTTCTGTACAAGAATCTTACATTTAAAGTACAAAGAATTAAACTAATGTTTATAGATAATCTACAAACTGATTTTCAAACCCCATTTATCTTTTTTTCTTCTACGTTGGTTCTGTTACTAGAGGAATACAATGGAATTTTATAAGGCTTGTACCATTTTGTATTTTTCTTTTTTTCATTGGTTGTCAAGGTCAAATAATGCAATACAACAATGACCATTCATGATAATCTTCTTTGAAACTAATTTGGATGAAATTCAGAAAGCAGATACAATTTGTCTTCAAGGCCTTTTTCTTTTATTTTTTCAAAAGTACCTTATTTTTCCAAATACATGTAAAGATACATTTAATATTCATTTTTGTAAGATTTGGTGTTCCAAATTTTTCTCCCTCTCTCATCTTCCCCCTCCCCAAGCAAGCAATCTGATGTAGGTTAAACATGTGCCATTATTTTAAACATATTTCCATATTTATCATGTTTTGCAAGAAATTCCAATTTCTTGCCACTACAAAAAGGCCTGCCACAAACATTTTTGCACATGTGGGTCCCTTTTCCTCTTTTAAAATCTCTTTGGGATATAAACCCAGTTGTACACTGCTGGATCAAAGGGTATGCAGAGTTTGATAATTTTTTGGGCATAGTTCTTTTTTTTCATAATTATAATTTTTTATTGACAAAACCCATGTCTGGGTAATTTTTTACAATATTATCCCTTGCACTCACTTCTGTTCTGACTTGTCCTCTCCCTCCCTCCACCCCCTCCCTCAGATGGCAAGCAGTCCTATGCATGTTAAATATGGCACAGTATATCCTAGATACATTGTATGTGTGTAGAACCAAATAGTTCTCTTGTTGCATAGGAAGAATTGGATTCAGAAGGTAAAAATAACCCAGGAAGACAAACAAAAATGGAACCAGTTTACATTCATTTTTGGGCATAGTTCTAAATTGCTCTCCAGAATGTTTGGATCACTTCACAACTCCATCAACACTGTATCAGTGTCCCACTTTTCCCACATCCCCTCCAACATTTGTCATTATCTTTTCCTATCATCTTAGCCAATCTGGGAGGTGTGTAGTGGTATCTCAGAGTTGTCTTCATTTGCATTTCTCTGATCAATAGTAATTTGGAGCACCTTTTCATGTGGCTACAAATAGTTTCAATTTCTTCATTTGAAAATTGTCTGTTCATATCCTTTGAACATTTATCAATTGGAGAATGGCTTGAATTCTTATAAATTTGAGTCAGTTCTCTCTATATTTTAGAAATGAGGCCTTTATAGGAACCCTTAAATGTAAAAATGTTTTCCCAATTTATTACTTCTCTTGTAATCTTGTCTCTTTTCTCTTTTTTATAATCTTTTTTTGGGATACAGGCTCAGTAGAGACACTGCTGAATCAAAGAGTATGTACAGTTTATTGCCCTTTGAGCATAGTTCCAGATTGCTTTCCAGAAAATTTGGATCATTTCACAACTCTACCATGCTAGTATACCCATTTCCCCACATCTCCTCCATCTTTATCATTATCTTAGCCAATTGAGATGTGTAGATGATATCTCAAAGTTGTTTTAATTTGCATTTCTCTAATCAATAGTGATTTAGAGCATTTTTTTTCACATAACCATCAATGGCTTTAATTTTTTAGCATCTGAAAATTTTTATTTTTATCATCTGAAAATTGTCTGTTCATATCCTTTGACCATTTATAAATTAGGGAATACTTCTATTCTCATAAATTTGACACAATTTTTTATATATTTTATAAATGAGGACTTCATAAGAAACACTGGCTGTAAACTCCACTCCCCTCTCCCCCCCCCCCCAGCTTTCTGCTTCCATTAATCTTGTTTGTGTTGGTTTTGTTTGTACAAAAGCTTTTGTTAATTTAATGTAATAGTAATTGTTCATTTTGTATTTCATAATGTTCTCTATTTCTTCTCTGGTCATAAATTCCTCTCTTCTTCAAAATCTTAAAGGTGAACTATCCCTTGCTCTCCTAATTTCTTATGGCATTGCCTTTTATGTCTAAATCATGAACCCATTCCAACCTTATCTTTGGATAGGGTATTATGTGTTGGTCAAACCCTAGTTTCTGCCATACTTTTTCTGCATTTTTTTCTCCAAATAGTGAGTTCCTATACCAGAAAGTGCCGTCTCTTGGTTTATCAAACATTAGGTTATTATAGTCATTGACTATTGTGTGTTGTAATCTAACCTATTCCACTGATCCACTATTCTATTCCTTAGCCAGATGGTTTTTGATGTCGACTACTTTATAATATAGTTTAAAGTCTGGTCTTTAAATTGTTGACCTTTTGTTTTTCCAGATAAATTTTGTTATTTTTTTTCTAGCTCTATAAAGTAATTTCTTGGCAGTTTGATGGGTATAGCCTTGAATAAGTAAATTGATTTTGGTAATATTGTTATTTTTGTTATATTAATTCAGCTTATCCATCAGAAATTTATATTCTTTAAATTGTTTAGCCCTAATTTTATTTGTGTGAAAAGTGTTTTATAATTATGTTTATATAGTTCCTGGATTTGTCTTGACAGGTAAACACTTAAATATTTCATATTATCTACACTTAATTTAAATAAGGTTTCTTTTTCTATCTCTTGTTGTTGGGCTTTGTTGATAACATATAGAAATATCAATGATTCATGTAGGTTTATTTCATATTCTACAACTTTGCTAAAGTTATTAAGTTTTTTCTAGTGAGTTTTTAGTTGATTTTCTAAGATTCTTTATATACTATGATATCACCTGCAAAAAAGTGATAATATTGTTTTGTTTCCTCATTATCTGCTTTAATTCCTTCAATTTCTTATTCTTCTCTTGTTGAAAAAGCTAAAATTTCCAGTACAATATTTGTAAAAGTGGTGATAATGAGCAACCTTGTTTCACTCTTTAGCTTACTGGGAATGCTTCTAGGTTATCCTCATTACATTTAATGATTGCTGATGGTTTTAGATAGATGCTACTTATTTTAAAGAAAACTCCATTTATTCCTATACACTCCAGTGTTTTTAATTGGAAATGGTGGTGTATTTTGTCAAAAGGTTTTTCTGCATCTATTGAGATAATCATATGATTTCTGTTAGTTTGATTATTGATATGGTCTATTATGCTGGTAGTTTTCCTGATTGAACCAGCCCTACATAAATCCCACATTGTCATAATGAATTATCCTGGTGATGTGTTGCTGTAATCTCTTTGTTAATATTTTATTTAAATTTTTTGCTTTGATATGTATTAGGGAAACTGGTCTATAATTTTCTTTCTCTATTTTGGTCCTCCTTGGTTTAGGAATCAGCACCATATCCATGAAATAAAAGGAATTTGGTAGGACTATTTCTTCCCCTATATTTTCAAATAGTTTATATAGTATTTGAATTAATTGCTTTTTAAATGTTTAGTAGAATATACTTGCATATTCATCTGGCCCTGGTGATTTTTTCTTAAGGAGTTCATTAATGGCTTGTTCAATTTCTTTTTCTAAAATGGAATTATTTATATATTACATTTCCTCATCTGTTAATCTGAGAAATTTATATTTTTGTAGGTATTCATCCATTTTAGTTAGATTATCTAATTCATTGTCATGCAATTGGTAAAAATAGCTCCTAATTATTGCTTTAATTTTCTCTTCAAAAGTGATGTTCACTCTCTTCATTTTTGATACTGGTAATTTGGTTTTCTTCTTTCCTTATCCTAATCAAATTAACCAAAAGTTTATCTATTTTGTTGGGTTTTTTTGATAAAACCCACTCAGTGTTTTTTTTTTTACTTTGAATTTTATTAATATCTCCTTTGTTTTTCAGAATTTATGATTTCATATTTAATTGGATATTTTTAATTTGTTATTTTTCTACCTTTTTCAGTTGCATGTCTAAGTCACTGATCCTCTCACTGTTGTAATCAATTAATCATCTAGCGATATAAAATTTCCGCTAATAAGAGCTTTGCCTCCATCCCACAAGTTTTGATATGTTATCCAAGATTTTTCTCAAAATTCTTGTGGTGTGTTGCCAACATCTCTGACCCTAGGATCCTCTTCATACCACAATGATGTGTTGGAATAACATTTAGTCTTTTAATTTTGACTGAGCCTTTGATTTCTTTGGTATAAGGACCTGTCTATAAGGAAAGTCTCTTTGCCACTGTAGGCCAGTATCTTTTCTTGAACTCACAAACTGGCAAATTACCCACAGAACTGACAAATTGACTTGCACAGCATCACATAGGCAGAAGTTGAACCCATGTCTTCCAAGCTTTGTGGTCAGCTTTCTATTCATACTGTGCCAACCTACATGAGGCTATATAAATGTCAGTTACTTTACGGAGACCTCTTTCACATAGTCTTCCCTACTGCACAATCAACTTCCCCTGCACCTTCCTTCCTTCCTTCCTTCCTTCCTTCCTTCCTTCCTTCCTTCCTTCCTCCCTCCCTCCCTCCCTCCCTTTCTTTCTTTCTTTCTTTCTTTCTTTCTTTCTTTCTTTCTTTCTTTCTTTCTTTCTTTCTTTTTTCTCTCTTTTTTTCTTTCTTTTCTCTTCTTTTCTTTTCTTTCTTTCTTTCTTTCTTTTTTCTTTCTTTCTCTTTCTTTCTTTCTTTCTTTCTTTCTTTCTTTCTTTCTTTCTTTCTTTCTTTCTTTCTTTCCTTCCTTCCTTCCTTCCTTCCTTCCTTCCTTCCTTCCTTCCTTCCTTCCTTCCTTCCTTCTTTTTTTCTTTGAAAAAGTTACTCTGCTTTGAGAAATATTCCAACAATCTTGCCTTTTCTCCTTTGGGACCATTCTTCTTTGCTACCATTGGTAGCAAACCCCAATAAAAATGGGGAGAGGGGAGTAAACCATATATAAGCACCCTTGCGGGCTGCATATTGACTATAAACCCTCAAAAATTACCTTACCTATATTTTATTTATTTGTTAAATATTTTCCAGTTGCATTTTAATCTTTCTGAGGTATGACTCAGGAGGATTGAAGAGGATTGTATATTTGGTACTTCTGCTGTATGCTATGGCATCACAAATTTTGAGACAATGCCACTGACTCAGTTCCTATCCTAGTTCATCATAGAAACAAAAATTCTTTTTTCTCCAGAAATAGAAAAAGACAAAGCATTGTGGGTCATGATTTATCCTCTTATGAAACACTAGTAGGCTTTATAGAATTGAAAAAAAAAACTACCTTACTTTTAGGATTAAAATGGGTAATCTAAGGATTAAAGTATATCCCACTCAAACTTTTTAGTTTAATAATTCTACTCAATGCTATAATCAACAAATGAAATTACTTTCCCCACTTAGAAATATTCTTATTAAATTAGATTCCCAATTATGGAGATAACAATAGAATATTACAATATCATAGTTAGAAGGTATATCTGAGACTATTGAGCCCAATCCCTTAATTTCATGAATCGTGAATGTTAATACAATGATAGAGTAAGTTGTACTAGGTCATACCATTAATGTCCTATCTACTTCTTAATGTTGCCTTTCTTTCTTCCCTTTTCTTAAACTTGAACCTAAACAAACCTTATTCAAAAAAATCTATTCTCAAAATACATATACAATCCTAGAAAATTTTCTTTCAGGACAACACTTGTTACTCCTGATCTATCAAGTTTTCTTTAGCATCACTGTTAATTGACCTGAATACAAGTAGCTCAGTAAGAGGTCCTCTAACTCTGTCCCTGAATTGCTCTTGGGTTAGAGAACCCTTCTCATAATAGGCACAAACACTGATTTAAAAACATTTCTGGGCACTTTTGAGATATTACCTACTAAAAATTTGGAATATTTTCTTTTTGTCTCCTTCTATCAATACTCCACCCCTGAAAACCTTTTCCAAGTCCAGCAATCTTTTCTCTCTGATATATAATTTTTGGTCCATGACCATTACATACACTCTGATTCCAAAGCCACTCTCTCCTATTCTAGTGTTTCTTTCAATTTAGCATGACATTTGTGAGCACACTGTACTTTTCACTAATGAGGAAATAAACTCTATGGAATCCCATTCCATATATATTTATTTCTCTCCTATCCTTACCTCCATCTCTCTCTCTGTCTCTATCTCTCCTTTTCTCTTTATCTCTCTTTTTCTCTCTCTATCCTTCCTTTCTTTGTTTCTTAAAATATATCTTTTATAAATTATATATATATATATTTGTATCTTTTACAAATTTAATAAATTTGTATATTTTTTCTAAATTTTATAAAATTTATTATATATTAAATCAAATTACATTCACAGTGCCTAAGTTTTTGTTATTATTTGTGTTTGGTGATTAATGTTTATAAAAACTTGAGAAAATGTCAATTATTTTTATTGTTTTTACATTTTTTGTTGTTTTTATATTGTTATATTGTTTTTATATGATCATTGTGAATACATACCCTCCCATACTCTTATCTAATGAGCCATCCCTTGCATCAAAAATTTTTACAGTGAAAATAAACAAAAAGCATTTTAACAAAGCCAACCAATGTATCAGCTATATCTGAAGGTAAGTAAATATATATATATATATATATAGAGAGAGAGAGAGAGAGAGAGAGAGAGACTATAAACTATATACAATATAGTATACTCATAGTCATTCACTTTCACAAAGAGAGATCAGATACATATTCTCATCTTTTATCTGGTATGTCAAGCTTGTCTATGAAAATTACCCAGTATTTCTTGAAACATTGAGAAATAATCAAAATGAGGTGTAGACTTACCTAGCTCTCCCCCAAACCCCTCCAAATTCCTTTAAATAATGACTCTAAACAAATTTTGGAGCATCAAAACATGCAAAAGGAAGTAGTGGAACAATTTTTCAGTCAGAGACAACCAGCAGGAAAAGTCTGAAACTATTTTCTTCTTTCATTTTTCTAATTAAGTTAACTAAAAGTTATTTTCAATTTTATTTATCTCTCCTTTTGTTTTCAGAATTTCATATTTGGTATTTGTGTGTTTTTAATTTGCTCTTTTTCTAACTTTTTTTATTTGTAAGCCCAGTTCATTGATCTTTTCTTTCTCTATTTTAAGCAAGTAAGCATCTAGAGATATAAAATTTCTCCTTATTACTGCTTTGGCTGCATCTTACAAATTTTGGTTATGTTATCTCATTATAGTTATTCTCTTGGATGAAGTTGTTGATTGTGTCTAAGAGTTGTTGTTTTACCCATTCATTCTTTAGGATTAGATTATTTAATTTCCAATTAATTTTTGGCCTATTTTTTCCTGGCCTTATATTGCATGGGATTTTTATTTCATCATGATCTGAAAAAGATGTATTTATTATTTATGCCTTTCTGTATTTGATTTTGAGGTTTTTATGCCCTAATACATGGTCAGTTTTTTATAGGTTCCATGAACCACTGAGACAAAGGTAAATTTTTTTCTGTCTCCATTCAATTTTCTCTAAAGATCTATCATACGTAACTTTTCTAACATTTTGTTTACCTCCTTAACTTCTTTCTTATTTATTTTGTGGTTAGATTTATCTAGTTCTAAGAGAACAAGGTTGAGATCCCCCACTAATATAGTTTTGCTGTCCATTTCTTCTTGCAGCTTTTGTTTAGTATTGATATTACTTCTTTATCTATGATACCCTTTAGTAAAATATAGTTTCTTTCTTATCTCTTTTAATTAGATCTCTTTGCTTTCATTTAATCTGAGATCAGGATGGCTACCCCTGCTTTTTTTTTTTTTTTAAACTTCACCTGAAATATAATAGATTCTGCTCAAGCCCTTTACCTTCACTCTGTATGTATCACTAAGGTTTAAATGTGTTTCTTGTAAACAACATTTTGTATGATTCTGGCTATTGATCCTGTCTGCTATTCACTTCCATTTTCTAGGAGAGTTCATCTCATTCACATTCACAGTTAAAAGAACTAATTCTGTATTTCGTGCCATCTTATTTACCCTAAGTTATGCTTTTCTCTTTCCTTTCCCCTTTCCCTCCTCCCCAGTATTTTCCTTTTGATGACTACCTCCCTCAAACAACCTTCCCCCTTTAGAGTCCCTCCCCCTTTTTACACCTTTCTCCTAATACTTCTGTTTTCCCTTCCATTAGTCTTTCCCTTTCTTTTCCTCTTTCCCCTCCCACTTCCCATAAGTGCGACAAGTTTTCTCTGTGAAACCAAATATAACTGATATTTTCTCTTTGAGTCAAATCTGATGACAGTAAAATTCACACAATGCTCATCCCCTCGCTTCTTTCCTTCAATTATAATAGGTCTTTGCCTCTTTGTGAGGTGTAATTTCCCTTATTTTACTTCCTCATTCCTCTTTTTTCCAGTATCATCCTCTTTCCATCTCTAGATTCTTTTTTATATAATCATGATAAAATCAAATTATACCTGGACTCTCTAAGTATACCCATAACAGAAATATAGTTCTCAAAAGTTTTCCTTTTTACCTTTTTATGTTTCTCTTGAGTTCTGTGTTTGGAGATCAAATTTTTTGTTCAGTTTTGGTCTTTTCACTAGATATAGGTGAAATTCACCTACATCAATGAATGTCCATCTTCTTCCCTGAAAGATAGTGCTTACTTTAGTTGGATAGCTTATTTTTGGCTCTAATACAAGTTCCTTTGCCTTTTGGAATATCAGATTCCAAGTCCTTTGAACGTTTAAGATGAAAGTTGCTAGGTCCTGGATGATTCTAATTATGGATCCTTGGTATTTAAATTGTTTCTTTCTGGCTGTTTGCAATGTTTTTTCCTTGGTGCAATAATTCTGAAATTTAGCCAGTATATTCCTTAGGGATTTAATTTTGGGATCTCTATCAGGAGGTGATAGGTGAATTCCTTCAATGGCTATTTCAACTTCTGATTCTAAGATATCAGAAGTAAAGTAAAGAAGTAAAGGGATGTTTTCTTTTATGATTTTCTGTAAGATAATGTCTAGGTTCCTTTTTTCATCATAGCTTTCAGGAATTCCAATAATCCTTAGATTGTCTCTCCTACTTCTATTTTCCCAGGTCAGTTGTTTTTCCTAGGAAGTATTTAGTATTTTCTTCTATTTTTTCATTTTTTTTTTGTTTTTGTTTGACTGATTCTTGAAGTCTTATTGAGTCACTCACTTCCATTTGTTCAATCCTAATTATTAGTGTATTATTGTCTTCAGTTATCTTTTTGAGCTCCTTTTGTAAATCGGCCAATTGAATTGTTTTATTCATTGTATTTTTTTCCATTTCACAAATTTTGTTTTTAAATGAATTGGTATCTTTTTTCATATCTATTTTTTAGGGCATTGTATGCTTTTTCCATTCTTTCTTGCAATGATCTCATTTCCTTTCCCCATTTTTTTCCTAACTTTCTTTTAAGATCCTTTATGCAATCTTCCAAGAAAGCCTTGTGAAATTGGCACCAGCTCATATCTCCCTTTCAGGCTTCATTTGGAGTTGCTTTGCTTTTAGGAATCTCAGGATTTGAGGTCTGTTTTTTTCTCTCTCCATAAAAGTTGTCTATGATGAAAGTTCTTTTTGGTTTTTTTGCCATCTTTTTTTTTTTTAATGGTTGAGATCTGCTCTTAACAGAAAGGAGCAATAGCTGCTTTAGTTTGCCCTGGGGCAGTTCTGCTGATTCTTTTCCTCGAGTGAGATAGACCTCCAAATCTTCCAAATTTTTTGGGCTAAAGGATTGTTTCACCCCATCTTTTTGCTGGTTCTATTGTTCTCAAATTTATGTTGGAATGATATTTTATGGTTGTTTAATATGCAACAATTAGGAATTTACTGTTTACTCTGCCATATTCATATAGACAGGGCCTTTGCAATAATAACAACAACAAATGTCTGGGATCTGTACTTTTTAAGGGTAGCCCTGACTCCAACTTCAGTAAGATATTAAGATATTTGGAATTAAAAGAAATAAGATTCTCTTGTTAATTATAAGAAGACCAGAGAAATCTACTTTACCAGTTCTTAAATGGCTGAAGAACCTTCTTCAGTGACAGGTAAGATTTTTACATGTGCAAATTGGATCATTAAATGGCTCCAGATCTAATTTGTATACACATAAAAGTAGTTAATGCCAACTCCTCTCTTTGTCAGTAGAATGGGAGGGTAGCCTGAAATCTCATTACATGTAAAAATTTCAGGATGGATTTAATGTCCAAGTGGAGTTTAAATGACAATTCAGGCCTTGGTTAGTTAAGCATTATAGAGAGCCAGGAACTAGTCTTCCTTGACAATAACTCAAGTAGGGCTCAAAAGAAACCATTTCCCAAAATACAGGACACAGATGAGTGTTTATTGGCAAGAAATGAGGCTTGAAGGCAATAAAGACCTTGAAATACAGGATTTTAGCTGATTTTGGGATACTGTTTATTGACAGTGATTGGCATTCCATTGTAGGCTTTACTAAGAGAGACTGCAATTATCTTTGAATGTGAGGACTCTCCCAAGAACATACTTTTGTTTTTTTAAAGTACAAATACATAATAATGATCATGTTATTTATTGAACTATCCCCATGGACTCCACCCCCTGCCATGGCACTCAGAGTGCTTCAGAAACAAATTAAAATACATTTATAATAAATAAGAAAAATAAAAACAATTCAAATGATTCATTTTATGCTATAAAATACAAATTATCAAAAATGCCACGCAGAGATATTGTGGAGTATATAGTTGTATATGCTTATATAAACCAGAATGAAACAACCCCCCAAAGGTCTTTTGTTTCTCTGATAAAAGGTTAAAGTCTTGAATGCTTCTATACAGATGACAAATGATATTGAAAATGGAGGCAATATTCCAGATCACTGAGGACCTGAATACCCCATGTAGAAGTAATGGGTTTTTTTAAGCTAAGAAAGAGCAAAAATTATGTGGTCCAGTTCCGTGTTTTCCCTGAATTATCTGGTTACTTCAGGTCAAAGTATAGTTTGGGACTCAGTTCTATATAGATAACTTATTTGCATCTTCATTATATTTTCATCTTTAGAAACTCTCTGTTTCTTCATCTGATGATTGCTGTATATGGATGCATTTGTGCTTATTCAATCCTTCTCTTTTGATCTGCCTTATGATACAAAATCTCTGTCTACTTATATCCTCTATATATGCTTGTATATGCAGTGAGCATAAAACTTTAAAAATTTCTATGCAGATATTCTGAATCTCCTCAAGGCAGCCTCATCATTGCTTCCCAGAAGAAAACACAAGGATGTGAGAGAGTTAGGTTTTGGGTTTTTTTTTTTTTGGCAAAGTCCTCTATAATCAATTTTTGTGGTCATAGAGTTACTATAAGGGGTAAAATAGAAGTAACAGGTATTTTCTGATGCTAAGAAAGAAGCATTAGTTCAAAGACAAACTATCTACAGTCAGATTGCTGGCTATTCTGTTTTTTAAAACAACTTTGTCCTTTGGTCTTTAAACCAAAACAGAAATTTCCAAGTTCAGGGTCATACAACTAGTAACTTTTAAGTGTCTGGAGTCAAATTTGCACTCAGGTTCTTTTAACTCCAGGGCTGGTTCTTTATAATGTAGCAGCATCCTAATCCCAATTCCTTTTCTTATAGGGAAAACAGTAGCTGAAAGTGAAGGAAATATAGAGCAGAAAACTAAAACATCAGATATCCAGTAGAGATTATCAATAATGTTTTTTTTTTTTGATTCAGCATTTAATTTTATTCTATAAAAAGAGTTAGTCTGGGCTTCTTGTATTGTATTGTGATGTTAGGGTTTCCACATATTCTTTTTTTTTATTTAATAGCCTTTTATTTACAGGATATATGCATGGGTAACTTTACAGCATTAACAATTGACAAACCTCTTGTTCCAATTTTTCACCTCTTACCCCCCCACCCCTCCCCTAGATGGCAGGATGAACAGTAGATGTTAAATATATTAAAATATAAATTAGATACACAATAAGTATACATGACCAAAACGTTATTTTGCTGTACAAAAAGAATCAGACTCTGAAATATTGTACAATTAGCTTGTGAAGGAAATCAAAAATGCAGGTGTGCATAAATATAGGGATTGGGAATTCAATGTAATGGTTTTTAGTCATCTCCCAGAGTTCTTTTTCTGGGGCATAGCTGGTTCAGTTCATTACTGCTCCATTGGAACTGATTTGGTTGATCTCATTGCTGAGGATGGCCTGGTCCATCAGAACTGGTCATCATATAGTATTGTTGTTGAAGTATATAATGATCTCTTGGTCCTGCTCATTTCACTCAGCATCAGTTCGTGTAAGTCTCTCCAGGCCTTTCTGAAATCATCCTGTTGGTCATTTCTTACAGAACAGTAATATTCCATAATATTCATATACCACAATTTATTCAGCCATTCTCCAACTGATGGGCATCCACTCAGTTTCCAGTTTTTAGCCACTACAAAAAGGGCTGCCACAAACATTCGTGCACATACAGGTCCCTTTTCCTTCTTTATAATCTCTTTGGGATATAATCCCAGTAGTAACACTGCTGGATCAAAGGGTATGCACAGTTTGATAACTTTTTGAGCATAGTTCCAAACTACTCTCCAAAATGGTTGGATTCGTTCACAACTCCACCAACAATGCATCAATGTCCCAGTTTTCCGCATCCCTCCAACAATCATCATTATTTTTTCCTGTCATCTTAGCCAATCTGACAGGTGTGTAGTGGTATCTTAGAGTTGTCTTAATTTGCATTTCTCTGATTAATAATGACTTGGAGCATCTTTTATATGACTAGAAATAGTTTCAATTTCTTCATCTGAGAATTGTCTGTTCATATCCTTTGACCATTTTTCAATTGAGAATGGCTTGATTTTTATAAATTAGAGTTAATTCTCTATATATTTTGGAAATGAGGCCTTTATCAGAACCTTTGACTGTAAAAATATTTTCCCAGTTTATTGCTTCCCTTCTAATCTTGTCTGCATTAGTTTTGTTTGTACAAAACTTTTCAGTTTGGTATAATCGAAATTTTCTATTTTGTGATCAGTAATGATCTCTAGTTCTGCTTTTGGTCATAAAGACCTTCCCCTTCCACAGGTCTGAGAGGTAAACTATCCTATGTTCCTCTAATTTATTAATAATTTCATTCTTTATGCCTAGGTCATGAACCCATTTTGACCTTATCTTGGTGTACATGGCGTTAAGTATGGATCAATGCCTAGTTTCTGCCATATTAGTTTCCAATTTTCCCAGCAATTTTATCAAACAGTAAGTTCTTATCCCAAAAGCTGGGATCTTTGGGTTTGTCAAAGACTAGGTTGCTATATTTGTTGACTGTTTTATCCCTTGAACCTAATCTATTCCACTGATCAACTAATCTATTCCTTAGCCAATACCAAATAGTTTTGGTAACTGCTGCTTCTATAATATAATTTTAGATCTGGTACAGCTAAGCCACCATCATTTGATTTTTTTTCATTAATTCCTTGAAATTCTTGACCTTTTGTTTTCCATATGAACTTTGTTGTTATTTTTTCTAGGTCATTAAAATAGTTTTTTGGGACTCTGATTGGTATAACGCTAAATAAATAGATTAGTTTAGGTAATATTGTCATCTTTATTATATTTGCTCACCCTATCCAAGAGCATTTAATATTTTTCCAATTGGTTAGATCAGACTTAATTTGTGTGAAAAGTGGTCTGTAATTTTGCTCATAAAGTTTCTGATTTTCCCTTGGCAGATAGATTCCTAAATATTTTATATTATCAGTAGTTACTTTAAATGGAATTTCTCTTTGTAACTCTGATTGTTGGATTTTGTTAGTGATATATAAGAATGCTGATGACTTATGTGGGTTTATTTTATAACCAGCAACTTTGCTAAAGTTGTGGATTATTTCTAATAACTTTTTAGCAGAATCTCTGGGGTTCTCTAAGTATACCATCATGTCATCGGCAAAGAGTGATAATTTGGTTTACTCATTGCCTATTCTTATTCCTAAAGAATTATAAAATATAAATGCCTACATGAAAGCATGAACAATAATAGAAATGCAAATTAAAATAACTTGGTTTTCACTTGTTCCTTGCAACGATATGAAAATAGGTGCAATTAATTAATGTTAGTGTGAAGTCAGACATGCTTGTGCATAGTTGGTGGACCTGCAATGTAGTCCAACTACTCTGGATTTCAATTTGGAATGTTGTTTTAAAAATTTACATATTCTGACCTATCAATAAATAAAAAAAGAGTAAACACTTAAACATGTGCAGAGTATGTAAAATTTTAAAACGACATTCACTAATCAATGCCATGTTGTCTCATGCAAGCAAAATAGTTCCTGCTTTCCAGGAGCTTGTATGAGACAATGCATACAAGTTTTAGCTACAAGAGGGGTGGAAATATCTCATGGTACTTGGGATGCAATGGCCAAGTAGATGATAAAAATCATCTCTTTTTTCTGGCATTGAGGCATTTGACAGTACTAAGGATTTTAGTGGTAAAAACTTTCTTTTCGGTTCTTATGAAGAGATAGTGTTATATCTTCTGAGGCAGTTGCCAGGGAGCAAATGGATGGGGCTGTGTTTTCTCTATTTGAGTCTGAGAAGGTTCAACTTGCCTGACACTTGTCACATCCTGTCTCTCAGAGCTCCTTGCTGCTTCAGGCTACTTTGTCTGCTCTATAAGTGTCCCTCTATAAGTGGTAGGGATGATTAGACCCCTTCCCACAAGACTAACTTCCTTGCATTATGGCTTTGGAGGCTGAGCTAGAAGCAGGACCAATGATTTGGGGTATGTATGCTGACTATTATATTTAGACAATATCCCAAAGAAAGCAGAGACAAAATCTAAAGTCTAATATGTACCAAAATATTTACAGGATCACTTTTTGCAATAGCAAAAAAACTAGAGAAAAAAGTAGGAGCCAATAGATAGAGCAGTAGCTAAAAACAAACAAACAAGATGGTAATAAACAATTTTTTCCCAATAAGAAATAATGAATTGATTTATTTATAGAAACAAGGAAAGATTTGTATGAACTGATGCAGAAAAAAAGAAACAAAGCCAAGAGAATTATACATATAAATAACTACAGCAATAACAAAAATCACTAAAAGGAATTTTTAATAATTGAAAAACAAGCAAAGATTCCAGAGAATGATCTTGAAATCTCTCCTTTTAGCAGAAAGATGGGAGTTGACTAGGACAAATACTATACATTTTACCAAGTGCAACCGCTATGTTGTATGTTTATTTAATGTTTCTCACTGTAACAAAGGAAGGTTAAGTCAGGGGTGAAATTGGAATTGAAATGACTGATGTAAAGACAAAAAAAGTATATTTTTAAAATTTAAAAATGTTATAATGTTTCTATTCTTAAAAAATTTATTTCACTAAATGTTTTTGTTTTGAATTCATTGAATCTTCTGGAATAAAAGTTTAAAAAACTTGTATGAATAAAAGCAAAAAAAAATAGGTGGGAGATCATAAGATATGGTTTTGTATAGTTTTAGACCCATTAAATATATTGAATTTAGAATAGCTTTTCTGAAGAACCAAGGTGTGAATGGGGATTCCCATAGATATTACATTAGCAGTTGTAGGAAGCTGTTTACTATATAGTCATTGATAATCTAACACAATGATCCTTGTAGATTATCCATAGTAGGTGCTGTTTATTTGGTTCTATATCTGACAGCAACAAGAAGAGTAATTATAAATGAAGGTGTTGGCACTAAAGGTAGTAGTAGTAATACTATATTAAGAGAGAACATATCCTATCCCAGTGCAAAGAAAGTGAGGTACACCAAAAGCCATCAGAGCCTGTATTTGCTACTGCTCTAAAAGTATTAATGATTAAAGTGAAGCTCCCTGATAGCTTTTGAACCTGTTAGTCTTTTAGTGCATTTGTTTAACCCTTTCCATAAGCATGAAAGTAGCTCTGTTTCCCTGTTTTCATGTTGAGTACAGAAATGATAATAATATCCACGATGTATACAAATTATGGGAAGGAATTTTGCATGCTCTTCTGATATTCAATATAACAGAAATACAGGTAGGATATCAGGATGAATGCATGGCAACCTAAATAAATTATTAGGGGAAGGCATGGCAATAACCATGTAATTTGTAAACATGTAAATCACCAAAATAATTGAAAGAGTAAATATATAAAAGAGCTTAAAAGTGTCTTATGATTCTGGTGATCTTGAGACTAGCTATCTTAATTCTAGAAAAACCAGAGCAAGTATACAGAATACTAAAACAAGTTAGAAGAGGGACATTGATATAGGAAAGTTCTTACAACCACAGTGGCCTTGGTTCTCCATCCATGTATATAAATTTATCTTATTCTCTGGCATATGCTTCCCTGAGATATAAAGATGTTATGGTGCTCTCTGTGTTCTGAAGAAATAGAGATCTCATGGTGGAAGGTGGGGAGAAATTAGAAGAATGTGGTATTAATACTGTATTTCTAGCCATGCAATCCTATCAAGACAACATATGGTGTTTAAGTTGTCCTTGAGTAAGGAGAATTCCAATAGGACCAGTGACTTATTATCCTAGTATGGGGAAGAAGAAAATGCCTCTAGGCTCTTTGGGTTCCAAGATGTGCTGACAGCTTATCCTGAACAAAAAGGGGAAGTAAGTGGTAGTGCCACCTAGGCATTCAAGTATAAACTAGATAGTGCTTTCATGGAAATAAGAAAGTAATAATAATCCTCATGACATAGAGGAAAGATTCCTAGATCAATATAGGAGGAAACGATTACAAAATCAAGGTAGGGGGATCACTTTTAGGGAACCAGTCAGTTAAAAAAAACAGGAGGTGAAAGGAAAGTTAAGTTTGTTTGTTCTTTTCCCCCAGGAGGCAGAGATTGGATATTTCCGTGTAGAGATGTCCAATCCTGAACTTTGAACAAAGCAGGCTTTGAAGTTCCAGTACTGAAAAGTTCTTTCTACCTAGAAGTTAGCAGGTATAAGATAAATTTTCTTAGACTAGACTCAGTGAATTGAAAGTAATGTATTCTTAGAATGACTGAGTTAGGAAACAGAGGAAGAAAATTATCTCTAGATTCCTATATTTTACAATTATTGCTTAAAGAAGCATTTTCCAGAGTTGAGAAAAGATGAGAAAAGATGTAGAGTTAAAAGGAAGGCAACTAGAACTATGAAAATTAAAAGTCAAGTCTATAGAGAAGAAAGACAGATTTAAAGATAGTGAGCAGAAAAGACTACAATTAACTATGACAATCTTAACTGTCAATTGCTGTTACTCTTTTAGTCCATTTGTTCAACCTAGGATCTTCTCTCATGATGCCTTTTTTCCCACAGCATCTCATAATGTCTCTTTTTGAAAGAACTTAACTGAAGCGAAACAAAATGACATCACTATGTCGAGGTCATTGTTATAATATCATTGTGGATGATCAGAACAGATCAGAAGGCTCTACCAAATGTCAGACACACATTGTCTCTATGAGCATTTGGAATGGAGTTTCTCTAAATTTACATATCTCACATTTCTTTTGAGTTACTGAAATCATGCTTTGCTCAAAAAGCATAGTGTCTTCTTTAATGCAGATATACTATGCTAAGCAGTTCTGTGCTATTGTCTTCCATATCTCAAAATCTATTCCAAAGTTCTTCATAGAGACTTTGAGAGTGTTGTTGTATTGCTTCCTCTAACTCCCATTGCTTCAGCATCATGTGCTTGTTTTGTGTGAGTTCTCTTTGAAATAGTTGTTCAGGCAAACATATATTTGGCATTCAAACAACATGACCAGACTATCAAAGTTATGATCTCTGTAGTAGGATTTGAATGCTTGCAAGTTCAGCTAAAGAAAGGCTGTTTGTGTCTAGGACCTTATCTTGACAGGGATCTTCAGAATCTTTCTAAGACAATTCAAATGGAAGTGATTCAGTTTTGGCATGGCACTATTATATTGTCCAGTTTTCATAGGCATATAGCAGTGAAGTCATCACATGGCTCTGTAGACTTTCATTAAGTTAAGTAGCCTGATACCTCTTCTCTCTCACACTTTTTTTGGAGCCTCTCAAACACTGGTCTATCTCTTGTCAAGCTGTGGGTCAACCTTATCTTTTATGTGTACATCCCTGGAAAGTTATATTTCCTAGGGAAGTGAACTTATCCACTTATCCAAAATGGCAGAGTGGTGGCTGGTAGAGAACCTCTGTGTTCTTGGTGTTAATTGTTAAGCCAAAATTAGCATGAGTGACGGAAAATTGATAAATACTCTGCTACATCTTAGCCTTAGTGGCTGCATTGAGTGGGCAATCATCTGAGAAGAAAAAAGTCATGACATCAATGCAATGACTGACCTTCAGGCCATTTTCATTCTTATTGAAGGTGTCTGACAACATTGCTGAAAACATCATGCTACAAAAGCATGGGAGCAAGCACACAACCCTACTTCATTCCTTTAATAACTGGAAAAGCACAAGAGCATTGTCCATTAATATCCAGAACCTTTGCAAACATTGTGTCATGGAACTAGATACTGATAAACTTCTCTGGGCACCCAAATTTTGCCATTATCTTCCACAAGCACTCACAAGTAAAAAGAACTTAAGTCCTTGGTCAGATCCATGAATGTGAGATAAAGAGCTCTGTTATACTCTTGGCATTTCTCCTGCAGTTGCCAGGCAGCAAACACAGTATCAATGGCTCTTAATCCCTTTCAGAAACCACACTGTCACTTGGGTAAATGATCTTCTTCCAGGTGAATAATTAGTTTACTAAGGAGGACTCTTGCAAAAATCTTGTCAAGATGATCAAGAAAGACATCTCTGCGATTGTCAAAGGATAAACCATTTCCTTTACAGGGATGGAAAATGGAAGCATCCAACTCCTTGTGGATAACCTCCTCTTGCCATATAACTTTGAAAATTTTCATTAGCTTTTGTATGAGCAGTGGAATTCTCACCTTGTAAATGTTAGCAGGAATAGAATAAGCACCAGGTGGTGATTTGCCACATGAGAGAAACCAAGTAGCATTCAAATCCTCTTCTTCAATTGGAAGTTTGGTTGGAGAGGAGTATGCCTTGAGCATTGTTGACGGTCTGTTTAGAACACTATGGAAGTGTTCAACCTACCTTTCCAAATCAAATATTTATCATTAATGTAGTTCAATCAGCACTGAGTAGTTGGGATGTACCATAGATCTTTGGCCTATGGGTAGTCTTCAGCACATCATAAAAACACTTTGGATTGTTACTATAAATGTAAAACTGAATTTTAGCTGTCTTCTTACTGAACCAAGAATTCTGCATTTCTCTTAAGTTTCATTTGTACTTTACTTTTGATGGAGTTAAACACCGTCTTCTTAGAGACAGACAAAGTGTCCTGCTGGTAAACCCTGTGGAGTTCTCATTTTTCATTTAGCAGTTTCTGATATTCCCCATCCCTTTTGTCAAACCTGTCTCAATCTTTATGAGTTTTGTGATACAGATGAGTAAATGTAGTGCTGTGCACCATATCTCTCAAAACTGCCTATTCCTTTTCTGTTCCACTATTACAAATTGTTTGTCAGCTAAGTTTTTCTTCCACATTAGTAGCAAACTGTTTACACAGAGAGAAGTACCTTAATCTATTGATATTAAGTTTCTCGATAGTCTTCTTGCCATGGGGCTATTACTTTTGTTGAATACAAATATTAAGCTTGAAAAGGATAAGTTTATAATCAGTCCAGTACTCTGTGCTACATCTAACTTTCATCACTCCCACATCCTGTGTCTCTTTTCCTTACAATGTCATACATAGTCTATTAAATGTCATTGCTTACTCTAAGGATCTATCCTTTTTTTTTTTTTTGCATTTTTATTGCATTTAGGTAAATAGAAGGTATTTGGGATTGAGATCATATGATATACAAGTTTTCGGCAGTAAGGAATAATTGCTGTTGCTGCTTGCAACTCCATTCCTCCTAGGTACTCTATGATATATCTGATAGTTTGTGCCCATTGTAGCATAGACTAAGAGGTAAATGGATACTAATGATGGTGGTATAGCACTTTACTGCAAGGGACAATTGTGTCATTGTGAGCCTCTCATTCACTTTTCTTGGGAGACACACAACCCTGTTGATTAGATTAGATTTAATTGCAAAACCTGTGCCATCTTCACAGTGCTCCCCATCATTGTAGTCCGTCTGAGGGAAAAACATGCATCCAGCTCTGACTTTAGTAACTTGACCTTCATTTTTAAGCCTTGTTTCATTCAGGGCTGCTTTCTGGATGTAAAATCTTCTGAGTTCTCTTTCAGCGAGAGCTGTTTGTCTTTCAGATCTCCTGGTTTTTTTGGCCCTAAGTATGTACACATTGTCCACTGGTGAGTGGAATCATCTTTGCAAAGTTTTTGTGCTTTTTTTTGTTTTGTTTCAATCACAAGGTAGGATCACCATCACCTTCACTAAACAGGGTTTTTTTTTGTCCTGAGAGTTATGGGAAGCAAATTTTTAAGGTACCATTTCTCATTCCCTCTTCATACCAGAAAGTGATCTTAAAACAGGATTCTCAGATACCCAAGGGCTGCCAAATCTATTGCTGCTTCAGTCTAGTAAGAAGATGATGCCTTGCTCTGGGCCACCTGTGTACAGATTTGTAACTATAAGTCCCGGTGTATCTATAGCTCTTGCTTCATCTCTTGCCCATCACCACAGGACTTTGGGTAATGTATTTTGACTAACACAATGAGTGTTTATGGCATGATTGCCGTATATGTTTCTTGAAATCACAGTGAACATTGGATGACAGGTGGACACCAAAGATGAATGAGCAGCCTTCCAACCAAAGGTACTTACACCCCATTTAAGATAGATGTGTTTTTTTTTTTAAATAAAACAAGGAAGGTTGGTTGCAAAAAACAAAACAAAACAAAAAAAAACCCTTTATTTTCATTTCTTGGAACTGCAGGAAGTACTTGGAATGATGACAACTAGAAATCCGATGAGGGAATTAGTGAGATGAGACCTGAGCTACATTGCTACAATGAATCATGGATTGTTGCAAGGCATAGTTTGTGCTACCTAATAGTACTATTGGGACTTGTTTGCTTGTCTTTTCATGAGGATTGGAAATGAGCCAGGGCTATGACACAGTCTTCTTGGGTCACAGCAAGATGAAGATTAGATAGAAACATGGGTACAAGTTCTGCTAAACCAACAGGAACCCTGAGCAGTGTTTGTTGAAAATTTCCCCATCATTACATTAAAGGTAGACTCAAACCAGGGAAGCACTTGGATAATTTTTCTTTCTTTCTTTCTTTCTTTCTTTCTTTCTTTCTTTCTTTCTTTCTTTCTTTCTTTCTTTCTTTCTTTCTTTCTTTCTTTCTTTCTTTCTTTTCTTTCTTTCTTTCTTTCTTTCTTTCTTTCTTTCTTTCTTCTTTCTTTCTTTCTTTCTTTCTTTCCTTTTTTCTTTCTTTCCTTCTCTTTCCTTCTTTCTTTCCTTCTTTCTTTCCTTCTTTCTTTCTTTCCTTCTTTCTTTCCTTCTTTCTTTCTTTCCTTCTTTCTTTCCTTCTTTCTTTCTTTCCTTCTTTCTTTCTTTCTTTCTTTCTTTCTTTCTTTCTTTCTTTCTTTCTTTCTTTCTTTCTTTCTTTCTTTCTTTCTTTCTTCCTCTCTCTCTCTCTCTCTCTCTCTCTCTCTCTCTCTCTTTCTCTCTTTCTTCTCTCTTTCTTTCACAATTAGGGTTAAGTGACTTTCCTGGGTCACATAGGTAGGAAATGTTAAATGTCTAACACCAGATTGTTCTGACTTCGGGGCTGGTGCTCTATCCACTGTACCACCTAGCTACCCTGATAATTTGTTTTAAAGGGAGTTCCCCAAACCGACAAATTAGAATCTTAAAGCTAGAAGAGAGCTAGAAGATGAATTAATCCAAGACTTTTGTTTTGTACATTAAAGAAATTGTCAAAGTGTGATTTCCTCAAGATCATGCAAGTAGGAAGTAGGAGAATTGAAATTTAAAACTCAAGCCCTGATATTCATCTCTTTTTATACTATATCCAGTTGCCTCTGGACAAAAACTTGAACAGAGGTGAGGGGAAGGGGTGTGATTTCTATTTCACATATATTGAAGAGCTGAGATTATTTGTTTCCATGGGCTCTTCATATACATAAACCTAGAAAAGTTAGTAAGGTTAAATCATGTCTTCTTTTAAAGAAAGCTAATAATGAATAGCCTTTTTACACACATTACAAGTGAACAAAAATAAGAAACATTTGTATCTAACAAGCCATTTAAAAACACAATACTAACCCTCCTTAAAAAAACCCATAAGGGAAAAAAAGCAACATTGCTTCACACTGATAACAGTTTATTTGTTTCCTATTGAACCAAGCTTAGTAGTTGAGTCATTGGCAGATTTTTAATAACAGTTATTTGTATTTACTACCTGAGCATGTAGCCTTGTCTCCTGGCAGTATTGACTTTATCACTTTCAATCACTTAAAAAGAAAAAAAAATTAATTGTAACCAACTCAGGGTCATTATAGTATTTCTTTCATTAGAAATTCATATGGTAGAGATATTTAAATGAAGACAGAAGTTCTCCATCCCAAGGCTCCAGAAGAAAAGTGGGAAATGTCTGGATGTCTGGATTATGTCACCAGGAAACAGTGTTTTGAAAGACTTGTTGGCAAAAACGGTCATTGAACTTGAACTCCTTAGCTTACCACTCCCATCTTTGGAGTTGTAGAAACAAAGAGGCTAGGAATGGTGGAAACTAGTGAAGTAAAAGTCAAGGAAATGAAAAGCAAACAACTAAGTGGTGCCATATTGCATAGTACACTGGTACTAGAATCAGGAAGACCTAAATTCAAATCTATCCTAAGAAAGAATTTACTAGCTATGTTACACTGAACTAGTTTGCTTCAGTTTCCTCATCTGTGAAATAGGAATAATGAGAGCCCCTACTTCCCAAGGTTGTTTTGAGGATCAAATGAGATCATTGGCTATATAACATTATTCTAGTTCTATTCATTTCACTATGCATCAATTCATATAAGTCTTTCCAGATTTTTCTGAAATCATTTTAATGGTCATTTCTTATAGTACAATAATATTCCACTACAGTGATATTGTTTAGCTTGTTTAGCCATGATTTGACTAATTGCCAGATGAAGTCATAAAGACTCAACCATGACTGATAAGACTGTATACTAACCCCTCCATCAACAAGATACAATTAGGGTAATGGCTGCCTTTAACTTTTGTATTTATATTCCCAGCACTTAGTATAGTTCCTAGTACACAATCAGCACTTAATGAATATTTTTAATCTTATTTTCATTCATTCCCTCAACTACATTCTAGGTCTGCATCTTGAAATAATAATGGACTATGTGGTACTTACTCCTTATATCCTTTTCTGTACTCCTAAACAGACCCAATATGGCACAAATGTTGATGCTGCTTGTTCAAAGTTAATGAAAGCTTTATCTCTCCATTGCGCTAAAATATTTTGGAGTAGCATTTTTCCAGGCAAGAATTTTAAACATTTATAGCCTCTTACAAGTGAATATATGAGCAAGTAACAAAGGTTGTTTCTGGGTCCTGGTAAATGGAGTTCAATCTCCTTGCCCTTGGATAAGATGTCTTTACTGAATATGAATTTAAAGAAAACTGACTTTGATTTTTGGATTCCTTAAAGACATTTTTAAACAATTCTGTTTTTAGCCTAAGCCCATATCCACACATAATCTGCAATGGTTGGGAGGGGAGAAAGCAGATGATCTCTGATTTCATCATCTTAATGTAAAAATTCTCTCTACCAATGCATTGCATAGATATAGCTGACAGTGTGGTAGATCCTCTTGGGGATCTGAGAAACGTATCAACATGATCATGGTTACATAGTTGATATGACATGAATAATATATATTAGAGGTTGACCTTTAACAAAGGTCTCCCTGACCCTAAAGTCAATTATTCTTCACTAAATCGGGCTGCATTTTATCTACATCATAAAGCTCCAGATGGGGCTTACTGGATTCTCAATGAATTTGCCTGAGAAAAGGCTAACCCTGTATATAATGCTACTTATAGAACATGATTCTGGATTGGTAAAGAGAAAGCAGAGATCCCTTGTATGATCATGAGAATAGAGTTGTTGGACAGGAGAGATATCTTTAATTACTGTTTTGAGAGAGGGCATGTAGTTCCAGATACATAACACCAGATAGATGGAGAGAGACAGACTTTGAAGGACAAATATGGCTCCTCCACATGTCCCTTGTTCTACCTTGCCTCCATGGAGACTTTGGGGGATTTCCTCTTAGTGAAATCAAGGCTTCTCTCTTGGTAGAGATAATATTGCAATTCATTTTCATCTACAGGGCTCATTCACTTTCAGTTTTTTGGTATTTTCAGTCTCTATAATTTCTCTGTTTTCTGCTTGCTAGTTTCTGGGATAAATAAATGGGTTTACTTCCTACTCAATATCTGAGATGGTCATTTGTGTAACTAGCATTTGGCAGGAAGGAGTGAAGCCAATAAGTATAAACTTAAGAGTACTCTGTCTCTTTAAAGGATAATCACAAGGGGAATTTTAAAAAATGTGCCCCTAAATCAAAAACACTTAGGTGAGCAGATAAAGTTCTGTTATGGTACCCCCTTCTTTTAGGAGAGAACAAAACATATAGATACATTGTCCTTCCTCATACCCTCAAGTCAGGAGTTTCAGTTTTTTTTTTTTTTTTTTTGAGGGCAGTGGACAAGGTATTTCCTCTTGAATTGTCTGAAAATACATTGAGAGAGATATACATGTTGATATGCATGCTTATATGGGCAGTATATAAGTCACACTTAAACAATTAAACTATCTATTTCCTCTTTGCATCTAGTACCATTAAGGAGGTGGGGAGAAGGCACCTTTTTTATCTAGAAAAATTATAGCACATGTGGTCATGGCCTCTAGGGGAACTTTGTTTTTTGATACTTTTCCAGGTTCAAGGGACAAATATTGACTACAAATGCTGCTTCCAGGAATTTGATGCTCTTTATGACAGAAGGACAATTTCAGAGAATGGTTATTTATACTGTTCCTGAAGAGATGACCCATTTCTTGTCATAAGACTTCTACTGGCCAATGACTCAGAGAAAGTGTCTATTTTGACTCTCTTCAATGGTATGGTTGTGATATTACAAGATCATACAACAATAATAATGACAAAAGTAATACAAGATTATTCTTCAAGAGCCTGGACTATTGATCCACACAAACTTTGTTAAGAAACTATAGAAAGGATTCAACCCATCATTTAGAGGTAAAAATAATTAACACCAGTTGAATTTCTAGAAAGACATGATCATATATCCTGAGTTATATACACTAGAAGCTCAGCATCCTTCATAAATCAGTGGTTGAAAAACATCTGTATTAAAAATTGTTTAGTCGTGTTTGATTTTTCATGATCCCCTTTTGGGGTTTTCTTGAAGACATTGTCATTGCTTACTATTTCTTTCTCCAGCTCATTTTTTATAGATGAGGAAACTGAAGCAAACAGGGTTAAGAGACCTGTCTAGAATCACCCAGCTAGTAAGTGTCTGAGGCCAGATTTGAATGTGATTATTCCTGACTCCAGATCTGGCACTCTATCCACTGGGTCACCAAACTCCAAAGAATCTCCTAGCAAAATTCAGCTAATACACTTTTCTGGAATCAGAGTTTCATCACAGACAAAACTATTGCTCATACTCTCATGAACATACTATTCTAGGGGTGTGTTTGAGGAAGGTTATTGTCACATTTTCAGAATAAGCATTTACACCTCTGGACTTGGTAAATACTACAAATGAGTACTTGATTTATTGTTTTCTTGATTTTCTAGACTTAACAAAGGGATGAAAAATATTTTAATAATGCAGATGAAACTGGGGAGTGTGTCCTCTCTACTATTTTCCCCCTGAGTTGGTTATTAAATATTTCCCTGCTGTTAACTCAAAAAATCTAAGAAAAATGTTATGTTTTAAACAGATGTTTCATACAAGACACTCAAAATATCCAAGCTGTGGAATGAAAAGCTTTTCAAATCTGGTAGAAGAAATCAAAACCATGTGGGGACAAAAAGAATTACATAACACCTGGTTATTCTGTCTACTACTGGAATTTCCCTGATGATGCTTTCAGTAAGGGGGCAGAAGATTATATACCTGTATAATAATTTGCTCAGCATTAAACATAAGGAAAAAACAATAACAGGATTATGATTTATCCTGGGATTGTTTCTATTTGAACTCCATTAAATCTAAAGAGAAGAAAGAGGGGAAAATAATCAAATCCATGTGGGAACAGCATGAGGTACCTATCATCTCCATCATCCTTTCTGCTACTGGAGTTGTCCTGAAGATTATTTTAGATGAAACTACAGAAGATGATCTTACATCCCAATATTTTTATTCAATTACAAAAAAGCAGTTATTTTATCCACCTGTGCAAAAGCCCATAGAACATTAAACATAAAAGAATAATAGAGAATTTTTCCAGATCATATCCACTTGAACTCTATCAAATGAGATGAGAAGAATGATTTTCTATAATGATAGTAATTCAGCTATAGAGCTTGAAGGTTTATAAGATGTTTTGCATTTATTATTTCATTTGATCGTAGATTTAATATCTATGTGGTACTGGTTTCTGCATAGTAACATCTAAATGGAATCTACTTCTTATAAATCTACAAACATAAACCCAAAGAGGAACTAATAATTATAATTACAGGGAAAGTGTGTGGTGTATGTTTAGTCCAATTGAGACATTCAACTACTTTCAGCTACTTGAAAAAAAAGTAAAAGTAAAGAAAGGAGGAGGGGAAGATGGGAATAGAAAGAAAGAAAACCCTCTTGTATAAAAGAGCTGATCATCAGGTGACATCTCTGGCACTAACATTTAGTAACTGATAATTGCTGTAACTAGGACCATTGAGCTTTGCAAATATTATCCAGTAAATTTTAATTAGCACCCAGGGGATTGAAGAGTTTCCGAATAAGCTCTTGGGAGGCTCTTCCCCAACCACTGGCAGAGTGTGCTGAGTAATTTTATATCAGCTTGCCTGTCAGAGCAGATCAGTGTCATCTCGCCACTTATCCTGAGGAAAATGCACCTGCTTCTACATGGAAATAAGGTGCATTATCTGCCAATTTGTGCTGCTTATTCTCCCTGCTGCCCAGGTTTGACGAGTGGGGAATGCAAGGACCTGGATTATCCCTAAATCAGAAGGATGTGGCAGAGAAAGCAAAGAAGTCTACCTGACCTTTGAGTGCAGTGTTATAGGGCAGTCATTGTTTTGAACTTTTATCCTGCCTTATTTTGGCTGTATCCTGACTGACCTTGCTTCTCTCCAATCACTTTCTTGATTGGAGATATTTCTTCCCTCTTTTTTTTAACTTTTTTCTTGAGATATTTTAATATTCTAGGCATGAGATGATGTAAGCCTATTTAATCTGTGTAGAGGTGATGCTGCAGCAAATTAAATGGATGCCATTGTATTAAATATTTCACAGTGAAATAAAGTAATTCTTCTTTTCCCCTTTTTATGGAGGCCACTTCTATACTTAAAGAATAGCACACAATAGGTAGCCTTGTATCAGGAAATATAAGTGTGTGTGTGTGTGTGTGTGTGTGTGTGTGTGTGTGTGTCTGTATTTAACATAGAAATCAATGCATCTTCAAAAAAGATCAATTTAGAGCACAGAAAATCAGAAGCAATTTGATTTTGTTAAATTGATTGTATGATGAGGTTGGCTTTTTTCTTTTTTTCTTTTTCTTTTTTTGAGAGAGAAAAATTGTATAAAACGATATACAAAATTTGATTCTACTGCTTTTAAAGTTAATGTGAGAATAGGGATTTTTTTTCAATAAATTCCGGGAATACTTTAAGATACACTTCAGTTTCATGTCAAGGTAGGATAAATCAGAGATGGAAAGAAAAGGGAATGCTAAGATGGGAAAGATGGAAAAGAAGGGAAGAAATAAGAGAGAGAGAGCAGAGTATTAGGTAAAAATGTGCAGTTGGAATGGAAGGTGGGAGGAACAGAAGTAGAAGGAGTAAGCAAAGGAGTAGTGGGGAATGGATAAGGTGAGGGGCAGAGAAAAGGAAGCTCAAAGAGAGAGAGAGAGAGAGAGAGAGAGAGAGAGAGAGAGAGAGAGAGAAGCAGAGACTGAGAGACAGGAAGAAGGAAATGTGAGGCTAAATAAAGTTTTGTGGTGTAAATCTGGTAAATACTTTCAATCCCACTCAGCTGTTCTCTGGGATAGTGATTTAAAAAAATAACACTGATTTTGAAATGTTAATTCTGATTAACCAATGTTCAACAACTTTTTTTTATACCTGTTTCCTTATGAGTGGGATAAAGAAAAAAATAATCTAGGTGGAAAGAATTATCCATTTGTTTGCAAGATGGATAAGGATCATATCAGGTCCCAGCCAGAAGTTTATAGCCCTTGCAGAGTACAGGATCTCAACTTTATTTTGATTTTAGTAGTCATCCTTTCAAGAAAAATGTTTTAAACACCTGCTACGTACAAGACATTATTACAAAGTAATTGGATAAGTCAGAAGACTTCTGGCCAAATATTCATTCTATATATTAGTCTAATTCATTTTCTTCTACAGGTGAAATAGTTGTATTTATAGTAGCCTATCACTCTGCAAATTTGAGAATTCCCATTTAATTAACTAGATAGCTTGCTCTTTTCTCTCTAGATTAGTAGATATCATTTTTTATTAAAGTTTTTTTTGTATTTATTTTATTTTTTTATTATACCTTTTTACTTACAAGATATATGCATGGCTAATTTTTCAGCATTGACAATTGCAAAACCTTTTATTCCAATTTTTCCCCTCCTTCCCCTCACCTCCTCCCCCAGATGGCAGGTAGACCAATACATGTTAAATATGTTAAAATATATGTTAAATACAATATATGTATACATATCCATACAGTTATTTTGCTGCACAAGAAGAATCAGACTTTGAAATAATGTACACTTAACCTGTGAAGGAAATTAAAATGCAGGCGGACAAAAATAGAGGAATTGGAAATACTATGTAGTAGTTCACACTCATTTCCCAGAGTTCTTTCGCTGGGTGAAATTGGTTCTATTCATTATTGAACAAATGGAACTGATTTGGTTTGTCTCATTGCTGAAGAGAGCCACGTACATCAGAGTTGATCATCATATAATATTGTTGTTGAAGTATATTAATGATCTCCTGGTCCTGCTCATTTCACTCAGCATCAGTTCATGTAAGTCTCTCCAGGCCTTTCTGAAATCATCCTGCTGGTCATTTCTTACAGAACAATAATATTCCATAACATTCATATATCACAATTTACCCAACCATTCTCCAATTGATGGGCATCCACTCAGGTTTCAGTTTCTGGCCACTACAAAGAGGGCTGCCACAAATATTCTTGCACATACAGGTCCCTTTCCCTTCTTTAAGATCTCTTTGGGATATAAGCCCAGTAGTAACACTGCTAGATCAAAGGGTATGAACAGTTTGATAATTTTTTGAGCATAGTTCCAAATCACTCTCCAGACTGGCTGGCTGTATTCACAATTCCACCAACAATGTATCAGTTCCCAGTTTCCCCACATCCCCTCCAACATTCAGCATTATCTTTTCCTGTCATTCTAGCCAATCTGACAGGTGTGTAGTGGTATTTCAGAGTTGTCTTAATTTGCATTTTTCTCATTAATAATGACTTGGAACATCTTTTCAAAGGACTAGAAATAGTTTCAATTTCTTCATCTGAAAATTTTCTCTTCATATCTTTTGACCATTTATCAATTGGAGAATGGTTTGATTTCTTATAAATTAGAGTCAATTCTCCCTATATTTAAGAAATGAAACCTTTATCAGAACCTTTGACTGTAAAAATGTTTTCCCAGTTTATTGTTTCCCTTCTAATATGCATTAGTTTTGTTTGTACAAAAGCTTTTCAATTTGATATAATCAAAATTTTCTATTTTGTGATCAATAATGATCTCTAGTTCTTCTTTGGTTAGTAATTCCTTCTTCCTCCACAGGTCTGAGAGGTAAACTATCCTATGTTCTTCTAATTTGTTTATAATATCATTCTTTATATCTAGATCATGAACACATTTTGACCTTATCTTGGTATTTGATGTTAGGTGTGGGTCTATGCCTAGTTTCTGCCATACTAGTTTCCAATTTTCCCAGCAGTTTTTGTCAAATAGTGAATTCTCATCCAGAAAGCTGGGGCCTTTATATTTGTCAAATATTAGATTGCTATGGTCATTGACTATTTTGTTCTGTGAACGTAACCTATTCCACTGATCAACTAGTCTATTTCTTAGCTAATACCAAATGGTTTTGGTGACCTCTGCTTTATAATATAATTTTAGATCTGGTACAGCTAGGCCATCTTCATTTGATTTTTTTTCATTAGTTCCTTGAAAGTCTTGACCTTTTGTTCTTCTAAATGAATTTTGTTGTTATTTTTTCTAGGTCATTAAAATAGTTTTCTGGGAGTCTGGTTGGTATAGCACTAAATAAATAGATTAGTTTAGGTAATATTGCCATCTTTATTATATTTGCTCACCCTATCCAAGAACACTTAATATTTTCCCAATTGGTTAGATATGACTATTTGTGTGGAAATTGTTTTGTAGTTTTGCTCATATAGTTCCTGACTTTCCCTTGACAGATAGATTCCCAAATATTTTATACTATCGGCAGTTACTTTAAATGGAATTTTTCTTTGTAGCTCTAACTGTTGGATTTTGTTAGTGATATATAAGAATGTTGATGACTTATGTGGGTTTATTTTGTATCTTGCAATTTTGCTAAAGGTATGGATTATGTCTAATAGCTTTTTAGTAGAATCTCTGGTGTTCTCTAAGTATACCATCATATCATCTGCAAAGAGTGATAATTTGGTTTCCTCATTACCTACTTTAATTCCTTTAATCTCTTTCTCAACTCTGATTGCCAAAGCTAGCATTTCTAATACAATATTGAATAGTAATGGTGATAGTAGGCAACCTTGTTTCACTCCTGATCTTATTGGGAATGATTCCCGTTTATCCCCATTACATATGATGCTTACTGATGGGTTTAAGTAGATGCTACTGATTATTTTAAGGAAAAATCCATTTATTCCTATATTGTCAAGTGTTTTTTAATAGGAATGGATGTTGGATTTTATCAAATGCTTTTTCTGCATCTATTGAGATGGTCATATAGTTTTTGTTAATTTGGTTATTGATATGGTCAGTTATGCTAATAGTTTTCCTAATATTGAACCAACCCTGCATTCCTGGTATAAATCCTACTTGGTCATGATGTATTATCCTGGGGATGATTTTCTGTAATCTTTTTGCTAATATTTTATTTAAGATTTTAGCATCAATATTCATTAGGGAGATTGGTCTATAATTTTCTTTCTCTGTTTTCAAGCTACCTGATTTAGGTATCAGTACCATGTCTGTGTCATAAAAGGAATTTGGTAGGAGTCCTTCATTCCCTATTTTTTCAAATAGTTTATATAATATTGGAGTTAATTGTTCTTTAAATATTTGGTAGAATTCACATGTAAATCCATCTGGGACTGGGTATTTTTTCTTAGGGAGTTGATTAATAGCTTGTTCTATTTCTTTTTATAAAATGCTACTATTTAAGTAGTTTACTTCCTCCTCTGTTAATCTGGGTAGCCTATATTTTTGAAGGTAGTCATCCATTTCACCTAGGTTATCAAATTTATTGGTATAAAGTTGGGCAAAGAAACTAATTGCTCTAATTTCTTCTTCATTGGTGGAAAGTTCTCCCTTTTCACTTTTAAGACTAACAATTTGATTTTCCTCTTTCCTTTTTCTAATCAGATTTACCAAAGGTTTATCTATTTTATTGTTTTTATTCATAAAACGAACTCTTAGTTTTACACTTATTAATTCAATAGTTTTTTTTACTTTCAGTTTTATCAATTTCTCCTTTTAATTTTAGAACTTCAACTTTAGTATTTGATTGGGGGCTTTTAATTTGGTTTTTTTCTAGCTTTTTAAGTTGTAAGCCCAATTCATTGATCTTCTCTTTCTCTATTTTATTCAAGTAAGCTTCTAAAGAAACAAAATTTCCCCTTATTACTGCTTTGGCTACATCCCACAAATTTTGGTATGTTGCCTCATTGTTGTCATTCTCTTGGGTGAATACAAATTAAATCACATGAAGAGGCACAACAGAGGGAAAGAAGGGAGAAGGATGAGCATTGTCTATAGCTTAATTTCATCAGTTTTGACTCAAAGAGAGAATAGCATATTAACTTAGCTGAGTATAGAAATTTATGTTTCTCTATAAGGAAGTAGGAGGAGAAAGTGAAAAGAAAAGGAGGGATTAAATAGAAGAAAGGCCAGAAACACTTGGGAAAAGGGGTAAAAGAAGGGAAAAGGGATGATAGAAGGGAGGGTAGGTTGAGGATGGGATGGGTCAGAAATAAACACTACTAAGGAGGGACAGAGTAGAAAAAAGAACAAAAGTATATACAGGGTAGAAAATAGAATGGAGGAAAGTACATAACTGTGAATGGGAATGGGATGAACTCTTCCATAAAATGGAAGTGAATAGCAGAGTGGATTAAAAAAAAACAGAATCCTACAATATAATGTTTGGAAGAAACACATTTGAAACAGAAATATACATATAGAGTAAGGGTAAAAAACAGTAACAGAATTTGTTATGCTTCAGCCAAAGTAAAAAAGCAGGGATAGAAATTCTGATCTTAGATAAAGCAAAAGTAAAAATAGATCTAGTTAAAAGAAATAAAGAAGGAAATTGCATTTTGTTAAAGACAATGAAGTAGTGTTGATACTAAATGTATATGCACCAAATGGTAAAGTATACAGATTCTTAGGGAAGTTAAAACCAGTTACAAGAAGAAATAGACAACAAAAGTATACTAGTGGGGGACCTCAACCTCTCCCCTTAGAATCAGATAAATAAGAAAGAATGTAGAGAGGCTAATAGAATTTTAGAAAATTTAGAGATGATAGACCTTGGAGAAAATTGAATAGGGACAGAAATGAATATATCTTTTTCTCAGCAGCACATTAAATCTACACAAAAATTGTCCATGCATTAGGGCATAAAACTCTCACAATTAAATGCAGAAAGGCAGAAATAATAAATGCTTCCTTTTCAGACCATAATGCAGTAAAATTATTTTTAATAAAGGGCCAGGGTAAGATAGACTAAAAACGAATTGGAAATTAAATAATCAAACTCTAAAGAATGAGTTCATTCTTTGGTCAAAGAACCAATCATAGAAACAATCAACAATTTCATCTAAGAGAATGACAATAAAGAGATAGCAAACTAAAACCTATTGGATATAGTCAAAACAGTTCTTAGGGGAAATTTTACATCTTTAAATAGTTATATGAATAAAATAGAAAAAGAAGATATCTATGAATTGGGCATGTAACTAAAAAAGCTAGAAAAATAACAAATTAAAATTCCCCAATTAAACACCAAATTAGAAATTCTGAAACTCAAAGGAAAGGTTAGTAAAATTGAAAATGAATTGAGAATCAATTCTCCCTATATTTTTGAAATGAAGCCTTCCTTTATCAGAACACAATTACAAAACACTTTTCATACAAATTAAGTCAGATCTAAACAATTGGAAAAAATGTCAATTGCTCATGGGTAGGCTGAGCTAAATAATAACTGACAATTCTACCCAAATTGCTCTCCTTGTTCATTGCCATGCCAGTCAACCTGCCAAAAAATTATTTTGTAGAGCTCAAAAATATCATAACAAAATTCATCTGGAAGAATAAAAAGTCAAATATGTCAAGAGAATTAATGAAAAAAATACAAAGGATAGTAGTCTAGCAGTACCAGACCTAAAACTATATTATAAAGCAACAGTCATCAGAACAATTTGATATTGGCTACATAGAGAATAGAGTGATGGGTCAATGAAATAGGTTAGATATACATGACACAATAAACAATAACTATAGTAACTAATATTTGACAAGCCCCAATACTCCAGCTTCTGGTATATGAACTCACTATTTCACAAAAATTTCTGGGAAAACTGGGACATAATATGTCAGAACCTCCACATAGACATACATCTCAAAACTCATATCAAAAAAAAAAAGTCAAAATGGGTAGGTGATTTGGGTGTAAAGGGTGATACCATAAGCAAATTAGGAGAACAAGGAATGGTTTGCCTATTAGGTATTTGGAGAAAGGAGGAATTCATGACCAAAGAAGAACTAGAGAATATTATGAAATGCAAAATGGACAACTTTAATTACATTGAATTAAAAAAAAAGTTTTTGCACCACAAAACCAAACACAAACAAGATTAAAATGGAACTACAAATTTGGGGGAAAATTTTTTTTATCCAGTGTTTCTAATAAAGGTCTCATTTCTAAAATATACAAAAAACTGTATCAAATTTTCCAGACTACAAGTCATTCCTCAATTGATAAATGGTCAAAAGATATAAGCAGACAATTTTCAGATGAAGAAATTGAAACCATTTGTAGACACATGAAAAGGTGACCTAAATCACTATTGATTAGAAAAATGAAAATTAGAACAATCCTGAGGTAACACCTCATGCATCTCAGATTGGCTAAAATGAAAGGAAAAGATAATGATGAATGTTAGAGGGGATGTGGGAAAACTGGGGCACTGTTGGTAGATTTGTGAAATGATCCAACTATTCTGGAAAGCCCAAAGGGCTATCAAAATATGCATAACCTTGACCCAGCAGTGCCATTTCTGGGTCTGTATTCTAAGGAAATCTTAATTAGAAACACTTTTCTCATTACTTAGAAAGACACCTGAGAAGGCATGAAGCTGTATGCATGGCAACCATACAGGAGAAATGAGAGGTTGGCAAAGGAACACTGACTTTAAGACATCCAAAATTTAAAGCAACTTAAAAGTAAAGGAATTTGTAAATTTTTCTCAATTTTTTTTCTTGAGGCAATTGGGGTTATGTGACATGCCCAGTATCACAGTGTTAACTATCTGAGGTCAGATTTGAACTGACTTCAGGGCTGGTGCTTTCTCCACTGTGCCACCTAGCTCCCCCTAAGTTTTTTCAGTTCTTAAGAGAATATCTACCTTAGAATATGTTAAATCAAACAGGAAGAGATTGTAAACAATGCTTGTTGACTGAATTATATGAGATGTCACTGATTTTTTTAAAGGATAGGAAAAAGTTAATTTGTTGTAGATCTGAGACAAAACTTTTTTTTAGGTACTAGAGGATAAGAGATTGAAAAAAGAAAAGCTTTATCATATACTGTTACATGTTCACTTAATTGAGAGGGATAGCCCTAAAGGCAGTATAATCCAATTATTAAAGAGGAGACTCTCAAGCCATACCAGAAAACTAGGGACTAGTTAGTTGAAGGATTTCTTCTTTTTGGAATGGCTGTAGAAATTGAGAGGATCCAGAAAAAATGGAAAAACACATTTTAATTAAGCTGAGCCAATGTACTGAAAAGGCATGTCCCATGTACAGAAACATTGTGATTACAGAGGATTTTTTAAATCATTGCTCCAAGATGTTTTACTATCTTCTCCTTTGCGCTCTTCATGTTTTGTTACTGTTTGAATACATGACACAAATTTTCTTTATTAAAAACAAATGGACAATGGCACCTTAGGGACTGTTACTATAGAATCCAGTCTGACAGTTTTTATAAGAGGATAGCAAATTCTTAAGGGTTTTAGAAGTAACCTTGTCAGTGCACTTTAATTCAGGGGTTTACTTTTTTTTTTTATCATAGATTCTTTTGGTAGTTTGGGAAAGCCTACAAAACCTTCTCAGATGGATATTTTAAAATGCACAGAATAAAATACATAGAATTTTAAAGGAAGCCAAGAATATTAAAATGTGATTATCAAAATATTAAAAACAAATTTAAAGTTGATGATCTCCAGGTTAGGAATTCCTGTAAAACAGATAATATATGCATTTGTTCTCTCATAATATGCTTTTTTCTACCTACATCCAGTGATGTAGTGAGTAGAGAGCTAGCTTCAGAGTCAGGAAGACCAGCCTTCAAGGCTTGCTTCTGAGAAATATTAGCTTTGTGATTGCACAAGTCACATAACTTGTGAGTGCTCTAAGACTATATATTATAGAAAAATGGCAGCCTACACTGGTAGAAGCAGTTGCCTTATCTGAGAGTGCTCTATGCTGGCAACGTAATTGGTTCAGTTCCCTTATTCCTCCACTATGATTCTAAGACAGTAATTTTATTAGTTATTCAATATTCATTTTTTATTTTGTTTTTGTCAATAAGAAAGAATCCATAAGAGAACAATTAAAATTTGCAAATATTTAAGAACTTACTGTATGCTAGTATGTGTAGAATGCTGGGAAAGAGAGAAAGTTTAAAGAAGACATAGTCCATATACTGATGTAGAATATAATATAGAGAAGTAATTCTCACACTCTCTCTGTGTCTCTATATCTGTCTCTGTCTCTGTGTCTGTCTCCCTTTCTCTCCCTCCCTCCCTCCCTATCTCATTCTGTTTCTCTTTCTTTCCCTCTCTCTCTCTGTCCATAGCATGGTATTTTTTCCCACGAATTATTTCAATTTTCAATACTCTAACTTTTTAGGAAGAATTCCTAGATAGTAAAGGCTAGGATCCATTTCCTGGGCCTTAGGATTCTGGGTTTTGCATCTCTGTAGTTAAGAGAACCTTTTCCAACATTTAGAAGCATAGGCACTAAACCACATATGAGGTTCTGTGCCTGGAATGCTCAAGGTACACTTAACTGAAACTCTTGATACATTTTGAAATCTATTAGGAAAGATGTATAAGAATAGAAAGGACTTTGGAGATGGTACAATCTAGTTCTCTCATGTTACAGATGAAGATACTGAGGCCTAAACCAGTTAAAGAACTTAACCTGAGTTAATATAATTAGATGGCAAGTGGGAGAACTAGAATTCCAGGATTAGAAACGAAATATTTTGACTTCCAATGCAGAGTTCTTTCTTCTTTTGCTGGAGGTCTCGGCAAGGAGCGGTCAAAAGTGATGTTGAACGTCATTCATATGTATTGCCTTTATGATACCATCCCTTCCAGTTGGGATTAGTTCAAAGCTAATTATTTGTAAATGAGAAAGCTACTTCATCGGCTTGTGTGCCATCCCTGAGCTCCCTATAAAAGTAAAAAACAATAATAGCAACACGTGCACACAACAGTTATTAGTCACTGATATCTAAGAAAGAAGAAAAAATACACAGAGAACTTGGATCCTTATTACGAGCTATGTGAAGCCCATGAAACACACATAGTCACTGATGGCTCCCTAAAGCCTGTCTTCCCAGTGGGAAGCAAGACATAAAGTACAAAGAGACACAGATAAACAAACAGAACAAGAAGGATGTGTCTCCCTCTGTTCTAATTGCCTAGGTCCCAGATGGAACAACTGTTTTCTCCTTCCACCACCCTCCATTCTCTTTTATTCTTTTGGATTTGTGATATAGCAGAAAGAATGTTGGGCAAGGACTCAGTTTCTTTTTCTGGAGGATAAAGAGGCTGATCTAAGTGTTCTATAGTTTTGATAATTATGTAGAATAAGATTTCATTATTCCCACTTTTTATGGTATTTTAATGTTTTCAAAGTGTTTTACAAAAATTATCTTATTTTATACTCATGAAAATATTGGGGGATAAACTCTATTATTCTTATTTTACAGATGGAGAAACTGAAGTAGACAGCTTAAATGACTTGTCCAGGGTCACATAGTTAGACACTAAGACAAGAATTGTACTTGGGTGTGGAGGTTTTCTGGAGGCAGCCTTAGTCTCAGTAGAAATAAATAATTACTCCAAAATCGCAGCCAGCTGGTAAAAATGCAAATGTTTATTTCTCCTTCCTAATTAGCCCTGTTAGTTGAGGCCTATCTCTCTGCCTGGCTCCAAGAGATCTTGCAGTTTTGTCCTTGGCTTCTGCCTCTGCTTTCTTCAGCTTCCAGCCAGCACCAAGGTAGAAGATACGAGGAATCTCTCTTGCCTTGAAGATAAGGCTTGTAGGCTTTCTTCCAGAGTGTCCTGTCTCTGACCCCTGTAGATTTCCCCCAAAAAACTCTCTCGAGTCGCTCACTGAAATTGTATTTATGGTACTTCTCTGAGAGTGGGATTGTGGGATATCTCCCAGCATTCTCTCTGAAATCTCCCAAACATGTGAACTCCATTGAATTCTTAGATACTTATGAGCTCTCTAAGGGTGTGAACACAAGCATTGTATCCATCAGTTGTACTTAGTACCTAGTTCAAGTTCTGGCCCAAAATAACTCTTTCTAAGATTAAATCAACTCCAATGGCTTAACACTTTGTAAAGATTCCAACACTTGGGTCTTTTTAACTTTGGCTACAGTACTCTATCCAATTTCCCTGGACAATTATTTCTAGAACTTCCTCTTTACTTCTCAATACCATCCTTTTTCAACTAGTCAATGTTCTCACCCTAGTCCTCACTAGTTTACTTCTTACAACAAAGGATCACTTTAGGTTTTTAGAACAAGAAGGAATCTAGATAAGTATCCAGTCTGATCATTCTATTTTATGAACGAGGTCTAGATAAGTGGAGTGACCACATGATTTAATGGTATCAAACCCAAATAAAATTAAATCTCTGCTGGCCATATATTGACTTAGAAATTCACAAATTAACATTATCAGTGCTGTTTTATGTTTTATTTAGTGTGTTAAATATTTCCCAATTGCATTTTAATCTGATTCATTCTGCAATGCACGACCAATACTGACACAATCAGTATTTGTTACTACTATCATTTTGGAGGCTGTTTCTATTTCATGAAGAAAGAGGTAGAAAAGAATGCAGGAAAAAGAATTTTGAAGGCTTGTGTTGCTTCTGGAAATCCAACTTCAAATCCTGAAATGGTTAACCAATGCTGATGAGCATGGAAGTCTCATTCTTGATGTTAGCTAGAGGGATAAGACTGGGACAACCATAAGAAGGACACTAGGAAAGATTCATACAGGATTTCTCTTTATTTTCATGGTCAGACCAAAAGCTACATCATCTTTTTTTTTTTCTGTGTCAGGACCCCCTTTGCTCTTTCCTATTCTGAAATAAAAAAAACCAAGAAAAAAACTGGTGGTCATATGGATATTGAGAGACAATTTTTCTCTGTCTATGTCCTATCTCAACCCACTTCTTCTTTCCTCTTACTTCATGATTTTATCTCTCCTTTCTTCTCTGATTCTCCTCTTCTCTATTCACCCTCTTCTGTCCTTTTAATTCTTAAAATGTATAGATCTCCCCATGTCCTCTTACTTCTTTTCAATTTACACAATGCCTTCCTAACTAGTTTTATAGATAAGGAAGCTAACTGGTGAAATTTAGAATAGTTGTAAGTATTAGCAACTCTGATCTGTCAAATGAAATAAACAAACTATGTAAATATACCACTGAAAGCTAGTCTATTTATTTAAGTTTGACATCTCATCATTTCTTTGGACGTTCAGGAATAAAAATGTTAGTTGTATAACAACTTGAAGACACACACACACACACACACACACACACTTACACACACACACAGGTATCCTTGGGAATGCACAGCAGGTATCTTAGTCACTCAGTAACAGTAAGTATTGACTGTGCAAAGAACACCAAGTTCTGCATACTTCAGTGTGTCAATAGACCTGTGATCTCATTAATATGGGTATTCCCTCCGATGGTAATGATCACAACACATCTGTCTCAATGAATTCATGTATATTTATCATGGAAGATCTACCCAATACACTAAAAGCCCTCCTTCAGTTCTTTTAACAGTCTCTGAATACTCAGGTACTAACAAGTAACATTTCTTTGGTAAAGCTAGTTTTCTCCAAGTCATGCTTACTAACTGCATTCCTTTTTTTTTTTTTGTCTTTGTCCATTTTCTATCCTGGAGCCTAAGCTTCCTCATGGTGAGAATTCTGCATATCTCTCAAACTCAGATCCACCACTTTTTTGGCTGCTCCATTTTTAGCTGTCCATCTCCAGCTTTGGGAGCAATAATCAAATAATAACTATTATTCTTGGAAAGAACAACTCATTTGATTGACCTATGGATCCATTTATCCTCCTTTTGACTTTTCAGACCAAAACACTCCTCCTGGAACCCTACTTTCCCATATATGCTTTCTTCCCTTATAGGAATACAGGCTCCTAAAAACAGGAATTGTCTTTTTAAATTCTTGTTTCATAAATATTTAGCACAGTGTCTGGAACATAATAAGCATTTAATTTTTTTCATTCAGCCATCATAACACTGAAGTGACTGTTCTTAAAAGCTATGGCATCCCAGGACAAACTTTTTCTGGTTCTAACAAATTTGAAAGACTTCAAGTACAGCCCTGGCAAATAATTATATCTACTATTCAAGATCAAGCCTAGCTTAAGGCTAATCACTTGTAGGTTGGCCAATAGAAGCTGGATTCTTTGACTATGACAACCTAGGCATGCTATCCATTGTTCAGAAAATTGTGCTATGGAAAAACTGATTCAATTCCCTCCTCAGCAGTGGGTAACTCTGGAACAAATCTTCTTCTTTTGCCTGGGACCTTGAAAATTCAGTGACTATGTCAATTATGGGACTGGAGAAAGTGTGATCCAGAACCAACCAGTGACAAAACTGTCAGCAATTGGAAACACAAGGAGCTTTGAAGAAAAGTATGAATGTGAAAATCAAATACCCGTTCTTTCCTACTCCTCCTACATTTAAAATAACAATAACAACAAAAATCCCCAAACATCTATTTCTTGTTTTCTTTCTTTTTTTTGCTTTTTGTTTTTTATTAGGAAAATATATGCATATTCATTTGTATGTGTACATATAACACATATGCATAGAGCTATACACATATTTCTGTTTGAAACAATCTATCTTTCAATGTTTTTGACCTAGATAAATCCAAGAAATGTGAAAAATTTCATATGATGGTTTCTTCTTCTTGACAGTATTTGAGTAGTATATATAATATATTGATAAGATAATACATGTTTTTATTAGATAGAATGAATCATTACGTTAGGTATGAATAAACTCCAAATATAGAGGAAATCTTTTCAGAGACTTTAAAAAAATCCTACTCTCTTCCAAGCATTCTGTCCATGACGCACAGAACTGTACATATAAGGCATTCTGCTTCAAGAATAATTTTTCAAAAACCAATTTATCAGCATGGCAAGCTTCACAATAGTTCTTTGAATTTTCAAAGGCAAAGTTTTACACTCTTGAGCTTGCCAATCATTTATTAATCTATTTCTTTTAGGAAATTCTTCTCATTGTTTTGGAAGGAATGAGTACATGTCAGAAGTATATTGATAGATACTATAAGAGGAGAAATTTCATCTTCTGGCATGATCTCAAAGAGGTCCTGGGATGACTATATGGGTTGAAGTAATAATAACAACTGACATTTATTAGGACTTTAAATGGGAGGGATCTTAAACATTATCTAGTTCAATTACTTTATTTTATAGATGAAGAAAGTGAGATCTAGAGAGTTTAGGTGATTTGTCCAAAGTCACATAGATTGTAATACAGTTGGGATTTGAACCTTGGTCTTCAGACTACACTTGCAATGAATGTTCTTTTTAATACCCTCATGTGTGTTAAGAGAAGACTAGTAGCAGGGCTACTTTCTCCCTTTGGTGTCCATCTGATCTATTTAGCTTTCACCTGTGGCTCCAAGAAGCTGTAGCATGCCTAGTGACCACATCCCAGTTAACCATTTTGGCAGATGGGCTAAAGCAGGCGAGGGTGACCAAGGCTTTTCAAACATTACAGTAAATTCAGAGGGTGTCTACCCCAAGCATGCAAAAACTATCCCGGTAGATTGGGCAGATGAGAACAATTTGTTCCAGTGGCCAGTAAGGCAGGTGAAGCAGGTGCTGTGGAACATTTAGAGTTTGGTTAGACATCAAAGATGCACAAGTCATCCACCACATCTTGAACCACTGTCAGTCATCTTGCCTCTGTTCTGCCACTGGACAGTGATGACTCTGGAAGAGATTGTGATGCTGATGACTTTGTGCATCTCTGCCTCACTTAAATCCAGTTTATGCATGAATCAAAAGACATCACCCAGACTATTTCAGATGAAGAAATGGAGGCACAGAAAAGGTATGCGATTTTCCTAATACTGCATAGATAGTATTAATGGCAACTATGGGATTTGAACTGAAGTCTTTTAACCACTAATTTAATATTCTTTAAGTTATGCTACATTGACTTCCTATTTGCCATCTTTCTTATTTATATGTAGCCAGTTGTTCATAATATTCCAGGGACAAAATCTCTCACCCTATGGCAAAGGATACCCAAACTTCAGGGGACAAAGGCTTGCCTCTTGCACATTAGCCATTAACCTATAGCAATGTTGGGGTGATGCAACAAATAATCACTGAGCAGAAACAGAGAGTCAAAGAAGGGTGTGGCCCAGTTGATTTTGGACTCTCATCAGCTGCTTCTTAGAAATGCACAGAGAAAGAAGCTACTTGAGAAGCCAAAGGATAGTACAAGGAAATATAATCATAGGACCTGCAAAATCAATATTATCAAAGATATCGAGGAGAAGGAAGACTAACTACAAATATTCACGATTATGGGTTTAAGGGTTTTAGATTATAGTAACTGACAGGCACATATGGAAAGGCATGGGCTAGGAGCTAGAGACAGAGGAATATAGTAGAAGATATGAAGGTCAAATTCAGCAGAAAGCTGAAACACAATTGTAGGGACTGGAATGCTTTGAGTTGTCTTGCCAATTTGCAGCGGGTCATGTGCAACAGGGGAGTAAAAAAGCTGTTATTCATGCTTACTTGATACTAATATTTTCTTTTTTTTTTCTCTTTTTTTAAAAATTTTATTTATTTATTTATTTTTAATAGCATTTTATTTACAGGATATATGCATGTGTAACTTTACAGCATTAACAATTGCCAAACCTCTTGTTCCAATTTTTCACCTCTTACCCCCCCACCCCCTCCCCTAGATGGCAGGATGACCAGTAGATGTTAAATATATTAAAATATAAATTAGATACACAATAAGTATACATGACCAAAACGTTATTTTGCTGTACATATATTTTCTTTCTATGTTGATTCAACTAGCTTACTGTAAGATTTGCCTTGCTGGAATGAGCAGTTTATTATCTCTTCAAGTCGTGTAGATTCTAGTTGGATGAGATTCTAGAGATAATCTCTTCTGATTTCCTTATTTGACAGATGAGGTAACTGAGGCAAAAAAAAAAAAAAAACCTGAGGAAACTGTGCTCAAAATCACACAGATAGTAGTGATGGAGCCAGAACTCTAACTTAGGTCTTTGGTTTCCAATATCCTTCCCACTGTACCAGCTTGCTTCTGTTATTTGGAGCTGTCTATTCTTTTCATGTCCACCTACAAAGGTCTGAAACTCAAAGAATGTATACAAAATCTTAGATTCTGTGAGAAAAAAGTTAACAGGATCTCTGTTAACAATATAGATATATTCTAAAAACATTCATTTTTTGGCTGTGAAAAATTATTTGTGTTCTTTTAACAAATGATGTGCTAGAGCCAGATCAAAATTGGCATGTAAGAGCCATTTGTTAGGTTTTCAATGTGAGTATTTACCCTTCAGAAATCAACAAATTCTACAATTAAGATTTTATTTATTATTTTGTTGATTATCTGGACTTAAGAAATTAATAGAGAAAATGGAAACAATGCATATTAAATCTAAAAGTGATTATGTATACATTTATGCTTTTGGAGAGCCAGTTAAACTTTTAGCAGCATGTCATTGAATTTAACCATACTGAAACTTTAGAATAACTTTGATAATAAAATTACTTAGAATGTCATTTTGCCTTGTGACAAGATTGATCATCAAAAGATAGGAATATGAAGTGACATGGAATAGAGCAAAGAAGATGAAAAAGGTCTCAAAAAGTTGTATTACTTTGTTTTGAAATGACCTACACACATGATAAATTCTCAAGCCCTTAGCTGTTTGACTGTATTTGCTTCTTCACAGAAAGTAAATGTAATTTACTCCAGAGATGGACAGCTGGGTTTGTGAAATATGTCAGAAGTATGAATGATTTGGAAATATTTCAGATCAAACAACATCATCACACCATGTGCTGAGCTGGTCTCCTGGAACAGAGGCAGAAATTATGTGATAGTTCTAACATCTTGATTTCCGGAAAAGCAATAATGTTCATTAGTGAAAGAAGCCCTTTTTATTATTAGTCTATTGTGCTAGTGAGAAAGATTAAAATCTTTAGACCAAAGAACAATAATAATGACCAGAGAATGTTCTTACTTTTGGAAAAACTATGCTTGATATTAGAGACAAGTTGCAAAAGGTCACAGATGTCAGGTAACTAACTAGATGACCAGAGAAGTTGATATCAAATCACGAAAACAGAAATAAAATATAGATGTGATAGAATTGGTCTAGACTAAAGGCTCTTAACCTTTTTTCTGTGTCAAAGACTCCTTTTGCAGACTGGACCCCTTTTCAGAATAATGTTTTTTGATTGTATAAAATAAAAGCCATAGATTATAAAGAAAAATAATATTCAAGTAGTTATTAAAATGTTAAAATAAAAAGTTCACAGATCCCAGGTTAAGAACATCTGGTCTAGGCAAATAAGTAAAAATCATAAGTTAAAGCAGATTTGGAGGGGATAGAATAATGATATTGACTTGGCATTTTTCTAGGTGCCAAATATTAGAGCAAGAATCTACATAAGTAGATAAGCCCCAGTAAGGGCACACAGGGATACCTTTGTCCAGTTCAAGCAATAGGTCAGGAACTTGTTATGTGGTTATTACACAGAGAAGACACAAATATCAGAGGGCAAGACAGGACAGGAGACTAAGAGCCCAGGCAAGACATCATGAATAAAGAGGTTTGCAGGAAACAAAATATAGCAAGTCAAAACAGTCATAGCCCAGATAAGTAAACTGGGAAGTAGATTCAGGACCACAGACCAATAAACTTCATTCTGTTCTTTTAAAGTTTATTTAAGCAATTACATTCTAGTCTAGTTGGAAAACTCAATATTTCTAAATTCTTCTAATTGCAATGGACTGTGAAAACCAAGACAGAGGACCAGTCACTATTAGTTGATCAGAAAGGGGTGGAGAACTGTGGGATTGATTTCTTCTCAAATAGAGAAACTAAGTTAAGATTTGGAAACAAGTTGCTAGGAAAATCAGTGATTGGAAAGACCGACATTGCACAGTGTGATTTTGCTGTCAATAACAATCTATAGATTCGATTATCTAATTCTTACTATCTTGATGGAAGACAAATACCACTGCTCTCAATCTAATCTTTCATATTTGAGTCCATGTAGCTACAGAACCATCCCAAAAGTTGATTCTATTGATTACTAGTATTGACCATTTAAAACAGGAGTTCTTAATCTTTTTTTTAAATCATGGATCAGTCTGGCAATTTGATGACTCCTACTCTGAATAATGATTTTAAATGCATAAGATCAATCAATCAATATTTATTAAGTGTATATTGTATGCTTGGCACTGTGCTAATAGCAATTAAATTGCATAGGAGTAAAAGGAAAATCAATTATGTGAAAATAGAGTTGTCAAAACTCTTAAAAATCGTTTATAAAATTAAGGGGTGGCAACAACAACAACAACAACAACAAAAACATTTACAGTCCCTAGATTGAAAATACCTGCTCTAGAAAAATACCAGGAAAGTTGTTGCTTTTGGTTTAACTCAGAGATGTATAGGAGTCAAATTAAGTCAACGAGCATTTATTGAGTACCTATTATTGAGTACTTGGAATTATAAAGAAAAGTAAAAAATAGGTTGCTCCCAAGGACTTCACAATCTAGGGCAGAAAAAAGAGTTCTGGAATCAGAAAGACTTCACTTCAAGTCTTCCTTCAGACAAGTATTAGCTATATAAGGAAGAACAAGTCCTTTCTCATTTTTAAAATGAGGAAGTTGAACTGATTGACTTTTAAGGTCCCTTTCAGTTTCAAATCAGTTATCATACTTACTAGAATCTTGTCTCACTGTCTACATTAAAAAATATAGAGGAAATGGTATGGCAGAAACTATAATTAGGATATCATAGAGATATTCACCTAATTCCATTTTTTGAATCAAAGAATTACAGAATGTGAGAGAAAATCTTCCAAAAAAAATCTTCTGGTCTGATTTCCTCATTTTATAATGATTGAACTGAGGCCTTGAGAGGTAAAATTTCTTGCCCAAGATAGCATTGGCTCATGAGACTGAAACCCAGGCTTATTTTTTATTTTTTTGTACATCATCCAGGTTTCTGTTCACTTCCCTGTGCTATATTTAAAATATTATCTGCTTCTATACTCATTGCTATCTATTGTGTTTTGCCTTGATGTTTATAATTTTTTTATAGATAGAGCTCTATTAGTGGACTTAGGCCAAAAGCAACAAATCTTTTTCTTGGATTTAGAAAGGAACTACATGTTTCAAATTCTATAGGGAACCTGGGTCACATAATGAAGATTAAACTTAATACTTTGGCCACATAATAAGAAGACGGGACTCATTGGAAGAGATCTGGTACTGGGAAAGATTGAAGACAAAAGGAAAAAAGGATGAGAGAGAGAGGACAGTAGAAGAGACAGGCACACAATGTCCCAGAGTCATAAAAAGTGGAACATCACTGCTGAACAACAAAATGTATCCTGTGCCTGTTGTTTGAGTACATTGCCAACAGATGGCAGTCTTGCTTATTTTTGAAGCATGAAATTTTTTTCAAATTCATAATTCCATAATTAATTACTCATATTAGGAACAGTCACAAAGCAACTGTGCTAAGTTGCTAAGTTCACTGTGCTAAGGTTTGTGTGTGTGTGTGTGTGTGTGTGTGTGTGTGTGTGTGGTATAATGATAAATAGATAGCTAGTTCCAGCTGGGGAATAGAATTTTAAATCTGGAGTCAAGAGGGCCTGAGTTCAAATATGACTTCAGACACTTACTAGCTATGCAATCTTGGGAAAGTTGTTTAGTTCCTGCTTGCCTAAATTTGATTACCTGTAAAATAAAAGTAATAATGGTACTTGCTTCTCACTATTAATGTAAGGATGAAATGAGGATTAAATATTTGTGAAGGTCTTTGCAAACCTTAAAGCTATACCTTAATTGTTAATATTAATAATATAAAATCCCTGCCACTGAGGAATTTACAATCTTTAAAGGAGTATATTTCAAATATATCTAGGAAATATTTTGAGAAGGGAACATATAAAAGATTATAGAAATTCAGAGGAAGAAGATGTTCTTTTGATTTTAGGGTGGTTGGATGAGGCTTTATAGAAGATGTCACATTTAACACTGGATCTGGAAAGGTGGGTAGGCCTTCAACAGGTGGGGATCAGGGACAGCAAATTCCAGGGAAAGGAAAGATTGACAACAAAGTGTTATGTAATTTCAGGTGGGGAAGGTAATTATTGGGAGTGGGATGGGAATCATAGAAGTTTTCCTGGAGGAAGTAGTGTTTGAGCTGAACTTTATAAATGATGAGTGGGAATTTGACAAGAAGACAAAGGGAGGATGGATATTCTAAGAACTGAGAATAGTGTGAGCAAATGCATGGAGGTAGACAAACCTTTGAGAGCAAAGTTGTACAATTTGGTTGAGTTATGGAGTCTGTGCAGGGGAATTATATGAGATAATGCTAGAAAGGTAGGAGGCCCTAAGACTAAAACATAATGAAAAGCAGAGATTTTTACTTTTGCTTAATCAGCAATAACTATCACTTAACAATTTTGAACCAAGAACTATGAGAATCCAAGGCATCCATGCATGCACAAAAAAGACTATTTAGAAACAGAGAGAGACAGAGACAGAGACAGAGAGACAGAGAGAGAGAGGGAGAGAGAAAGACAGAGATTATTTTAATAGTTTGGACAAATATAATGAGATTTTGTACTAGGGTAATGGCAATAGGAAATGATTTGAATGCCATATGGAAAAGACATTCTGAAGGTATCTTGGATAAAATATGTCAACAGATTGGTATGAAAAGTGAAGGAAATGGAATAATCTACAATAAAACCAATTACAAAAGTGGATAAATGGTGGAATGGAGAAACAGTGGAAGGAATCAGAAAAGAAGTGAATAGGGAGGAGCCATTCAAAAAGTATCCTTCACTCCTGAAGTCTCTATTTGTGTTTGTCTGGTTCTTCCTAGAAGCTTTATTTTAAGGTACAGATTAGCCATGTCTTCATTCTTTTCCAGGATGCACTTAGAAAATGCTCTAGGCCATCTACCTTCATCTCTTTCCCTCTTTCAGTTCTCTTTTTATATATTGTCTTTCCCTTCCTTCTTTAGAAGGTAAAGTGCTTCACCTGTCAGATTGGCTAAGATGACAGGAAAAAATAATGATGATTGTTGGAGGGGATGCGGGAAAACTGGGACATTGATGCATTGTTGGTGGAGTTGTGAACGAATCCAACCATTTTGGAGAGTAGTTTGGAACTATGCTCAAAAAGTTATCTAACTGTGCATACCCTTTGATCCAGCAGTGTTACTACTGGGATTATCCCAAAGAGATTATAAAGAAGGGAAAGGGACCTGTATGTGCACGAATATTTGTGGCAGCCCTTTTTGTAGTGGCTAAAAACTGGAAACTGAATGGATGTCCATCAGTTGGAGAATGGCTGAATAAATTGTGGTATATGAATATTATGGAATATTACTGTTCTGTAAGAAATGACCAACAGGATAATTTCAGAAAGGCCTGGAGAGACTTACACGAACTGATGCTGAGTGAAATGAGCAGGACCAGGAGATCATTATATACTTCAACAACAATACTATATGATGACCAGTTCTGATGGACCAGGCCATCCTCAGCAACGAGATCAACCAAATCATTTCTAATGGAGCAGTAATGAACTGAACTAGCTACGCCCAGAAAAAGAACTCTGGGAGATGACTAAAAACCATTACATTGAATTCCCAATCCCTATATTTATGGACACCTGCATTTTTGATTTCCTTCACAAGCTAATTGTACAATATTTCAGAGTCTGATTCTTTTTGTACAGCAAAATAACGTTTTGGTCATGTATACTTATTGTGTATCTAATTTATATTTTAATATATTTAACATCTACTGGTCATCCTGCCATCTAGGGGAGGGGGTGGGGGGGTAAGAGGTGAAAAATTGGAACAAGAGGTTTGGCAATTGTTAATGCTGTAAAGTTACACATGCATATATCCTGTAAATAAAAGGCTATTAAATAAAAAAAATAAAATAAAATAGGGCAAATTTCAGAATATCTCAATGAGAGAAAATCTGAAAGAATGGAAAAAGCTCAAAAAAAAAAGAAGGTAAAGTGCTTGAGGGCAGGAACTTTCTCTTTATATTTTTATTTCTGACTCAGCACCATGACTGAAACAAAATAACCTGCTTAACAAATGCTTGCTGACTTGATTTGATATAACCTGGATTCTTTGGCTTTATCTCTTATCTGAAGAAGAGGAAGAAGAAGAAGGAGAAGGAAAAGGAGAAGGAGAAGGAGTAGAAGGAGAAGGAGAAAGAGAAGGAGGAGAAGGAAGAAGAGGAGGAGAGGAGGAGGAGGAGGAGAAAAAGGAGGAGGAGGAGGAGGAAGAAGAGGAGGAGGAAGAGGAGAAGGAGGAAGAGGAGGAGGAGGAAGAGGAGAAGGAGGAAGAGGAGGCTTCTTCTTCTGCTTCTTCTCCTCCTCCTCTTCTTCCTCCTCCTCTCTCCTCTCCCTCTCTCCCCCCCCCTCCCCTCTCTCCTCTCTCTTCTGTCTGTCTCTTTCTCTGTCTGATTTCTCTCTCTGTCTCTCTCTGTCTCTCTCTCTCTCTCTCTCTCTCTCTCTCTCTCTCTCTCTCTCTCTCTCTCTCTCTCTCTCTGTCTCTCTCTCTGTCCCTCTCTCTTCCTCTCTCCCCTTCCTCATAAATTCTCTTCTATCATTTTTTCCTGTATGAAGGAGAAGCTCTTTGATATTTGGGCCAGATTCTTCCCTCACTATCATTCACACTATTGCAGTAAGGTCCAAGAAAGCATGTGGAATAGATTTCATTTCATTTTTTTTTTTTGAATAGAGAAACAGAGTTATGACTATTTGGCTCCCTTCCCTGACTGATTGGAAGTTGAACTGGATGATTGCCATGCCCCTTCATTTTAATTCTTGCAAGAACTCCCATAACCAACATGAAAATCTTGGACACTAGAGCTTATACATACAAAATGTTAAAAACTCTTACTCTTGCCAAAACAGCATCCAGTATCTCTTTGTGTGATTGCACTCCCTCCCTCCTTACATCTCCCATTTTGGAATGTAAACTCACAGATGATGACAAGGGACCATAGATATCTGTTTAAAGTTCTTTGTTTAGGAACCTAGCCTACCGCTGTGCCATCTCCAAGTAGGTCCTTGTTTGGATAATGACAGAACCATTGCTTTTTAAATGCAAATGGATAATGCAACTAAAATCTGACATGCTGATTTGAAAACATAGAGGTCTGGGGCCAAACAAGGTTATAGAACTTACAGCAAGTGCATTCAAAGCCAAGATTGAAGCTTCATTGTTAAAATGCAGCTGGGAAGATAGGGGCTTTTTAGTTAGTTTCTATAGTGCTGGCTTTTAAAGGTAGGTGAGAGTTATGCTTAGTTCCTCTGATTGTGCTGGAAATGTATGAGAAATAAGGTGTTGGAATGTGAAATGAGCAGAGGTCAAATAAACAGGATTTGTCTTCACAATTGGCCCCCTTGTTGGCAGTCTCAGCAAAGAGGCAAAATATTGAATTTCCTTGGAATAAATGCCTCTCTCTTCACAAAAGGTAGAGCAGCAAATAGTAGTGAGACACATTGGCCAAGTCTATGGGGGAGGCTACACTGCCCCTTTCCTCTTATATCTATTGTATAAGTAAATATCTCTAGTGCTCTTAACCCAAGGTCTTTCATAGGCTCTAAAATTAGAAAGGAGAAGGAAAGAAAAAAAAATTCCCGGAGAGAAAGTGCCAATAACCCTGAAGGGTTACTTATTTAAACATAAGCAAATTTCAAAATCACTTTCTTAAGGTTTAGAAATATACCAGTTTAACTTATATGAACTGAAAAGCATATCACAGCACACAATGTTATTAAATAAATAAATAATATACATATATATATATAATATAATATACACTATATTCACATATAATATCTATAAATATACACATATATATGAAGCTGTACTCTATATTTAAACACAAGCAGATTTCAAAATCACTTTATTAAAGTTTAGATATACCAATTTAACTTGTATGAACTGAAAAGCACATCACAGCATGCAATGTTCTCAAATAAATATACATATTTATATGTGCAATAAATAAATAAATATACATATATACATACATGAATCAGAAGAAACTGGCAGTAGGCTGCTGATCACACTATTTCAGTAGGAAGCCTTATCCTTGAAAGGGGAACCTCTAGAAATATTGTGGATCGAAAAACCAAATGTGAAAAGTTAAGGTAGTTATGTAAATGTTAGGCAAAGGGAAAGACATTTGTTTATTACAACTTGTAAGAATTGGTTAAGATAACTATGTTTTGACTGGGATTAAAAGAAGTTGAAGATGATAGATCTTTGGTAAACTTTATCAGATCTAATTGCAGTTTTGTCAGTTTTTGGGGAAAATCACAGCCTGACACATATGCTGCTGATTTGGGGGTTTGTTTATATGATATGCAAAAATACTGACATATTTTTGGGAGCCAATTTAAGCCACTGGCTAGGAACAAGTCCACAAATAATCCTATTAATTTTTCAGAATAGAGAAGGAGCCTAGATGATTTTAGCAGAGTTTGAAACCTATTAATAACTTAAGAGATGAGGACTGGGGAATTATCTGAGGACCACCAAGTTTAAATGACTTGCCTAGGACCACACAGCTACTAAGTGTCTCAGGTCTTCCTGACCAATATTTTATTTACTTCGCTACCCTGCATCCTGCCTTTGTTTTAATTTTGCAGAAATTAGTATAAAAAATCAAAACTACATGACTTTACTGATAAATAATTTAATATTCACATATTAGACACAATCAACCTAAAACCAGGAAGTCAAAAATATATGTGATATCCTAACTACTAGCTTCTCTATAGTAATGTGTCACATTGTGATGCACTTTGTGAGTGGGGCAGGGAGAGATAGGAGGAGAAAGGCAAAGATATTTTCCTAAATTACCCAGAAAACTAGAAAGAGTCTTTGCATATATTCTGTTACCCATACCATGAATACAATGACTTTTCCCAAGATATAACTATTTATTTTGTATGCCATCTCAAATATACATTTAACATTTTTATGCATAGAGCAAACCCTGACTTAAAGGAAAACATTGTGTCTTAAGTATTTCATACATATACATACATATATATATATATATATATATATACATGATAAAATGGTATGGTAATATCTTTCAATTCTTGCATAACTTGGATTTAAGCGAGGCAGAGTTGTACAAAGTTGTTGACCTCACTCTCCCAAAGTCATCACTATTGAGTAGCAGGACAGAGTCAAGATGACAGATGATGGACTAGAGATGTAGTGTTTTTTTACTTCCGTGTCCTTAATGTCTAACCAAGCTCCAAGCACTTCACAACACCTGTTTCAGTGCCTTTATGGCTGAACAAATTGTTCTCATCTGTCCATTACACCAAGTAAAGTCTTCACATGCTTGGGGAAGACTTCATCCTTCATCCTAACTCACTATAGGATTTGAGACCCCTCAGTTACCCTCAACCTGGTTTAGCTCATCTGCCAGAATGGTTTACCAGGACGTGCCATTGTGTTTGCTATTTTTCAGAAACACAAGTGAGAGCTAAATGGATCAGATGGACAATAAGATGGTGCAATGAATAGAGCTTGGGGCCTGGAGTCAAAAGGACCTGAGTTCAAATGTAACCTTAGGAACTAGTTTTGTGATCCTAGGAAAAATCTATCTATTTAAATGGCTGCCTATCTATCTATCTATCTATCTATCTAATTATCTACATATACACAGAGATATAGATATAGATACACAGAAACATATATATATATATATATATATATAATTTGTGTATCTCTGTATCTTTTTTTTTTTGCTCATTAATAGTATTTTAAAAAAGTCATCTGAATAATCTCAATTCAGCAACTACTGTTAGTTACCTTTAAAAAGATAAAAGTAGAGAAGAATCACTTTAGGTTTGTTTTTTGGGGTAAAAGGACATTGGTCCTTTGGAGCTTCACATCAATCTGCACTTTTATTTTGGAAAAAAAAAATTTGAGTTTGAGGATAAATATATCCTAGGAGCTGAGTTTAGCTCAGATTTGGTATTCTATAGTTTTTCTATAGTATTTCCAACTTCTTCCCTTCCTCCTTCCCTTCCTCCTTTCCTTCCTTCCTTCCTTCCTTTCTTCCTTCTTCCCTTTCTTCCTTCTCCCCTTCCTTGCTTTCTTCATTCCTTCTAAAGGAGCCAATAACATGCTCATAATAATATAAAGATTTTATAAGAGCACATATATAAATGCCAACTGTGTAAGACATCAGATTTAAGCATAAAGGATACATATTAAAAACTCGAATCATCACTGAGTCTCAGGAGGTTCTTTGCCTTTGTTGTAAAACCTGCAGCGCACCCACACGGTAACAATACTTAAACTGTAGTATCAGAGAACAGTTTCTTCCTTACATAAAACTTCAGTAGGGAAACCAAGTGACTGTCAGATAAGAAAAGCTTATAAAAATCCCTCTCTGTCTCTATCTATCACTTTCTCTCTTTCTCCCTCTCTCTCTCCCCTCTCTCTCTATTCTCTCCATTTTTAATCTCTCTTTCCCTCTCCCTTTTTCTCTCCTCTTTCTACTTCTTCACATTTCCCTTTCTCTTCTTCCTCTTCCCCATCCCTCTGTCTTCCTTTTTCCCTCTCTCGCTCTCTAAATATATATATATATATATATATACGTACATACATATATATATATTTATGAATATATGGTATATGCAGGAAAGATTATATATATTGTATATACATATACAGAATACACATGTATATGCACATGTGTATTTATGTGCAAATAATACTTTAGAGATATCTTACCCAATCATATCAATTTGCACATGAAGGAACAGAAACTTAAGCAAATTCAAGTGATTTGTCTATCATACAGAATGTAAGTGACAGAGATAGATTTTAAGCATATCTTATCCCCTAATTTGATGCTTTTTGCCTGTTCTTATTGTTCCTCATTTCCATTGTTGTCCATCTTTTATTTTCAAAGAGGGTCAATGATATCATGGATGATTTCTTTTTTTATGTTCATTCCAATATTTATACAATTATCTTGCTGCACAAGAAAAAAATCAGATCAAAAAGTTTAAAAAAATGAGAAAGAAAATAAAATTTAAGCAAACCACAACAAATAGAGTGAAAATACAATGTTATGATCCACATTCAGTTCCCACAGTCCTCTCTCTGGGTGTAGATGGCTCTCATCATCATCACAAGATCATTGGAACTGGCCTGAATCATTTCATCTTTGGAGAGAACTGCGTCCATCAGAATTAATCATCATATAATCTTGTTGCTGTGTACAATGATCTCCTGATTCTGCGCATCAGTATCTCTCCAGACATCTCTGAAATCATCCTCCTGATCTTTTCTTACAAAACAATAATATTCCATAACCTCATATACCATAACTTATTCAGCCATTCTCCAACTGATGGGCAGCCACTCAATTTCCAGTTTCTTACTACTACAAAAAAGACTGCCATTTTTGCACACGTGGGTCCCTTTCTCTTCTTTAAGATCTCTTTGGCATATAAGCCCAATAGAAACACTGCTGGACCAAATGGTATGCATCTTTTGATAGCCCTTTGGACACAGTTCCAAATTACTCTCCAGAATGGTTGGATTACTTCACAACTTCACTAACAATGTATCAGTGTCCCAGTTTTCCCACATCCCCTCCAACATTCATCATTGTCTTTTCCTGTCATCTTAGCCAATTTGAGAGATGAGTAACGGTACCTCAGAGTTGTCTTAATTTGCATTTCTCTGAACAATAGTATTTTAAAACACCTTTTCATATGATTAGAAATGCTTTCAATTTCTTTATATGAAAATTGTCTGTTCATATCCTTTGATCATTCATCAATTAGAGAATGGTTTGAATTCTTGTAAATTTGAGTCCATTCTCTCTATATTTTAGAAATGAGGCCTTTATCAGAACCCTTGAATGTAAAAATGTTTTCCCAGTTTATTGCTTCCCTTCTAATCTTGTCTGCATTTGTTTTATTTGTACAAAAACTTTCTAACTTAATATAATCAAAATTATCTATTTTGTGCTCAGTAATGTACTTCACTTTTTCTTTGGTCACAATTTCCTTCCTTCTTTACAGATCTGAGAGATAAACTAGTTATGTTCTTTGATTTTTTGTTTGATTTGATTATAATGTCACTATGTCTAAACCATGAACGAATTTTGATCTTATCTTGGTATTAGTGGATGATTTCTTGTCTTGCCCATGAATTGGATTTAAGTGGGACTTTGATACACAAGGTTGTCAGCTTCACTCTCTCTTCCAATCATTGAAGTCCAGTGGCAAGACCAAAGTCAAGATCAGTGACAATGGTCTAAGTTGTCGGGATGACCTTGAGGTCCTTGATATGTAACCAAACTCTAAGTGCTCCAAAATGCCCGAGTTAACCACCTTCATGGCTTTTGGAACACATTTTTCTTATCCACCCATTCTACTAGAGGAAGTCTTCACATACTAACCCTTTTATTCAGCAATGGGTTTGAGGCCTATTGGTTACCCTCAAGTGGGCTTAGCCTATCTGCCAATACAGTTTACTGGCATGTAGCCACTGCACATGCTACAGCTTCTTCGAGCCACAGGTGAAAGTTGGGGGACAAGTAGACATCAAAGGTGGATGAGCCAGCCTAAAAGGGACTCAGTAAGTGAAGACACTAGTCCTCTCTGAACACTCATTTCACAATAATAATGACAGTGAGGATAATGGAGAGTGGAACACTATTAGTTGACAACAAATAAACAAACAAATAATGGATATGTAGATAAAAATAAATGAATAAAAGAGGGGGAATGACAGTTTAAAGACAGATGTTTGCAAAGGTCCTTTCATAACATTTCTTGGGAGCTTTACAACAACCCTGTGAAATAGGTGATATTAATCTGACTTTATAGAAGAGGAAACTGAGGATCAAAGATGCTTTGTGACTTGCTTTTGGTCACCTAGTAAGTGTCAGAAATAGAATTTGGAGCCAGATCTAGCTAATGCCAGATTGAACACCCTATCTATTACACTATTCATTTCTATGACAGTAAAAATCACTTAAGAGCTAATTCAGTAATTGTGCTGTTAAATGATATTCTCTGTGCCTTCTCCTAAATTTATTTAAACATTTGTAGAAATGAATTGGGAACTTAAGATAAGAGCACAAAACTTTGAGTGGTAATCCCCTTCAAGGCCTGGAAGCTTACCAGAAGCTAAAGTCCTCTCTGTGATCCCTGACATGGTCAAGTTGGCAAGTGACTGTAGTATCAGAAAATAAATGTGTGGATGATATGCTTGCAAGCTTAAAATTCATTATAACATTTTCTTCATTATATTTTAAAGCCAGTATAACTAGGAAAGGAATAAATCAAGGCCTTTTGTGGATTTCTGAGGTGTGGGTGTTTATTTTGAAAGTTTAACAATGGTTGGCTGGTTGAAGCTGGCTCCAGCACCGGCCTTGCTAGGTTTTTTTGTTTTGTTTTGTTTTGTATTTTTTAACTGTAAACTTGCATATAAAAGTCAGTGACTAGTTTGTTATTTGAGTATAAATTCTCTAGTATCAGAAAGTATCTATGTCTTCTAAGTGTTAAAATCCAGTTAGCCTTCATTTTTCCAACAGAAATTGAGGATAATAACATTTGCCAGGTGTATCATGTACAATATGTGAGGCATGCACTTATTACTCTGTCAAGGAATATTGAGAAAGAGTTACATTAGTTAGCAATGATATATGGTCCTCTTAAAGTCACATATTTTGCCTTATGCCCAAATTCCTTGTCCTAGCAGCAGGGTCAGATATAGATAGAAAATGTCAAAGTGTGTTACTTAGTTTCAGGCTGAAAGATAGAGCTCTTCTGAGATTATATGTAGTTCGAAGACATTTAGCCTCATATATACCAGATGAGCTAAAGGGATTTTGCCTTTGAGTTTAAAAGATTATCTACAAGGGACAAGTCTTTGTTCAAATAGCTACTGTGCAAATCTAAGGCTGATCTGGATAACTGATCTTACCTTTTCCCTCCTGAAAGGGTAAGGAACAGAATCAGGCCTTTCCTGATTTTATCACATGCAAAATAGGTTGGGCTTTGTCAACTTTTAGAAGACTAAGGGATAGAAATGAGTTATTTCCAAAAAGTCAGGTATGCTAGCTTTCAGAATTAAACTTTCCTAAGAGTTCCTCGCAATTTGCAGGAGAAAATTGTAGGTGGTATAGTGGATAAAGAGCTGAATCTAGAGGCATGAAGATTGAATTTCAAATCTGATCTTGGACACTTGCCATCTGTATGACTTTGGGCAAATCATTTAAATTTTGTCTCAATTTCTTCATCTATAAAATGGGAATAATTTCTTAGGGTTGATGAGGAACAAATGAGATGTTAATTTCCAAGTACTTAGCATAGTGTCTAGCACATGACACCATGTAAGTGTTAACTATTATTTTTTAGTGATGCTGATGGAGGGAAGAGATAATTTGGTATATAGTAAGTGGAGGGCTGCCTTGGAACTAGGAAGATCTGACTGGGTTCAAATCTTCTTTTTATTCCAAGGCCACGCTTTGATATTTTATACCATTTTGCCTCTACTTAAAGCCATTAAATACCTTTATACTTATAAATTGAAGGGACAACCAATAGATAATAGATAAGTAGGTAGGTAGATAGGTGGATAGATATAGACATAGGAGGATGTTTATATCTATATATACTTACACACATATATGTGCATATATATACACATACATTTTTATATGTGCATATTTACACATGCATATGTGTGTGTTTATATTCTCTCCCCTCAAGGAGTATTTACCTTGTTACTTAAGTGAAAATAAGAAATTAGGTATAAGAGAGAGATAGAAAAAAAAAAGTTCCATTTTCCTTGGGGGATTTCGTTTGCTTTTCATTTATGTTACTTTTATTTGGTTGAGTTTATTTTTTCCCTAATACATGGACTCTACTTCTTTTTTTTTATTACTACAGAATTTTATTTTATTTTTTTTTATTTAATAGCCTTTTATTTACAGGATATGTACATGGGTAACTTTACAGCATTAACAACTGCCAAACCTCTTGTTCCAATTTTTCACCTCTTACCCCCCCCCACCCCCTCCCCTAGATGGCAGGATGACCAGTAGATGTTAAATATTATTAAAATATAAATTAGATACACAATAAGTATACCTGACCAAAACGTTATTTTGCTGTAGAAAAAGAATCAGACTCTGAAATATTGTACAATTAGCTTGTGAAGGAAATCAAAAATGCAGGTGTGCATAAATATAGGGATTGGGAATTCAATGTAATGGTTTTTAGTCATCTCCCAGAGTTCTTTTTCTGGGCATAGCTAGTTCAGTTCATTACTGCTCCATTAGAAATGATTTGGTTGATCTCGTTGCTGAGGATGGCCTGATCCATCAGAACTGGTCATCATATAGTATTGTTGTTGAAGTATATAATGATCTCCTGGTCCTGCTCATTTCACTCAGCATCAGTTCATGTAAGTCTCTCCAGGCCTTTCTGAAATCATCCTGTTGGTCATTTCTTACAGAACAGTAATATTCCATAATATTCATATACCACAATTTATTCAGCCATTCTCCAACTGATGGACATCCATTCAGTTTCCAGTTTCTAGCCACTACAAAAAGGGCTGCCACAAACATTCGTGCACATACAGGTCCCTTTCCCTTCTTTATAATCTCTTTGGGATATAATCCCAGTAGTAACACTGCTGGATCAAAGGGTATGCACAGTTTGATAACTTTTTGAGCATAGTTCCAAACTACTCTCCAAAATGGTTGGATTCGTTCACAACTCCACCAACAATGCATCAATGTCCCAGTTTTCCCGCATCCCCTCCAACAATCATCATTATTTTTTCCTGTCATCTTAGCCAATCTGACAGGTGTGTAGTGGTATCTTAGAGTTGTCTTAATTTGCATTTCTCTGATTAATAATGACTTGGAGCATCTTTTCATATGACTAGAAATAGTTTCAATTTCTTCATCTGAGAATTGTCTGTTCATATCCTTTGACCATTTTTCAATTGGAGAATGGCTTGATTTTTTATAAATTAGAGTTAATTCTCTATATATTTTGGAAATGAGGCCTTTATCAGAACCTTTGACTGTAAAAATATTTTCCCAGTTTATTGCTTCCCTTCTAATCTTGTCTGCATTAGTTTTGTTTGTACAAAAACTTTTCAGTTTGGTATAATCGAAATTTTCTATTTTGTGATCAGTAATGATCTCTAGTTCTGCTTTGGTCATAAAGACCTTCCCCTTCCACAGGTCTGAGAGGTAAACTATCCTATGTTCCTCTAATTTATTAATAATTTCATTCTTTATGCCTAGGTCATGAACCCATTTTGACCTTATCTTGGTGTACGGCGTTAAGTATGGATCAATGCCTAGTTTCTGCCATATTAGTTTCCAATTTTCCCAGCAATTTTTATCAAACAGTAAGTTCTTATCCCAAAAGCTGGGATCTTTGGGTTTGTCAAAGACTAGGTTGCTATATTTGTTGACTGTTTTATCCCTTGAACCTAATCTATTCCACTGATCAACTAATCTATTCCTTAGCCAATACCAAATAGTTTTGGTAACTGCTGCTCTATAATATAATTTTAGATCTGGTACAGCTAAGCCACCATCATTTGATTTTTTTTTCATTAATTCCCTTGAAATTCTTGACCTTTTGTTTTTCCATATGAACTTTGTTGTTATTTTTTCTAGGTCATTAAAATAGTTTTTTGGGAGTCTGATTGGTATAGCGCTAAATAAATAGATTAGTTTAGGTAATATTGTCATCTTTATTATATTTGCTCGCTATCCAAGAGCATTTAATATTTTTCCAATTGGTTAGATCAGACTTAATTTGTGTGAAAAGTGGTCTGTAATTTTGCTCATAAAGTTTCTGATTTTCCCTTGGCAGATAGATTCCTAAATATTTTATATTATCAGTAGTTACTTTAAATGGAATTTCTCTTTGTAACTCTGACTGTTGGATTTTGTTAGTGATATATAAGAATGCTGATGACTTAGGTGGGTTTATTTTATAACCAGCAACTTTGCTAAAGTTGTGGATTATTTCTAATAACTTTTTAGCAGAATCTCTGGGGTTCTCTAAGTATACCATCATGTCATCGGCAAAGAGTGACAATTTGGCTTCCTCATTGCCTATTCTTATTCCTTTAATCTCTTTCTCAGCTCTTATTGCTATAGCTAGCGTTTCTAATACAATATTAAATAGTAATGGTGATAGTGGGCAACCTTGTTTCACTCCAGATTTTATTGGGAATGGTTGCAGTTTGCATGGACTCTACTTCAGAATAGTATCCCATGTTGTTGCAGAGGGGTTGAGCAAAGTGTACATTTTGTGATACAATTCTAGACTCTCTCTCCAGGGATATAGAAAAAATGCTGGAACCCTTCCTGAAAAATCTGTGGATGTCACACAGAAGCCTCAGGGGAAAATCTCTTAAGGCTTTTATGGTGTGTAGTTTCTAGGCTAACAGAATTCTCCTGAACCAATTAAGATAAGAAATACCCCCTGGGGGTGAAAGCCAATGGAGCTCATAAATAAATAAATAAACTTTAAAAAAAAATCTAAGCACTGTATAACTCTCTCATCAGGCACTGGAAGCACAGGGTTAAAAAGAAGTGTGGTTATCAGTTATAGTTCATGGGGACACATTACAAACTGGTAATAAACCAGAAATTTCCAGATGCGGGAATTGACAAGTACCAGGTGGTAGCTAATATCTTTAAAGTAATGCTTTTCTATGACCCCAAAGAAGAGATAAGAAATGATTCCTCCTTCTATTCCTTTGCAAAAGTAGGAAATCTGCAGATGTCCATATCTTTTGCACTGCACATATTTTCAAATTATTTTTGTTTGTTGCTAGATTTTGCTGATTTTTCCTCTTTTTATTTTTTATTTAAAAATTCTTGTTGTATGGGATGATTAATTGGGAATGGATGAGAGAAGGATTTAGAGAAAAACACAGATAAAGAGAGAAGTTGCAAAAACTTTAAATATTTTCTTTTTACATACTTTACTTCTTTTCAAGTGAAAAAAGTGGATATAAATTTAAATGGTGAAAAATTCTCTTTTTTTAGCTATTTTCTACTTTAATACATTTTAAAAACTTGTTTTTGCTGTTGCTAAATTAGTCATCTGAAGCCCACATTTCCTGCTGTTTGCTATTGGGGGTTCACTGACATCTTCATGTTATTTGGCTGAATCACGCTTCTTATCAATGCTTCTTTGTAATCTTCAATATTTTAGACATAGGGTAGTCAGCTTTCTGTGGAAGATGCAGGGAAGTTTTAAGGAGAATCCATTGGCTCTTTTATAGAAGTTGTAAAAAGAAAACTCTCTCAAGGCATGAAGTGAAATCGGGTCTAACGGTAGTACACTGCAGTGCCTGGATAAGGCCAGAATCCTAATCTTCCTGTCACAAAAGACAAAGAGGGTGGGCCAGGATTAACGCAGTTGGCAATCTCAGCTGCCTGCCATGAACGGTACACTCAGAGCATATACTATACAATACTTAGTTCTACCACAGCTATTGTGACTGACAGGAGAATTGCTCTGTCTTCTAAACATGTACAACACAGAAGCTTCCTCCCAATGAATTATTCATTCAGCACTTCCAACAACAACAAAAAAAAAAACAAGTTGTTTTTCATTCAGCATGGGGACTTGGGGGAGGGGGACTGGAAGTGCAGAGTCAATTGGGCTAATGTTGATGCTATTTAATACACAGAAGTGTTTTAATAATTGGCTTGGAAGTAGAGGTTGACAAATAAAAACAAGAATCGTTAAATGTACAATTAAAAATGAACAAAAAATGCCAGGTGACAAATACATGGAGAAGTACAAGGAGTAGTAAATTAGGTGTGAAAAGAAGGTATGAGAGAAATAACTCTCCTGAAAATGGTTTCAGCAACATAAAAGCCAAAGATTGCTTGAGCTAAATGAATGGCTTCATGATATATATTGAATTGTATATGATAATCCCATTAAGAAATTTCAGAGCCAAATGGATATCTCAAGGGATGGAGTTTTAGAATGGATTTTTTTTTTTTTTTTAAAGCACTAAAGTTTAGAATTTCCTTTCCTGGAAATCCTCCTGAGCAGCCTAAGTACATGTTGCTTCGGGGATACTTTTCTGTAATTAAGATTCTGTGATTCTGCATTAGGACACGGAATAGATTTAAATGTTAGGAAGTAAATTAGGAAAACTACATGGATAGAATGCTAACTTGAATTTCTTAAATTCTGAATTCAAATCTGTCTCTGACATTAGCTGTGTCAAGTAGTATAGTCTTTCTGAACTCATTTCTCCATTTCTAAGACAGACATGATAATATATCAAGGGTCATCGTGAGTTTCATAAGAATAATTAAGGATTATTATTTAGAGTTAACTTTTTATTGATTTTTTTTATTTGTCTTTTGTAATTATTGTATATATCACTTTCCTGTTTATGCTTATTTCATGTTTCAATTGTCAATCAAATTCCTTTTGTTTCTCTAAATTTCTCCTATTCACCAAATTTTTTTAACTGAATGATAATATTCTATTCATTCCTAATCCTAATTCCTAATTCCTAACATCCTAATGGGATAACATCCTATTACATTCATGTGCTATGCTTTGTTTGGTCATTCTATGCCTTTTCTTTTTCAAAGAGTTTCCCATCAGAAAAATTCAACAAGTCTGAGAAAGTAGCTTTCATTGGCACCATTTTAAAATCAGAAAAACTAAGGTAAGATTGTCAATTCACTTGCCTAGATCATATCATAGTTTTGGAACTAACACTTTAACCAAGATTTCCTCAGATCCTGATTAGTGTTCTTTATAGTAAAAAGTTTTTTTCTCTATTGATTTAGCTAAAATCCCATATCTCTAGGCCAGACTCTTTTACTGTAAGGAAGACAAATGGATGACAAAAAGAGTTTGTTGTTTTGTTGCTTAACTCTATGAATAAATGGGAGAGGCATTTGTGAATCATGTCATCTTATATATGTGCCTATTAATGACATAACTAGTAATAAAATTGTCCAGGCTTTAAAAATGCAACCTTATGAAAAGGTTTGCCTTTGCTGTTTTTCCTGTAGCAGAGAATTACACAGTCCACCTCTGTGTTAGAAATCTGGAATAGCAGATATAGGTAATGAGGAACAACTGTCTTGGGATGATAATCCTGATCCAAACAAAGCAAAAGTAGTGAGCGGGAATGTCACATTCTGGATTAGATTTTAAGTAGAATTGCTGCCATACCCCATAAAGCCACCCTTTTCCTTTATTTATAAGATCCAAATAAATTTCCTCTTGCATGCCTTTGGTGAACTTGAGTTTCAGTTTATGGGGAGTGTGCTTAAGAAAGATGATTCGAAAGTTGAAACAAGGTCTTCCATTAGGGAGCACACGCGATTCATGCCTGCTGGGAAGAAGGCTACAATGAGTTAACAAACATCAATAGACAGATCCAACTATTTGCTGCAAACTCATAGTTAGACTGACCTTCAATCATACATGGGACAGCAAATAGACTCAGTTCTCTGGGGAAATCACTTGTTTCCATACGTAAATGTGGAAGATGACATATATAAGTCAATTTCAAGCAGCAGCCACGATGCTGAGTTTCTGGCAGATAACTTACATGGGAATGCCAGACTTAACGGGTTTATCCTAAGGTAAAGGATGGTAGGAAATTTGACACAGAAAATCATCCTATTAGCCCTCCTCTTGGGCCACAGATCTTGCAATCTTTGGCTCACAGGTTTTGGAAGTTGCTGTTTCTAGGCTCTGAAACATATTCAAAGAATATTCTAAAGGAACTTAGACAATAATCAATCCTGTATTGTGAAGATAGCTTTGAGATTCAGAAAGGAACATATTCGTTAGCAGGTTTCTGAAATATAACAGGAAGTGCTTAATGTAGAATAATATAATAGTTGTTAGAGGCTACATTTTTTTTTCCCTCCAAAAGTGATCAATGAGAAGAAATGTGATAAGAATGTATATAATAATGAGTTCCTTAGGCTTCTTCCCTAAGGTATTTGTGAATTCTTTTCAAATTCTTGCCCCACTAGTTTTCTCTTTACTGCTTTCATGTAGTACAGTAGAATGCAAATAGTTACTTTTTTTATAATCCACCACAACATACTTAATATTGTCATTTCCATAAAGATGAATTTCTTGTTATAGATGTGCTATTTTAAGAGTCATAATGACTTGTTATCTGACAGATTGTATAACCTCAGTTACAATTTATAATTTATTGTCATTTAGCCCATTTCAATTTGATCAACATGCAAACACAATGTTTTTATTCTTGCTTTAAAAAATAGTTGTTGAGACACAACTAATTATGCAAAACCTAGTCTCAAGGCTTTGGCTCTGTCCAGTAAAAGCATTATTTTTAGGAAGTTCCGGGATTTGCATGAATTATACATTTTAACTATCCCGCTGCCCTCCTGCTTTTATACATTTTGTTCATAAACTCTGAAAATGACAAGGCATTGTAAATACTCTTTCTAGAAATCCTGTTTTAGGATCTGTGGACCAATGGAGAAGAGCTCGGTGCCTGCACTTGCTATTCCTTAATAGGTTTAAACCTCAGTCAGGGAAAAAAAAAAGTATGTCTTTTTAACTAATACCATGTCATCTCTTTAATCATGCTGATTCTGAATAATTCAGCCTCTATGGAAGTTGCAGGGCGAGGATCTATAGCTCTATCTCTCACTGGGGGGAGTTTATTATTACTGAGTCTGACAGCAGAGAGCTCTGGCAGGTTAATTGCTGCAGCAAGACTAGCTGGGAGTTTGCTGTTGATATATAGTGACTAAAGGGAGTGAAGGAGATTGACTATGCCTGTTACAGCACCAATATCTTCATGCGCCTCAGGTTCCTCAGAAAGATATGAGAAATAAATGTTCGCTGTTCATTTTCTGTCTGCACAATACAAATAGCCTGAGGCTGAACATGGCAACTGCAGCACACAGAATAAAAAAAAAAAGGAGGAAATTCACAAATTAACATTATTACAAACATTCCTGCCTGAAAGTGCTGAAAATCAATTTCAATATATTTTGCATCTTAATGAGGTGCCAAAGAGATAAATCAGCTGTGTTTGAGGGATGCTTGGCTGGCAATGATGTTTTCTGATCTTATCTTGTCTTAACAGATATCATTTAAAATGAAACCAGTGTTAATTGAAGGCGTGGGAAATGTAACTGCTAGTTAATGAAGTAAATGCATTCTAGTTATATAGAATTATAAATCTGCTTTAATGCACACAAATGAAGAGTAGCATCTTTTTTCTTTGTGCCTTATATTTCAAAAAGATTTTGATATTTAATATTACTTAAAAAAGAGAAAAGGTAAGTAGTCTGTGATTTAATATGTCTATAACAGGGTGCAATTCTTCTTATTGTCACCATTATCATCATATTTATCATTATACAATAAACAACCAATCTTAGGTCTCTCTTTAGGGAAGTGTCTTTTCTGCTTCCCTTAAGTCACTCTTCAAATATTTTTAGTTTAAAAAGAATATTTTACTTTTTTAATCCCCCCTTTCCTTTAACTAAACTATCTTTATGAGAATGAAGTATGTTTGTTTTATTTCCAAAGATATTGCAATACTTGAATAGTGTACATGTGTTATACACATATACCCATACATATATATGCACACACAACATACACATATGTATGTATATACATATTCATATATAGATACATGCATACACACATGTTTTTATATATGTTGCACGTGTATTCAATTCAATCAATAGAGATGAAAATTGGTCATAGTTCCAGAGCAAAGAGAAGTGCTAACACCTGAAGGTCCCTTCCTAGACAAAGAACAGAGCACTGGCCAAGAGAGCAGTAACCACACTTCTCTTTGAATTATACTTTGAATATTATTCAGTGCTTTGGGAGCACTGAAAAATTTCAGAATCCAGGACTATCTCTGAAAATAGAGGCACAAAAATCCTTAAGCTTGGACAATGTTCCCTACTCCCTCAATTCAGAACTAGAGGACACTTTTAATATAAACTTAAAATTCAAGAAAAATGAGCAAACACCGCCAACAAAAAGAACCTGATCATAAAAATCTGCTATGGTGACAGGGAATATGAAAACACAAACTTAGAAGATAATTATGTTGAAACATCTATAAGCAAAGCTGCAAAGGAAAAAAACCAATGTGAATTGGTCACAAGCCCAATAAGAATTTCTAGAAGAGTTAAAATTTTATTATAAGAGAAGCAGAGAAAAAAATGAACAAAGAAATGAGAGTGATGCAAGAAAATGATGAATAGAAAGTTAGCAGTTTTATAAAAGAGGCACAAAAATACTGAAGAGAACTGCATTTAAAAAATAGTTTTGATCAATAGACAAATGACAAAAATTCATTGAAGGAAAGAACTCCTTAAAACAGAAGTGACCAATTGGAAATGCAAACTCCATTAATTTTTTTTTTCTTAAGAAAGTTGTCTGGGGGCTTTGAAAAGGTACATAAGTTGAACAAGATTCACTGGCAATATGTTCAAAAATCAAGACTTGAACTCAGGCCAGTCCTTCATACATTATACCAACCTGTTTGTCCCTGAAAAAGTCAGTTAAGTTATCAGTGACCCAGGCAACACTTTTCTATCTTCAAGTTGCAGAGAAATTACGATTTGAATTGATAAGGAAGTTTCTCACTGGAAAATTCTACACTAATCTACCATACCAGGTATGCCTTTTATATAAATTATGAGGGAACTTAATAAACATTGTGTGTTGTAACAATGATGAATTCTTACAATAAAATCATGGTAGGAAAATCCTTAAGAATTTAATATATTCAACTACCCTCTTCTAAAAAGAAAAAAAAAAGTCATAGGCAAGCTGATTTTGTAAAACTATTACTAATAATCATTTCCCTCATTATTTAAGATATCAGTTTCTGTGATTTTTGTATATGTTTATACATATATAAATTAAATTTTAATTTATATATAAATTTCAGTATTTTTAAGTAGGCATATACTCAGGTGAATCTATGCCTCCTTATCTCAATCAATGAAGGTGATATAAGTGTGACACAAGAGGTCCACACATTCAACATGCTGAACATTTTCTTCATTTTCCTCTTATATGGTGAACATACCAAAGAAGTCCAAGGACTGTCCAAAAGTTTTCCTTTGCCCTTACCAGACTATTTTCTTCCTTCAGTTTCCCGATGACATTTTTTATTCATACTCAGTTTAGTTTTCTATGTATTGTTAATTGTGGCTGACTCATAGATGCTGTAAATCCCATCTATTATCCTTGAAATGATGCTCTTTTTTAATTCTTTGGGGAACTGTCCTTTGTTGTGAAACAAACAGCAACTTGATGTTTAGAAGAAAAGAGGGAATTTTGTTTCTAGGAGAAATTTAGTTTTTATTAAAAGGGCTTTGTGATTTCTTGAAGACATTTTGGATTAAGTCCCTATTTATGTTTGTTTTTAAGTTCACCTGGCATCATATTGTCACCTAGATAATTTTTAATTTTCCATTTTCATCCACTTCTTTTTCATTATTGGTGTTTAAACCAAATTCTTCTGAGTTTTTTCAGTTTCTGTTTTAGGACAGGCTCCTATTTTCAAGGTTTTGATGAAACTAGATCAACATCATCTACAAGGGGGAGAAATTAGAGGATTCCATCTTTGAAAGAGAGCCTCAGTCTACTTATGAGTTTTTAGCATCTGATCTTTTCTGTGACACTGATGAACATCTTTGTTGAGCATGTCTCCCTATTTTATGCCTTGCCTGATAGTCATAATCAAAGGGTCATTGAAAAAGTTTATACCTTAGACTATATCTTTAAGGAATCATATGTAATTTTAATATATGGCTAGGAAATACCTTCATCAAAGAATGCCTTCAAAGTGGTATTTTTCTGTACTGAATCAAGTACTTTTAAAAAAATCAGCAAAAGTTATTATATTAGGGTTTTTCAGTCAATTATAAGATAGTAAAGATGTGGCCTGTTGGGAATCACAGATGTCTATTATGCAAAAATAAATATTTTATGTGTGTGTGTGTGTGTGTGTGTGTGTGTGTGTGTGTCTGTGAAGGGGGTGGTTGGAGTCAAAAAAAAGTTTCATATTCAGCTTCTGACATTATCTGTGTAATCCTATGTGTCTATATGCTTTGGGCAATACCCTATGCTTTAGGAAGACTGCAATCTTTGATGTCTAAGGGAATATCCCATTCTAACAAAATGATATGTATTTCATGTGTTCATATATAGAATGGACATATGTAAATTTTTGTATTTAAGTATGTAGCTATATAAAGATACCTACCTTACTACTTATGTATTTCTCTGTATACATATACACACATGCACATATGTGTATGCATATATGTATATACATACACACAGAATACATACCTCACATGATTATTTTGAGATTAAATTGAGATGATAATTATGTGACGTGCTTTGCAAACTTTAAAGCTCTGTATATAAATCTTGGTTATTATTATTTTATGAGGACTACAAGTTCAGTTTCTTCAAGGTGTTTATAATTGATTCTCTATGTAATTTTTTGGAAGAAGCCTATATATATATCTGCATACACATATACATACACATCACACACACATAAATGCCTACCAACAAACCTTTCCAACTTCTTATTGTTCTCTCTAATTGCATTTTTCTATCCTGCAGGTCTCCAGTTTTCTTTATTGTGAAAGCAAAAACTAATAAGGCAATCACTTTCTTGGGAAATAATTCCTTGAGAAGTAACAAATGACAGATCATTCAGCAAACTAAAATTAGGTAGCAGCAATGGATGCAATTTATTTTTCCTATGTAGAATACTGTTAAGGTCTGAGTTAGTTGTGATGTCCTCTATTTTAAGACTCCATATGAAGAGTTTAACTACAAAAATCCAATAAGCTTTAGAGACCTTCTACCCCTCATTCAAAGGTATCACCTTTTTGTATCTTTTGTCACTCACATGTCAAATATATTTAAAATCATTAACTTTTAAATTGTGACATATAAGCAATTAGTCCATCTTTTACTCACATTCATTAGAATCATATATCCTAATGAATGGAAAATGTGTCCATTAGGTATTGATCATATAAAAATTAGGAGCAGCATCATATTGAATAAACTGGGTTTTGAAGGTAAATTAAGAGAGGTATTATGCTCTTTGTCTTTATGGTGGGAGTGGAGGGAAGGTGAAATCCATGTAGTATCTTGGTGGGATAATTACCATCATTCAATTTATGAGTTTTTTTTTGTTTTTTTGTTTTTTGGAAAGGGACTTTTCTAGTCACTTTTTCCTGAGAATTACAATTTATGCCAGGAATTCCTATTTCATTTTTGTTTTACAAATCATTCTTCTACAAATTTACAAATCTTTCACCTCAAGGATATATGACATCAATGTTCTAGACCTATAGAGAGAGGACAGTGTCTTTTAAGAATCAACCTGTTCCTTGGTTCAAATTTCTCTTCTGAGTATTTCAAGCAGACCAATGTGAGAGGGAACAGTTCTTAAAGAACTATTGCAATAGGTTGAAGTCATTCATTTGGGAGAATATTCATTATGTGATTTCCAGACCCTTCTTTTTGCTCTTCAAAGATACTTTCCAGGATATAGCTGAGTAGAAATGCTCATTTCTAAGCTTGGATATCTCTGTACATTAAGGAAGATTCAGTGTAATCATATATTACAGTTTCTGATCTATAGGTTACAGAATTGAACTAATTGAATTTTCCTGTGTATTTCCTAAATATATATACTATACAGCAAGGAAAAGACAAATAAATAGCTCAGCATCCTACTACTTAAAAGACAACCTAAGGGTAAAGATGATCATATAGTCAATCTTTACCTTGATAAACATTTTCCCTACCTGATTCTCCCTTATAGTCACCTAGGAAATCATATCAAAGGGTTTGAGCCTACAATTTCATTTGTAAAGGAAACAGGAGGATCAGGACACTCCTATTAATGAAGATTACCATTCTCTGCAAAATAATCTTATAAGGCTGTACAAAGCAGTGAGAGTTTAAGGAACTTGCTAAATGTCACCTAGTCAAGGTCAAAGGCAATACTTGGACCCACATTTTCTTGGTTTTGTAGTTAACTCTTTATTTTCTATATCATAGTTATTAAATCAAACCTTAATGAAGCTGGATTTGTATTACAATGTTCATATAGTGTTTTTAATTTTGCAAGATATTTTATACACATCATCTTAATTCAGCCTCACAATAACCAACTATGGCTGGTGCTATACCGTGGAGGTTTGGGGTGGTGACATGATCACATAGTTTATAATTGTGAGGGGTGGAATTTGGCCCTAGGTCTTGACTTCTGGTTCAGCACTCAATCCACTATGCCACAGCATATGAAACATGAGAATATTTAATAAACATTGTATGCTATAGTAATGATGGATTCTTAGAATAAAAATGTGGGAGGAGAAATCCTTAGCAATTTAATTCCTATGCTATATATTTCTAGAAAGAATATAAGATGCTTTGTCGTCAAACTGGTTTTGTAAAACCATTACTAACCACTATTTTTTATAGTTACTTAAAATGTCCATTGTAGGTGTCAGGAAGTTAATTGGTTTAACACTGTATTGGAGCCCCTTTCACATAATAGGATTAGGTTTTTATATTGATTTTAGTCAATTTAATACAAACAATATCAAAAGTAGCTGCCCTAGACTAAATGATCATCACCATTTGGTACTTGCTGAGAACCCAAATGGTACAGAACACTAGACAAAAGATTTTAAACACAGAAGAAAGAATCATCAGATTATGTTTATTTTTCAACAAAGATATATAGAGATATTAAATAACTGCATGTAATCGCAAAGTCATTTAAATAATTTCCTGTGCTCTCAAGTGTTCTTTAGATTACAAGATTCCAACATTCTAATTCCAGTGTCCCAGGCTAATAATAGCTAGTATTTATATAGTATTTTAAGATTTGCAAAGCAATTTATAAATATTTTCTAATTTTATATTTATAACAACTCTAAGAGAAGGGTACTTCTATTATGTATGTATTATTAATGAAGAAACTGAATTAAGAAGAGGTTAAGTGACGTGCCTAGAGTTACACAGTTAAAGAGTATCTGGGGTTGAATTTGAATTCAGGTTTTCTTGACTCTAGATCCAGAATAATGATAGAAACTAATATTATAATACTATTGCCAGGCACTGTGCTAAGTGCTTTACAAATATTATCTCTTTTGTTCCTCAAAACAGTGCTTCTATTATGATTCCAATTTTACAGATGAAGAAACTGAGGTAATTAGCTAGTAAGTGACTGTCCAGGATCACATAGCTAGTAAGGACCTAAGGCTAGATTTGAACTAGGGCCCAGGACTCTTTCTACAATTCCACCTAGATGCTCTACATCTCTATCCATTGTATGACTTAGCTGCCTAGACTGAGAAAGGATAGAGAAAAGGTGGGAATTATCTTCTCTATTATCTCTTTCTTTGACCCTTCCTTTCTAAAAGAAGCATATTTATAACTATATTTTCATTGTGTAATATTTCTCTTCAGAAATAATTAAGACTGTGGAGGATTTTCAAACAGATCAAATTGGAGAAGCTATCATACTAAAATAAATAAATAATAAAGCTTATTCTTAGCAATGAAAGCCTAATGTTGATATTTTATAACTTAAAACTTGAGATCCAACTCAGCTCTTTAACTGATTTATCATTGAATCTCTATTACAACTGAATTACAATTATTCAATAATTTCAGCTTTCAGAATTAAGATGAAAGGCTTTGGGTTTGTTTTCCCCATGTTAGTGAAGTTTTTTTTTTAAACTGGTTTATTAGCTTTTCCACCATAAAGACTGGCCCAATAAACCACTTGCCAACAAGTTAAGGGATTATACTTAAAGGTCAACAATCAACCTACTCCCACTACTGCTTTGTTTTCAAGCTTTGTAGAAAATGAAGTATTCAGGATTTGCATATCATGGAACAGACACAGTCACATCTCCCCTTGCACTGATTTAACATCTGGATTAATTGAGATACAAAAACCATTGATGAATATATGTCTTCAAAAGGATCTTGCTCTGGAAACAATATTCAAATTAACGCTATTACTGATATAGAAAAGAAATGAAAATTTATTACTTTTAGCTCCATTTTTAATATGTTTAGACTGGTGATTGGATCGAAACTCCATCTTATGATCACTACTCTCCTATGTGTTTTGTTTTTCCCAACTAGAATTTAAGCTCCTTGAGAATAAAGATTGTCTGGCTTCTGTATTTGTATCTCTTGTGGTTGTTTGCCTTTCCTTCTCAAGGACCATGGCATAAGGGAGGTAATGTTATGACATGCAAATGAATTGGATTTAAATGAAGGAAAGCTATGCAAAGTTACCTGCCTCATTTCCTTCTCCAGATCCATCTGGATCTGATGGTCAGATAAAATCAGGTTGACTGGAGATAATACTGGATGAGTACTTAGCACAGTGACTGGTACATAGTAGATGAATGATATGTGCTTTGGGATTGATCGAAAAATAGAAGAAAATATGAATATTTTGTCTTGTTTTATCTCTATCTTTGTCTGGTCTGGGAAATGAGACTATGAATAGAACAGTTCCTAAAAGTTTGACTATAGTAATATCTATAGCCTGGTTCCAGATGGTCCACAGATTCTTGGGGTTATATGGTTTTACAGAGTTAGACAAAGTAAATTTAAGTTTATCATAAATGTACCAATTTTGAGTGTTTCAATTAAAGATAAACACAGAGGTTGGTAGAATTCCTTTTTAGATAAAGCTTTATTCTTTTTTAATGTGCATCTTTCCACTTTTCTGGGGAAAAGGAGCTTTTATAACTGACCTACAATAAGCAAGTCAAGCATACCTCCACCTCCTTTCTTTCTTTCCCCCTTCCTCTTCCTTCACTATATGGTGCAAAGTTTTAGAAGACAATGTAGTAGTTTGAACGAATGTTAGGGATTGAATATAATGCTAAAATATTTGACACATTTGGATAAAATGTGAAAAATACAATCAACTCTTTCAAGCTTTGTCTTGAAAGCATTAAACTTGAATTTTTTTTTTTTTTGATGGACATTGAGGAAATTAACATGGAGGAACAAATGTGATTAACTCAGATTTTAAATACATCTCACATAGGAGTGAAGTTAAGATGGCAGAAAAAAAGATAAGAGCTCACTTGAGCTTTCCCTCAAATGTCTACAAACATTTAAATAATGCCTCCAATGATTTCTGGGATGGCAGAACCCACAAAGGATGAAGTGACATAATTTTACAGCCCAAGGCAATTTAGCAGGTTGTCAGGAATGTTTTGAAAAGGTGAGAGTAGAAAGCAGTGCAACATTGGCTGAGAGTTGGAAAACCACAGTGAGCCAGGGGCCTTGGGGGCAATTGCATCTTTTGTGGCAGTGACAGTGTCCATACTTCTTAGTCCACAGACAATAAGAAGGTCAGACAACTGTACAAGAGGAAATTTTAGTGGTCCCCTTTGATGGCAGGACTCTGTTGCTTTGACAATACTTGGGACCAGGGTCATGGTCCTGGATCTTAGTCCCAGTGTGAGGAGGAGTACCAGTATACCAGAGAGCTTGCAGCTATATGGGAATTGGTACTCTGGTCCCAATTTCAAAGAGAAAAAAAGATTTTAGTCACTAACAGACCAATCAGGAATAGAGAATAGTTCACACTTTCCCTAAATCATATCACCTTGGAACAACCTCAGAAGGTCTCCAGAATTATCTCTGAAAACAGTTGTGGAAAAAAAAAAAAAACCTGAAGCTTATGACAGAGGCCTCTCCATTAGCATAGGCCCACATTAGCATAAAGTTAAAATATAAGAACTTAGCTGGAAAAATAAACAACAGAAAAAGAAAATTATTATAGAAAGTTATTGTGATGATAGGGAATATTAAAACATAAATTCAGAATAATGAAACTGAAACCTCAAAAAAAATATGAATTGGTCACAGACTTGAAAGGAATTTTAAAAATAAAGTAAGATAGGTAGAATAAAAATTGGGAAGTGAGAGTGATGCAAGAAAAATCATGAAAAAGAGTCAACAGTTTGGTAATGGGGGCACAACAAATACTGAAGAAAATAATATATTAAAAAGCAAAATTGACCAAAGTGGGAGGAAAAAAACACTGAAGAAAAGATCACCTTAAAAAGTTGAATGGGCCAGATTGGAAAGTAGATACAAAAGCTCACTGAAGAATTGAGCAAATGGATTAGGACTTTATGAGACATCAAAAAAAAAAAAATAAAAAGAACGAAAAAAATGTGAAATTTATCAGAAAAACAACTGACCTGGAAAATGGATCTAAGAAAGATAATTTAAGAATTATTGGACATCTGAAAAGCCAACATCAAAAAAAAAGCCTAGACATCATCTTTCAATAAATTATCCACGAAAACTGCTTTGATATTCTAAAACCAAAGGGCTGAATAGAAATTGAAAAAAATCCAGCATTCACTTCATGAAATAGATCTGAAACGAAACCTCTCAGGAATATTAAAGTCAAATTCCAGAGCTCCCAGGGTCAAAACAATGCAAATAGATAAAAAGAAATAATTCAAATATTATGGAGCCATGGTCAAGATAACACAAGATTTAATAGCTTCTATATTAAAAGAATTGGAGGTCTTGGAATATGATATTCTGAAAGTCAAAAGAGCTAGAACTGCAATGAAGAATCACTTCCCCATCAAAACTGAATATAATTATTTGGGGGGGGGAATGGGTATTCAATTGAAAAGGAAGACTTTCAAACATTCCTGATAAAGAGACAGAGCTGAATATAAAATTTGGCTTTCAAACACAAGACTCAAATACATAAAAAGATAACTGGGAAAGAGAATCATAAGTGATTTCTTTCTTTCTTTCTTTTATTTATTTTTTTTTTTTTTTTGCTGAGGCAGTTGGGGTTAAGTGACTTGCCCAGGGCCATACAGCTAGGAAGTGTTAAATGTCTGAAACCAGATTTGAACTCAGGTCCTCCTTTCTTCAGGCCTGATGCTCTATCCACTGTGCCATCTTCCTGCCCCTACTTATAACTCTTAAAACCTTTTTCATTATTAGGTTGTTAGAAGAAATATACATAGAGGCCATGAGTGTGTTTTAAAAAAATTTGTTGATTTGCTAAAAAAAATCAAGGAGTAAAAAAGAGAAATGAACTGAGAGAGGGGGAAAGAGGGAAGCAAAACAGGGTAAATAAGATGCACAAAAGATTTTACAGTGGAAGGAATGATGAAGGAAGTATCAGAACCGACCAAAGAAAGAATAACATACACATTTGGGGGGGGGTATAGAAATCTATCTTGCCCTACAGGAAAATAGGAGGAAAAGGGATAAGAAAGGGATAAGGACTGACAGAAGGGAAGATAAAAGTCAGAAGCAAAACACTTTTGAGAATGGACAGGTTGAAAGGAGAGAGAGAAAGAGTAGGATAAATAGGAAAATTGGATAGAAGCACAGTTAATAATCATAACTGTGAAAAAATTTGCAGTAAGTTTCTTTGATAGGCTCCATTTTTTAAAGATATGGAAAAGTGAGTCAAATTTATAGAAGTAAGAGTCATTCTTCAATTGCTAAATGTTTAAAGGATATGAACAGGCAGTTCTCTAATGAGGTAATAAAAAGTATCTCTAGTTATATCAAAAATGTTCTAAATCATTGCTGATTAGAGAAACGCAAAGTAACAATTCTGAGCTACCATCATACACTTATCAGATTGGTTAATAAGAGGGAAAAATGAAGTGATAAATGTTTGATGGAGTGTGAATAAATTGAGACACATACATTCTTGGTGAATTTGTGAACTGATTCAATCATTCTGTAGAATAATCTGCTGCCCAAAGGGCTATAAAACATGCATACCCTTTGATCAATGCAATACCACTACTAGATCTATATCCCAAAGAAATAAAAAACAAAAAGGAAAATTATCTATTACTATATAAATATTTGCAGCAGCTCTTTTAGTGGTAGCAAATAATTAAAAATTGAGGGGATATTAACAATTGGGGAATGGCTGAACAAGTACTACATGATTGTGATGAACTATTATTGTACCATAAGAAATGAGAAGCAGGATGCTCTCAGAACAATCTGGAAAGACTTATATGAAATGATGTAAAATGGAATAGTAAAACCAAAAAAAATTATATAAAAATGATAAGATTGTATGATATCAAATGTGCATGACTTAACTATTCTCAGTAATACAGTGATCCAAGATAATTCTGAAGGACTTCTGAAGAAAAAAAGTGCTGCTCATCTTTAGAGAAAAGAACTGATAGAGTCTGAATTCAGATGAAAGAATACTTTTTATTTAATTTATTTTTTCTGTGTTTTTTTGACAGCATGACTAGAATGGAAATGGTTGGCCTTATTGCACACACACACACACACACACACACACACACACATATATATATATATATATATAATCTATATCAAATTGTTTTCTTTCTCAATGAGTTGGGAAGGGGAAGGAGGGATGGAAATTTGGAAATCAAAAAATTGTAAATAAACGTTACAAATTGTGTTTACATGTAATTGGGGAAAAATTAGATATCAAATAAAAAAAAGAAATGTCTCCCCATTCACTTTCCATTGTGTAGACATAACAAAAATATGAAATGCATCTTTTGTGTGTCTTACTAATATTAATAATTTATATTTTCTTTATGTTAATTTTAAAGAAAATCTTTACTTTCCTCTCCATGCCATTTCTGAATTCAGTTTTTACTTGGGAACTGTATCAAAAAGTATCAATCATACATTTATGGATTAATTATAAAATTTGAAATTACATAAAATCTAGTTGATAATAAGAAAATTTATCAATTGATATCAACTTCCATGAAAGAGAAGTTTCTCACCCTCAATTAAGCTAAAGGATTGAGTTTTGGAAATAATTGTGCTTTTTTTTTCTTTTCTCTAAGGTCAGGTTGGATGAGAGCTTTCACAGATTTTTCCAGGACATAAAATGATTAAAAAGAACATTATCAAATTGCTAGACTATGCTAGAGAATACTAATTTCATTCTAGACATGACTAATTTGGAAGAGATCTTTATTTCCACCAGTATCTTAGAAGTAAACAGCTTTTGATTCCATCAACTCATTATTCACAGTCATTACTCATAAATATGGAATTGTGTTAACATATTACACGTCAGTTTTCAGGAAACGTCAAAATTAGGTAATTGTCACTAGAACTATTATCATTGAGTTTACTTCTTATATGCTCTTTAAATATCTGAGATGATGTAACCATGCAAATCAACATCCATGATTCCAGTTTCTTTCCATGAATACAAATGCATTAAGCATTGATTCTAATAGTACATTTAGAGCCATAACATCCAGTTTCCTAGTGGAGATGGTAGAAAGATAATGACAAATCAGTAGCTATTCTGGGAACTTTATTATACTCCTTATATCTCTATGGAGCCATCTTTGTCTTTTCTACTTGTAGGTAGAATTTTTCATTACAAACTGAATTGAAGATAGGGATCATTTTTCTTACATGTTGTTAGTAGTTAGGGTTTTATTTTAGATACTCTCTCAGGTGATGGTAATGAGAAATTTTTGCTCACTAGTTTGACAAGTGACTAATAATAAAGGAGGCACTTTACTCCGGAATGTTTTATTCCTTAGTGGGAGAATGGGAGATGTAAAGTTTAGCTCTTTTTGGGGAGGCCTGAGAAACTGGCATTAATTAGAAACTGATTATCTAGGTTGCATATTGGATAGAATATTAGATCTAAATTTAAGAAGCTGTTATTATTAGTTTTGTTTAAGTTGTGTTCCACTGTTTATGAGACCATTTTGGATTTTCTTGGCAAAGATACTGGGGTGATTTGCCATTTCCTCCTCCAGTTCATTTTAGAGTAAGGAAACTGAAGCAAATAAAGTTAAGTGACTTACCCAAAATCACACATTAATTAGGATTTGAACTGAGGAAGATTGAATCTTTCTGACTCTAGGCCTGGCCCTTTATCTACTCCACCATCTAGCTGCCTACCAAGACAAGACGACTTGAGTTCCCAATCTATCCTCAGACACTTAATGTCAGATATTTATACAACTCTGGGAAAATCACTTAAGCACTATCTGTCTCAGTTTCTTCATCTGTAAAATGGGGATAATAATAGTACCTCTATTTTGGAGTTGTTGTGAGGATCAAATAAGATAATATTATTTAAGTGTTTGGCACCATACCTGGTCCAAAGTTATTATTATTATTGCTGTTGTCATTGTTGTTATAATCCTTGATAAAGTCTATCTGAACCAGAACTTTCTCCACAGAGAAAAATGAAGGATAAGCAGAGTGAGTAGTCATAAGTGCATCCCTTGCCACTTAAAGGAATTCAACCAGTCCCATGTATATATCCTCATCTGACTTATTCCTGAATAGTGTATTCAAAGCAGGGCCATATTGGAGTTAGCTTAAAATGGCTCAAAAAAAAAGCTGACTATTAAATTTTTAGTATGACCTTTTTACATCTTTGAAAAGAGTAAAGCTAAAAATCAGATCTTGATTTATTGTTTTGTTGATTGTCTGATCTTAAGAAAGTGATGGAGAAAATAATAATAATTCAGGTAAAACTTAAAGGTGTGTTTTGTGTACAGTTGTTTTTTTTCCTGGAAAGCTCATTGTTAAATATTTACCAGTAAACTTCTGATTCTGAAATCTTTTATTTGGTGTTGATACATAAATAATGATATTAGTTCCTTTTGTCTATTATAATTCCTAACATCTGTAAGCAATTCAATGGCAGCTGCAAAGTAGGAGACAAATATGTTCTTTTACTGTTCTTATATTAATATTTCCACTGTTATTTTGTATAATATCATTAGAGATTGTATAATAGAATTAGATTAGATAACAAAAAATAAAATTAATAAAATACTATATAATATACTAATAGTATAATTAGATCAATTGAACAGGAATTTTTTCTACTGTTCTTTGATTTCCCAGATCTCCCTAAAACAGTCCCTCAACTGTCCTAAGGGCATTAATAAGGTCTTACTATGATAGGGTTTTTTTGGCTTTAGGTTTTTCATATCAGTTCTTTCAGTTGGTTATAAATCTCTAGGAGCAGTTAGATGTAAATGGAGGATTTTTTCTATCTGTACTCTGGCAAATATGCATCTTACACCCTTCTGAAGTGTGAGAAAACAAATGAAAACTCTATTCAGAGTTTGTTTTGTTCTATTAAACATTCAGTCCTGCAATTCAGAGTCCACTTGGTTATATTAGAATTAGATTTTAGCTTGCTACATGCAAGCTCTTCTAGGACAACTAAAAAGTCATTGTTAGTTAAATTAAGTGTGTGTGTGTGTGTGTGTGTGTGTGTGTGTGTGTGTGTATTGTACTCTATTTCTGGAGGAGGGCTCACTCAGGAAGAGGAGTATTTCCTTTGTGATTGGAGAAAGCTGGATAGGCATTTTCTGGAAGTGATTGCCAAAACTGTGAATTAGCCAGAGGTTCTGAGAATGAGTTCAATCAAGATGTCAGACCTTTTAATAAAGCTATTTTTCATACCATCTGCAGACTTTAAAGGAGGGAAAAGAAAGAGATTAAAAATAGCTTTTGTTGTTGTCATTGAACTGTTTTCCAGTGTAGTCTACCTTTTTGTAACCCCATTTGGGATTTTCTTGCCAAAAATGCTGGGGTGATTTGTCATTTCTTTCTCCAATTCACTTTACTGATGAGTAACTGAGGGAAATGAGGCTAAATAACTTATCCAGACTCATACAGATAGTGTCTGAGGCTGGATTTGAATTCAAGTCTTTCTGACTTCAGGATTGGCTCTCTATCCATTATGCAACTTGGCTGTCTAAGAATAGCTTAGAGAGAATAAAGAAAGGAACTCATAGCTTATTATGGCTATTTCTTGTTCTTGTTTGTATGTTTTAGGGACTTAATTTGATCTCCATTAACAATTTAGCCTACCAATATAACCAAGATTATAAGTAAAGCTGAAAGCTGGGAAACAATTTTTCAGCAAGTATCTCTAAAAAAAACCCTCCTATCTCAACTATATAGGTGATTGATTTGAATTTATAAAAATACAAATCATTTCCAATGGATAAATAGTCAATATGAAAGGCAGTTTCCAGATGAAGAGATCAAAGCTATCTATAGTCATCTGAAAAAATGCTCTAGATCATTATTGATTAGAGAAATACAAATTAAAAGAACTCTCAGGTACCACTTCACACTTATGATATTAGCTAATATGATATAAAAGGAAAATAATAAATGTTGGAGCAGATATGGGAAAATAGTACTCTGTAGTCTTGATGACGTGAATGATCAAACCATTTTGAAGAGCAATTTGGAACTATGCCCAAAGGGCTATAAAACTGTGCATATCCTTTAACCCAACAATTACACTACTAGATCTGTATTCCAAAGAGATAAAAATGGGTAGGTGGAGGGGAAGACTTACATATACAAAAATATTTATAGAAATTCTTTTTTTTGTGGTGGAAAAGTATTAGAACTTGAGGGAAAGCCCATCAATTGGGGGATGCCTGAACAAATTGTGATATATGATTATAATGGAATATTACTGGGCTATACGAACTGATAAGCAGAGAGATTGCAGAAAAAATCTCAAAAACTTATATGAGCTGAAGTAAATTGAAGCAAACATAACTAAGAAAACATTGTACATAGTAAAAACAATATTAAACAATGATAAGTTGTGAATGACTTAGTTCTTTTCATTGATGAAATAATCCAAAGCAATTCCAAAGAATACCTGATGACAAATGCTTTCTACTTCAAAGAAAGAACTGATTATGTCTGAATGCAGATCAAAACATACTCGTTTTCACTTTTTGTATTTTTTATGTTTTTTTTTTCTTTTTGGGTCTGTTTCTTCTTTTACAATATGACTAATAAGATTATATATTTTGCCTGATTAATCATAAATAACATGGAACAAATTGATTACTATTTCAAGTCAGGGGAGGTGAGAGAGAGAGAGAAAATATGAAATTGAAATTCATATCTTTATCTTTATGTGTAATTTGGAAAAAATATTATTTAAAAAAAATTAGTGCACTGCTGCATGTCAAATAGATTGGTAGGTGGAAATGCCTCTTCCCTTCCCTCTTCTTCTCCCCCCCTTTCCTTCTCCTCCTTCTTATTCCCCTCTCTTTCCCTCTCACTTTTCCCTCTACCTCTTTCTCTCTTTCTCTCTCTGCTAGATGGTTCAGTGGATACAGTTTTGTGCTTGGAGTCAAGGAGGACTCATTTTCATGAGTTCAAATATGATTTCAGACACTGACTAGCTGTGTGACCCTGAACAAGTCACTTAGCTCTATTTGCCTCAGCTTTTTCATGTGTATAATGAACTGGAGAAGGAAATGGAAAACTATTGTGCTATCTTTGCTGAGAAAGCCTCAAATACAGTCACAAAAAATTGAATGTGAAATGACTGAACAAGAAGAAGATATAGAGATGATCCTTCAGTGTCATTGCTTATGTGTGTATATACATGCATATATATGCATGAGCACTTTATATATATATATGTATTTATGCAGTTGTAAAATATAACAGTGCATGTATATGTATATGTGTGGTTATATATAGACACCTTGCTGATAAAAAAATATATATATAATATGCATACTTGTCTATATATATATACACACACAATAAACACTATATATTTGCATACATGAAGGCATTCCCAAATTCACTTATACATTCATATATACATATATTAAATGTGGATAGAGTGCTTGGAGTCAGGAAGACCTGAATTCTAATCCTGCCTCAGATAATCATTAGCTGTGTGACCCTGGACTAGTCACAAAGCTGCTTGCCTCAATTTCCTCATCTGCAAAATGAGCTAAAGAAGGAAATGACAGACCATTTCAGTATTTTTGCTGAGAAAACCCCAAATGAGGTCAAAAGAATCTGATACCACTGAACAAAGACTAAATAGCACCACTAGCACCTGCATTACTTGCAACACACATGGATATACATATAAAGGACAGAAGTTGATTAATCTAGATTCCATCAAATCTATTCCCTATTTGGAAAATAGATCTAATGACAATGTAGTGTGAAAGCAGAATTTTTTTTGTGCTTGTTTTTATTTTAATTTTTTTCAATGCTATAAGGTACCTTAAAGATCTGTTAATTTAATTTCCTCAATTTATAAAATCAACATACTAAGGTTTAGAGTGATTAAAAGACTTAGTTAATGATGGCTGGGGACAGAATAGGGATATAATTCACATCTCTTAGATTCTAGGGCAATGATAGCTTTTTAAAAAAATTAACTCATAATATCTTTCCTCTTGGGTTCCTCTTTCTTATTCTTACTTTGAAGATTTTCCCATTTAATCTCAGATCCTTATTTTGGTGATAGAGTCTCCTAAGTTTGATACTATGGAATTGATATATAAACCATTTTTGTTTTATTATTTATAATACAGTAGCAAACTTGGGGACATCTAGTTGGTGCAGTAGATAGAGCACCAGTCCTGAAGTCAGGAGGATCTGAGTTCACAATCTGGCCTCAGACACTTAATACTATTTTTTATGCAAAGTAAAAAAAATGATTATAGAACTAAACTCTGTTTATTCTATGAGAGCACATCTATTATATTCACTTTTAAAAATTGTCACCCATTTAAGAAAGGTAGAAAAGGGAGATGATGTCATGAAATTATGTGTAAACCAACAAGTCAAGTCAATAAATATTTGCTAATCACCAAAGATGTTCCTGCTAAACACTGGGAAAATAAAGAAAGATAGAAAAAAATAGCCTCTTTTCCTTTGAAGCCCACAATCTAATGATTAGTCTATTTAAGGATAAACACCAGTTTGGTAAAGAAAAAAAAAGTTCCTGAAATTATCCATTTACTTTAAATTTTTTTAAAATAAAAAAATCCCAAGTATATTTCTCCTCCTTCTCAGAAAGCAAAATAGGGGAAAATAAGATGATTTATTCTCCCTTAAAAATATTTTAAAGGCTTATAATTATTGTTTCATAGGTGGACTGAATGTAGGTTCTATAGATCATGAAAATTCCATTATTATTAGTGAGATGCAGGTAGATGAGATTGGATATTTGCTCTTAAATGAGTGTGAGAGTTTTAAAAAAAGAATATCCAATCTCATCTGCCTGTATCTCACTAATAATAATAATATATAATATAATATAATAATTATCTATATAATATATATATAATAATCTCATCTGCCTGCATCTCACTAATAATAATAATTATATATAATATGATTTATATATATAATAACATATAATATTATTATTCTGTAAGAAATGACCAGCAGGATGATTTCAGAAAGGCCTGGAGAGACTTACATGAACTGATGCTGAGTGAAATGAGCAGGACCAGGCGATCATTATATACTTCAAACAACAATACTATATGATGATCAATTCTGATGGACCTGGCCATCCTCAGCAATGAGATGACCCAAACCAGTTCCATTTGTTCAATAATGAATAGAACCAGCTACACCCAGTGAAAGAACTCTGGGAAATGAGTGTGAACCCCTACATAGCATTTCTAATTCCTCTGTTTTCCTCTGCTTGCAGTTTTGATTTTGTTCACAGGTTAATTATACATAATTTCAAAGTCTGATTTTTCTTATGCAACAAAATAACTGTATGGATATGTATACATATATTATATTTAACATATACTTTAACATATTTAACATGTATTGATCTACCTGCCATTTGGGGGAGGAAGGAGGGGGAAGGAGGGGAAAAGTTGGAACAAAAGGTTTTGCAATTGTCAATGCTGAAAAATTACCCATGCATATATCTTGTAAATAAAAAGCTATAATTAAAAAATATGTTTCTCATAAGGAAGAAATTGTAAGATTTTGTTTCTTGCCTACATGATTCTTCATTGTTTTATCATACACACTATATATATGAATCTGTGGCTCCCATAATTCTTCATAAAGCACTAGCAACACTTAAGGGATAAAGGTGGACAAAGTAGGAAAATTTCCCCAGAATTCTTAGAGATGGCATGCAGAAGTGGAAAGAAGGCTGTGTTTGGAATCCCAGAACTTTGGGTTGAATTTGAGGACTGTCTTTTGCTACTTCTGTGACCCTGGACAAGTCTATGGGCTTCTGAAGGGTCAGGAATAAATTGCCTCTGTGGTGATTTCCAGCACTAAATTCATGATCTTATAACCCTGTGTTATGCCAAAGATGGCTGTTCCTCTTATCAGTATTTAGGAGCATAAAGCAAAGAATAGATAAAATTTGGATGAAATCAATCAAGGAAATCTTCCAAGGAGAGAGTTTTAAGTTAGGTTTAAAGGAAAAGAAGGATTAGGATTAGTAGAGAGGAAAGATGCTTATTTTAAGCATGCAGAAGCATGGGCAAAGGCACAGAAATGGAAACAGTCAAATTGCATGAAGGATGACCAGAATATTGGCTTAGTTTAGGACAAAAGCTATGAACCAGAGAGTAAAAAGAAATGGTGAGATAGAAATCTTTGAAGGACAGAATAAGAAGTTTAGTTTTTATGGGTGAATGATAAAAGGTCATTATAGGTTCTTGAGGAATGAAATGATAATGATGAATGTTTTACTTGAAGAAGATTATTCTAACTACTGTACTATGTATTGGATTGATTGAAATAAAGAAAGATGGAAATTCTGGTTAGCACACCAGATAGGAGCCCTTGCTGTTTTCCAGGTTAGAAATTATATACGAATTATCTATTGATTAATTATTGATGACTGATTTATGGTTGTCTCTAATTAAAAATTCTCCACACTGATGGAGTTGCTGAACTAAAACCTGATGAATAGTGAGATTCATTAATTACTTTGACAGCATGAAGCACTGTGGATATACCCTGAAAAAACCACCAACTTTATATAACCAATGTAGTTTTTTAATTGGATTACACTTAAACAGACATTTGAACTGCTATCCCCAGTGAAAGAAATGTCAGAATGGGGCATTCAGTAAATATTGATGTGACTGGCACAGTGCACTTGTGAATGCTTGTAAAACCCTATGGTTAGTTAGGGAGAAGTTCATAGTTTCATAGGAAAAATAACAATAACAAAACTCACTGGACCTAGAGATAATGGCTATTTCTGGCTCTACCATTTTCTGTAATGATGGAAAATTCCTCAAGATGTCTATGCCTTGATTCTACTACTTGTAAATGGGAATGATAAAATCTGGCTTCTCCCTGACTCATGGTAGATTTCACAAGCAAAGCAAAGTTATGTTGAAGCTCTAATTTGAGTATTTTTTTGCTGTAAGTGAAATAGATAAGATGATGGGGTTGGATTAGAGAATGAAGCATGCAAAAGGATCTCAGGAATTATTTTGATAATAGGTTTCCCTCATGAGAGGATTTTAAGGAAAAATCTGTGTGAATACTTAATGGGTAGGTTGTAGAGAGAGTTCTTGAATCTTGTTCAAATATAGGTAGGATTAAATAGCAGTCTCTAGTTCCTTCCAATGCTGAAATTTTATTATTCTGTAATATAGTTCACTTGCTTTATTTTATAGAATTCAAATCTGCTTTCAGACATTCAGAAGCCTTGTGACCCTGAGCAAGTCACTTAATTTCAGTTTGCCTTAATGTATTGGAGAAGGAAATAGCACACTACTCCAGTTTCTTTGCCAAAAAACTCACACAAGGGCAATGAGTCAGATGTGATTCAAGAACAACAATAATAATATTTTCAACCCCAAATGTAGTTTTCTGACCACTTTTTTTGAAGAGGAGGAGGAGGAGGAAGGAGAAGTCCAAACTTTTCAATGCTGGATCACTGCTAGAACCGAAGTAATATTTTGAAATAAAGATATGCTTTAGAATGTCACTGGAGCAAATTCTTATCCTATGTAACTCATAAGAGAGACAATATAACACATAAATATTCCAGTTATTCTCTTGGCATATAAGATGTGACTTTCTTACATTGAACTCCCTTCTGCTCCCCCCCCCCACATACCTTTTCTTGGTATGGCAGTGAAATAGCTCATTTCTTAATTATGACATATGACAAGGAATAGCCAATGAGCGTGAGCTAGTAAAATGACATCTTCTAAAAGTTTTCCTGAACTGGAGAGAATATTGTATCCAGAGAGAAATGGGGAAATAGCTGGGCTAGGCTAAGAGAAGGAGAAGGAAAAGGAGAGGAGAAGGAGTGAGAGAAGGAAAGACAGAGATAGAGGCAGAGATAGAGAGACAGAGACAGAAACAGAGACATCAAGAGATGGAGACAGAGACTGTCAGAGAGACGGAGAGTCCAACAGGGCCTGATACAGGCAGAAAATGAGATGGAGAGAGACAGACAGACAGAGAGGGGAGGAAGAATAGGAGAGGGAAAGAGGAGGAAAGGGAAAGGGAGTGGGAGAGGGAGAGGAGAGAGAGAGAGAGAGAGAGAGAGAGAGAGAGAGAGAGAAATTGAGTTAGAACATTTACTAGGTCTTTTCTAATAAGATCATCAAAACAAGGCCACAGGGAATGATTCAGAACATTCATTAAGATTGCCAATAAATCAACCTGGCTAGCAGTAATGCTACAAATTGCCATAGGAGAGACCTCAGTTGAGTTTTATTTCTGCTTAATCTTTCTTTCACTTGTTTCCAGACTTTGGAAATTTTGTATGGGCCCACTAAGTCCCTGAGTGGCAGAAGAGTATGTCTTTAATGAACTGGCAACATTGATTAATAGGCAGTGACTAACTCTAAAAGGAAAATGAGTTGTCTTCGTCATCAGGGGACTGTGATGGTGGAAGGGGAACTTGGGAAAGTCAGAACCTAGGCTTATTCTAAAGTGTGAGGCAGGGATTAAGGAATTATAGAGATGAAAACTTCTTCCTACAGAGTTAAGCAACTCATTTTAATTTGGCAAATTCTGACATTTAGTACATGACAGATACAATACTAGTTGATGAGAAAACAATTCCATCACTCCCCTCAAAATTAGTCTCTGCTCTGGTGAGGATATGACATGGAGACAAGTAAATTAATACAAAATAAGTTTTTATCCTTTTTTTTTTGGTATCCCCTACACTTATCACTGTGTCCAGCATATTTTAAACACTCAATGGAAACTTGCCTGCCTGACTAATTTGAGAAAATGTTGAACACCAACAATTGGGAAGAACAGGGAATAACTTGCAAAGAAAATAAATCTATTAACAGAGGAGGAAATAAATTACATAAATGGTCCCATTTTAGAAAAAGAAATTGAACAAGCTATTAATGAATTCTCTAAGAAAAAAAATCTCCAGGGCCAGATGGATTTACAAGTGAATTCGACCAAACATTTAAAGAACAAAGAATTCCAATTCTATGCAAATTGTTTGGAAAATTAAAGAAAGGAGTCCTACCAGATTCCTTTTATGACGCAAATATGATACTGATAATTAAACCAGGTAAGGTCAAAACAGAGAAAGAAAATTATAAACCAATTATCCTAATGAACATTGATGAAAAAATCTTAAATAAAATATAACATTTAAATCAAAAATAAGAGATTACAGGAAATTGTCACCAGGATAATACACAATGATCAAGTAGGATTTATATGAGGAATTCAGAGCTAGTTTAATATTAGGAAAATTATTAGTATAATTAACTATATCAATAGCCAAAACTAATAGAAATCATATTCTTGCAAGGAGTTAAGTACCTGATACACAATCTTTTTTCATAACCTACCCTCAGTTCCCTTATTGTAAAATTAAGAGGTCAGAGTCGGACCAGAAATCTGGAGGGGACTTCAGAGGTCATGTAGTCCAATCTCTTCATTTTACAGGAGAGGAAGCAGAGACTTACTGAGGACAATGATCTACCCAAGGTCACATAGGTAATTAATGACTGATTCAGGATTTTAACTCAGGTCTATGATTCCAAATTCAGTAATCCAAAACTGGCATGTCTTACAAATACCTTTAAAGCTCTTGATCCATGATCTCTAACATCTTATAGATTTTTGATAAAGATAGATAAGCTTTTGATAAAAGCTAGAAGTAAGTAAAAAGGAAAAATGAAACGACAAAAATTAATTATCACAAAAGGGAAAGGTGAAGTTCATATTATAGAGGTAGCATAAAGAAATGGAGTGTCAAAATGGAGGTAATGGGAATTGATCAGCTGGGATGCCAGTGTATTAATTAGAGTTATTTTTAGTTATTTATCATGTCCAACTCTTTGTGACCCCATGGACCAAAGCATATGACTATTATCCATAGAGTTTTCTTGGCAAAGATTTTAGAGTGGTTTGTCCTTTCTTCTCCAGTGGATTAAGACAAACACCAATTAAGTGATTTTCTCAGGGTCACACAATTAATGATTGTCTGAGGAATGACAATAGGGACAGAGCTCAATCCACTGAAATATCTTGCTTCTTCCTAGTGTGTCCTCAAATATTAGGATACATTAGGAGTTTATTTATTTATTTATAAAACATATGTATGGGTAATTTTTCAACACTGACCCTTGCAAAACTTTGTGTTCCAAATTTTCTCCTCCTTCTCCTTCCCTAGATGGCAGGTAATCGAATACATGTTAAATATCTTAAAATATATGTTAAATCCAATATATTTATACAATTATCTTGTTGCACAAGAAAAATCAGATCTAGAAAGGAAAAAAAGAACCCTGAAAAAGGGAAACAAAATGCAAACAACAGAAAGAGTGAAAATGCTATGTTGTGGTCCACACTCAGTTTCCACAATCCTTTCTCTACGTGTAGATGGCTCTCTTCATAACAAGATTATTTAAAGTGATCTGCATCATCTCATTGTTGGAAATTTCCCTGTCCATCAGAATTGATCATCATATAGTTCTGTTGTTGATGTGTATAATGATCTCCTAGTTCTGCTCATTTCACTTAGCATCAGTTCACATAAGTCTCCCTAGGACTTTCTGAAATCATCCTGCTGGTCATTTCTTTTTTTTTTATTTAATAGCCTTTTATTTACAGGATATATACATGGGTAACTTTACAGCATTAACAATTGCCAAACCTCTTGTTCCAATTTTTCACCTCTTACCCCGCCACCCCCTCCCCAGATGGCAGGATGACCAGTAGATGTCAAATATATTAAAATATAAATTAGATACACAATAAGTATACATGACCAAAACGTTATTTTGCTGTACAAAAAGAATCAGACTCTGAAATATTGTACAATTAGCTTGTGAAGGAAATCAAAATGCAGGTGTGCATAAATATAGGGATTGGGAATTCAATGTAATGGTTTTTAGTCATCTCCCAGAGTTCTTTTTCTGGGCATAGCTAGTTCAGTTCATTACTGCTCCATTAGAAATGATTTGGTTGATCTCGTTGCTGAGGATGGCCTGGTCCATCAGAACTGGTCATCATATAGTATTGTTGTTGAAGTATATAATGATCTCCTAGTCCTGCTCATTTCACTCAGCATCAGTTCGTGTAAGTCTCTCCAGGCCTTTCTGAAATTATCCTGTTGGTCATTTCTTACAGAACAGTAATATTCCATAATATTCATATACCACAATTTATTCAGCCATTCTCCAACTGATGGACATCCATTCAGTTTCCAGTTTCTAGCCACTACAAAAAGGGCTGTGCTGGTCATTTCTTATAGAACAATAATATTCCATAACATTCATAGACCATCATTTATTCAGCCATTCTGCAACTGATGGGCATCCACTCAGTTTCCAGTTTCTTGCCACTACAAAGAGGGCTGCCACAACCCTCTTTTTTCACATGTGGGTCTCTTTCCCTCCTCTTTGGGATATAAGCCCAATAGAAACACTGCTGTACCAAATGGTATGCATCCTTTGATAGTCCTTTGGGCATAGTTCCAAATTGCTCTTCAGAATGGCTAGATCACTTCACAACTTCACTAACAATATATTAGTGTCCCAGTTTTCCCACAGACCCTCCAATATTTATCATTATCTTTTCCTATTAGCCAATCTGAAAGGCTGGCAGTGGTATCTCAGAGTTGTCTTAATTTGTATTTCTCTGATCAACAGTGATTTGGAACACTTTTTTATATGATTAGAAATGGTTTCAATTTCTTCATCTGAAAATTGTGTGTTTATATCCTTTGACCATTTCTCAATTGGAGAATGGATTGAATTTTTATAAATTTGAGTCTGTTTTCCACATATTTTAGAAATGAGGCCTTCATCAGAACCCTTAAATGTAAAAATGTTTTCCCAATTTATTGCTTCCCTTATAATCTTGTCTGTATTAGTTTTGTTGGTATAAAAACTTTTCAATTTAATATAATCAAAATTATCTATTTGATGTTAAATAATGAGTTCCAGTTCTTCTTTGATCATAAAATCCTTCTTTCTCCACAGATCTGAGAGGTAAACTATCCTATGTTCTTCTAATTTCCTATAATATCACTCTTTATGTCTAAATCATGAACCCATTTGGACCTTATCTGGTATGTGGTGTTAGGTGTGGGTGAAGCTCTAATTTCTTCCATACTACTTTCCAATTTTTCCAGTAGTTTTTGTCAAATATTAAGTTCTTATACCAAAGCTGGAGTCTTTGTGTTTGTCAAACACTAGATTGCTACAGTTATTGACTATTTTGTCCTGTGAACCTAATCTATTCCACTGATTCACTGATTGACTACTCTATTTCTGAGCTAGCACCAAATGGTTTTGATGCCCGCTGCTTTATAATATAGTTTTAATCTGACATAGTTAGACTACCTTCATTTGCATTTTTTTTGCTAATTCCCTTGACATTCTTGACCTTTTTTCTTCCAGAAGAACTTTTTTTATTATTTTTCCTATATCTATAAAATAATTTCTTGAGTGTTTGATTGGTATAGCACTAAATAAGTAGATTAATTTAAATAGTATTGTCATTTTTATTTACACTAGGAGTTTAAAAGAAGCCTGTGAAGTAGCCTTGCATAAGGAAGGGATAACTGTCTGGGAGATTGGTAAAAGATAGGAACAAGGATTTAGAAAAACTTGTTCTAGATGTTTGGAATGGACTTTAGAAGAAGGGAGGTTGATGAGTAAATGGTAGCAGAGGGAGGAGCCAGAAGCAGCAATGTAGATCATGGAGAATATTACTTCTCCTGTTCTATCAGTGTATTGATGGGTATGAAAGAAGCTGTGTCTTTTCTACTAACTTTTTCAGAAAATCTATTTCAGACCCTCTTAGTTTTGCATCTTCCTCTGTGGATTAATTCCTATTTATCCTGTATGTAATTTGTTTGTGCATATTTATTTATGGCATGAGTCTATCATTAGAATGTAAAGTACTTGATGGTAGGAGTGTTTTTTACCTTTCTTTGCATCAAATGAGTTTAGCACACATGCCTGGATTATAGTAGGTACTTAATAAATTCTAAATTGACTGACTAGTATAAGGACAGGTTAGGGAGGAGATTTATTTTTTATATTTTATTTTTAATACACATTTTTTATGAGTCATCATGAAAGAGAAAATCAGAACAAAAGGGATAAACCATAGGAGAGAAAAATAAACAGAAAAAGAAGTGAACATAGCATATGTTGATTTATATTCAATCCCCATAGTTTTTTTTTTCTGGGTGCAGATGATTTTTTCTATCTAAAGTTTATTGGAATTGTCTTGGATCACTGAACCAAGAGAAGAACTAAGTCTTTCATAGTTGGTTATTGCATATTCTTGTTAACTATGTACAATATATGCCTCTCTCAGCATCAGTTCATGTAAATCTTTCCAGGCCTTTCTAAAATCAGCTTGTTCATCATTTTTATAGAACAATGATATTCCATTACCTTCATATACCACGACTTATTCAATCATTCCCCAATTGATGGACATCTACTCATTTTTTCCAATTTTCAATTTCTTTTTCCAATTCTTTGCTACCACAAAAAGAGCTGCTTTCATCTGGAAGTCAGGTTTTTTGAGAGCAAGATAGAAAGATGGTTAGAGGAAAAAATCTAAGATGAAAGGGATTGTGTTATTGATAGAATAGTGAGTGGTGAATTGTATAGTTATATAAGCAACAATGAAAAAGGATTTGGTAAGGTTAAAGCAGGACTGGACAGAGAAAATAGTGAAGACATAAAAGTTGTGGGAAAGAAGGCGTTTTTGGTAAATTGTATTTTGTTTTGATGGCAATTCAGAACCTCTTTGATTAGGAAACCAGGAGATTGTAATTTCCCAAAATTCAGGGGAGGAGGGAAGGATAGAAGGGAAAGCACCAGCTAATTTCATATTCAATTGCTCACAACAAGGGGTTGATAGTCACCTAGGTTAGGCACCTAATCTTGGGTTAGATACAGCCAATTTACTTCATTGCCCCTTTCCTTTCACAATCCCCAGTGAGGGATTGGGGTTATGGTTGAATCTATGACCATGGTAGTTTTAACCAGTAATTATAGCACTTATTCTACAGTTAGTAATGGCAGCCTTCACTTATGAAGATCTTTGGGGGTGACAGAATGAATGGTATTTTTTCTTGGATAGCAAATGCACGTGAATGAGCAAAGGAGAATAATTTTGAGTACAAATAGTTTAGGTAGATGTCTCTAAATTCAATATATGAGAGATGCCAGGGCTAGATCTTCCATTTGAGCCTGCTACAGGGAAGAATGTACTACTTTTAGAAACAGAAGGCAGGATCAAATTCTCTTTCAATTACATAGTGTTTTAGAAAAATCACTTAAACTCTTTAGGCTTCCATCTCTTTAGCTGTAAAATGACGTGGTTGGTTAAGTTGATTTGTAAGGCCCCTTCTAGTTTTGAATTCATGCTGCTATAATCTCATGATCCCTTCCAGATTGGGTAATAGTGAAGGGAGAAATTGCTGGGAAAGGGGTCTAAATTTCATTGACTTTATTCTTATTTCCAGGGGAAAGACAATCTATATCCTGACTCCAGGTATTTTCACTGGCTCCTTCCTCTCTTCTAAGAATAAAATGTTCTCCCTTTTCATTTCTATCTCCTGACCTCTTTCAAGTCTTAGCCTATTTCCCTTAATGCTAATGCCTTCCTTCTATAAATTATTTCTATTAATCTAGCATATAATTTGTTTGTACAGAATTGTATATATCTTATCTCCTCTATTAGACTTCTGCCTCTTCCAAAGTAGATTTTTTTGGTCCTTTCCATGTATGTCTAGTGCTAGCACAGTGCTCAACACATTGTAGGTACTTAATAAATATATGTTGACTTGATAACCTGCATTTTATTATTGTATTGACCAATAATTTCATCTAATATTTTCAGGGAAATATTTATAATAGGTGGTCTTAACCCTGGTCCATTGGTTTTTCCAATCTATTAGTGAATAGATTTCAGGACATCTTTTCTCATTTCCTTCATTCTTACCTGTGGAGGGTAGAAGAAATTCAGAGAATGGACAGACAGGTAGATGAGAGAGTAGATAAACCGCTGGACCCAAAGTCAGGAAGACCTGAGTTCCAATCTAGTCCCTGACACTTACTAGCTGTGTAAAGATGGGAAAGTCACTTACTCCTGTTTGCCTCAGGTTCCTCATATCTAAAATGAGTTGGAGAAGAAAATAGCAAGCTATTCCAGTGTGTTTGCCAGAAAAATGGCAAATAGATTCATGTAAAGTTGGATATGATTAAAATTACTGAATAACCACAACAACAAATGATGGAGGAAATCCAGAGGATCATGAATGTAACCTGGAAAAGAATGAAAATGTAGCTGCCTTGAATACTTTCCTTAAAATGGAGGTTCTAAGAGGTGCCACATAGAAGAGAGGAGGTATACACTGGTACTTCCAGTGTATGAAGTCCAGGGGCAAAGGAATGAAATTCCATGGTAAAGGAAAAAGTCATTACAGAGGTAGCTCATGGCATGGTCCTCAGTTTCCTATACTGTCAAATGAGAATAATAATAGCAACCCCCACACAATGTGGTGAAAATTTTAAAAAACCCCAATAATTATAAATCTCTTAGCACAATGCCTACCACATAGTAGATGCCATATAAATGTTTATCCTCTTCCCTCGCTGCTCAGTAGTTCAATCTATGAAGTCCAAAAAGAATGTGTGGAACACTCCATATAATATTAGATTTCATATATATATGTATTATATACACACACATATATTTATGCATATGTATGTCTATATTTTATATACTTATTTTTTTCTATTCTTTTTTATCTTTGTAATAAAACATGGTTCTCTGGGAGGGAGAAGGGAAAGATAAGAGGAGGAAATGTGGATGATAGTAAAACAAATAAAAGTGGAAAAGGTAAGGGTAATTCAGAATTTAAACAAAGAATATGTAGAAGTATAAAAGAACTACAGTTACAAGAGAAAGATGAATAAAGAGTGAAGATTTTTAAAAGAAGGAACTTCCAGAATCCAAGATAGTGAAAAGCAGTGAATTTCTGTAATTCTCTAATATTTACCTTCAAACAATCATGAAATAGCATCTCATAATTCATCCTGGAATAGCAAAACCAAAAAAAAAAAATGGAGTGAAACAATTTTTAGCTCACAAAAGTTAGAATATTGGCAAGAAAGGTCTGCTTCACTCAGGTAAAAGGGGAACACTTTCCAGAATAGAAAGTATCTTAGCAAGTCTTACTTCAGCAAACCAGTGGGAGATCCTGAGCCCCAGTGCAATGGAGCAGACAAATGCAGAAACAGCTCACTGATTTGAGCCCATTACAAACACCAGCACTAGGAATCTGGCCCAGCACCAGGTAAACTGTCAGACCCCTATGTCTCCTAACAGCATCACACACCCCCCACCCCACCCTCCTACCATATGTAACATTGTAGACCAGGCACAAAAATCCCCCACGGGCCTCAGGGCCATATCAGTGTGTATCAAGTATGCAGCCAGGGCTTATATTCCCTGGAACAAGAAGAAGCCTAAGACAAAGCCCCTCTCACTCAGGAAGAGTGTTAAAATTTAAAAGAAAGGGAAAAGGCTAACCAAGATGAGCGAAAGGAGAAAAAAGAGACAGACAGACAGACAGACAGACACACAGAGAGGGACAGAGACACAGACAGAGAGATAGACAGAGAGACAATGAGAGAGAGAGAGGGAGAGAGAGAAGGGAAAAATGAAAAATAATCTGACCACACAAGGTTATTAGGATGAAAAGGAAGATCAAGACACAAACTCAGAAGAACACAACAATTTCTGAACACCTATGGGCAAAACTCCAAAGAAAGATATAAAGTTGTTTCGAATCTAAAAAGAACTCACAGAGGAGCTTAAAAAGATACATAAAATCATAAAGGAGGTGGAAGAAAAATTGGGAAAAGAAATGAGATGCAGGAGAATTATAAAAAAAAGTCAACAGCTTGGGGGAAAAAACCCAACAACTTCCTATAGAGTAGAATTAGCCAAAAGGAAACAGAAGTACAGAAAAAATTGCAGCAAATAATCACTTAAAGTATGAATTGGAAAAGTGGAAGCTACTATGAGACATCAAGAATCAATCAAACAATTAAAAAAATAAGAAAATAGAAGAAAATGGGAGGGGAATGACCTGGAAAATAGATCCAGGAGAGGCAGTCTCAAAAGAATTGGACTACCTGAAAGTTATAATAAAAAAGAGGACCTGGCCAGAATCTTTCAAGAAATTATCAAGGAAAACTGTCCTGATATCCTGGAATCAGAGGGCAAAATGGGCATTGAAAGAATCTACCAATTATCTCAGGAAAGAGATCACAAAATAAAAAGTCCAAGGAACATTATAACCAAATTTTAGAATTACCAAGTCAAGGAAAAATACTGCAAATAACCAAAAGGAAATAATCCAAATATTGGGGAGCCACAATCAGGATTACACAAAATTTAGCAGCTGCAACATTAAAGGATCAGAGGTCATGGAACATGATATTCTGAAAGACAAAGGAGCTAGGATTACAACCAAGAAGAATCACCTGCCTAGTGAAATTAAACATAATACTTCAAGGGAAAAAAATGATCATTCAATGAAGAGAAGCATTTTAGGCTTTCATAAGGAGATGACGAGAATTGAATAAAACATTTGAACTCCAACATTAAGACCCAGGAGAAGCCTAAAAGGTTAACAAAGGGAAAGAAAGCATTAGGGATTCAATTGAGCTGAACTATTTACATTCTTACATGGAAAATGATGCTTCTAATTCTTAAAAATAGTACTACTAATAGTCATTAGAAGCAATATACAGAGAAGGTATGGATATAAAATGATTTTGAAGTAATGACAAAAAATAAGAGATCAGAGGGAGAAGTGCATTGAGTGCAGAAGAAAGGGTTACAGGCTAAATTATTTCACATGAAGAAGCATGGAAAACCTATTACAGTGAAGGGAAAGCTGGTAGGTGAGCTATAGGCATAATTTGAATCTTACTCTTATCATTGTTGGCTCAAAGAAGGAATAATATACATAATCAATTAAATGTAGAAATTTTTCTTACCCAACAAGCAAGTAAATAAAAGTGAGGGGCACTGAGAGAAGAGAGGTCACACTAGGAAAAGCAGTATAGAGAAACATAGCAAAGCTGAGGAAATAAAAGGTGAAAGGAGAGAGAGGACATGCAGGAGGAAAAAGGATAGAGGGAAATGTACAGTTAGTAATTATAACCATGAATTGGAAAAGGATGAATTTTCTTGTAAAACAGAATAGCAGGATAGCAGAGGGGAACAAAACACAGAATTCTACATTATGTTGTTTACAAGAAACATACTTGAAGCAAAGAGACACACAAAGTTAAGGTAAGAGCTGGAGCAGGCTCTTTTATGCTTCAGCTGAAGTAAACAGGAGTAGCAATTCTAATCTCAGGCAGATCAAAAGCAAAAATAAACCTCATTAAAGAGATAAGGAAAGAAATGATATTTTACTAAAAAAAAGTACCATAGAGAATGAAAGAATATCAATACTAAACATATATGCAATGATACTCAATAGTATTTTATTTTTCTAATTACATGCAAAGATAATTTTCAACATTTATTTTTGTAAGATTTTGAGTTCCAATTTTTTTCTCCCTCCTTCTTTCCTCTCCACAAGACAGCAAGTAATCTAATATAGGTTATATATGTACATTCATTTTAAATATATTTCCATTTTATTCATGTTATGAAAGAAAAATCAGAAAAGGAAAAAATAAATTATGAGAAAGAAAAATCAAACAAACAAAAAAGGTGCATTTACTCTCCATAGTTCTCCCTCTGGATGTGAATGGTATTTACCATCTCAAGTCTATAGAAATTGTGTTGGATTGCTTTATTGCTGAGAAGAACTAGGTCTATATCACAGTTCATTATTACATAATCTTGCTGTTATTGTGTAAAATGTTCTCCTGGTTCTGTTCACTTCACTTCAGTCAGCATCAGTTTATGTAAATCTTTCTTGGCTTTGCTGAAATCAGTTGCTCATCATTTCCTATAGAAAAATAGAATTCCATTACATTCATAACGTATTCAGCCATTCCCCAATAAAAAGGCTTCCACTTAATTTTTATCTTCTTTAACATCCAAATTCTAAAAGTGGAAGCTAAGTGAGTCACAAGTTCATGACCAAAAAAGAGAGAGAATTATGAAATGTAAAATAGATAATTTTAATTATATTAAATTTATAAATTTTGCACAAACAAAACTAATATAATCAAGATTAAAAGGGAAGCAGAAAGCTGGGAAATAACCTTTCCAGCAAATGTTTCTGATAAAAGTCTCACTCCTTAACTACATAGAGAATTTCTCAATTCATAAATAGTCAAAGGATATGGACAGTTTTCAAATGAAGAAATCACAGCATGCCTTTTTTTTCCCTTGAGGCAATTGGGGTTAAGTGACTTATCCAGGATCACACAGCCAGGAAGTGTTAAGTGTCTGAGGTCTGACTTGAACTCAGGTCCTCCTGACTTCAGGGCTGGTACTCTATCCACTGTGCCACCTAGATATCCCATCAAATGAAGAAATCAAAGCTATTTATTGGCATGTGAAGAACTGCTTTAAATCACTTTTGATAAGAGAAATGCACATTAAAAAACTCTGAAGTACCACCTCACACCTATCAGATTGGCTAATATGACCAAAAAAAAAAAAAAAGACAAATATTGGAGAGTATGTGAGAAAATTGGGACACTAATGCACTATTAGTAGATTTGTGAATTAATCTAGACATTTTTAGAGCAATTTGAATGTGATCAAATACTAATGTGAAATAAGAAATGACAAATAGTCAAATTTAAGGAAAAAAAAAAACTGGACAGACTTTCATGGACTGATGGAAAGAAAAAAAGAGCAAAACAAGGAAAACATTGTCCACAGTATCAGATATGTTGTGTGATGACCATCTATGAATGACTCAGCTCTTCTCAGCAATACAGTGATGCAAGACAAGTGCAAAAAATTTACAAAAGACTCCTATATTCAGAAAAAGAACTGATGAACTCTGAATGCAGATTGAAGCACACTTTTTTCACTTCCTTTATTGTGTTGTTAAATATTTTTTCTTTTTTATCTGTTTCTTCTTTTATAACTGTGATTAATATGGAAATGTATTTTATATGATAACCCAAAGGCAAAAGAGAGGGAAGAAAGAAAAAAGAAAATTGGAGCTCAAAATTTGTAAAAATGAATGCTACAGATTGTCTTGACATGTAATTGGAAATAATACTATCAGAATCAAAAAGTCCTGGAGGGAAGGAATGGATAAAAATGGGAAGCAGGGATGAGAAGTAACTCCTTATGCTTACCCCAAGTATGGGTCTCTTTGTGACCCTATGGGGATTTTCTTGACAAAGCTATTTGAGTGGTTTGTCATTTACTTCTCCAGATCATGATACCAATGAAAAAACTGAGGAAAACAGAATTTATTAATTTACCTAGAATGACAGAGTTAGTATAAATTTGATGCATGATTGGTTTTAGGATGATGAGTCTTTCTGACTCCAGACCCTTTATCTACTGCATCACCTAGCCACTTCACTCTAGATGGTACCCTATTCCCATCCCAGAAGTATTCTATATCTCAGGGAATTTAAGATTTTTTTTAAAAAAATAACTCTATATTTATAATAGGTGTTATTCTATTTGCTTTTATTTTAATGGACTAAGATAGGTGAAGAGGCCAAGTGACTTTCCCACATAGATAAAGGTATTCTTTCTCTTGCTTTCCAAGTCTGGTCAGCTATGACATTTCAGATTCAGAATTGTAATAAGGAATCCTGGCACTCAATATGAATTATGACTCAACTGAAAGACAGAGGCCTTAAGGTCACTATTGAGGATTCTGCTAGGGACCAACTTTTCTGCTAATCTTAATGCTAGTTTTAGACATTTCATATGATACCTGTCTCCAAGCCCCATGGAACCATTCCTGCTATTCTCCCCAGTTGAGTACAGTTATGTCAGTAATGAAGAAGTTTGGATCCAGACTAAGGGCAATGGAACCCTATGACAGGCCTTGGGGCCAGATGCTGAAGTTGTTGATAGAGGAGAAACATTCTTTTGTATCTGAGAAATTGATTTTTTTCCCACAACTTTTCAGTAACCTAACATATATCTTTGTTTCATGAGCCCAGAAATAATTATGTCGGATGGCATAGGGCCCAAATTTTGAGACTTATCAGACCTTTCTAAACTTATTACTCTGAGGAAAACTTTGGTCACTCTATGTTAGTTACTTTTTGGTTCCAAATGCTTTCATAGATACAAAGCACTCTAAATTGAATTGCATGTCTTTCCAGACATGTCATCTTAGAAACTGACCCTACTGAAAAAAAAGAAAAAGAAGCAAATATGGGCTTGATCACACACTGAAGAAAACTCATACCAAATATGTCCCTTATGGGGAAAAATGAATATAACTTTCCACCAGAATTTTCTGTTAACACAAAACTGATGATTATTTAGTTGAAAGTGTGCTGACTTTTTGCCATAGGGAGCATAGAATGTCCAAATCATTTGGATGTTTCAGGGTAATGTTACACACAGTGAATAAGATTTTTTCAATTAATAAATGCTCTTTAAAAGATATAAAATGGGCATTTTGGTAGAAGATTAAAACCAAAATTATTCTTATGAAAATGAGGTAAAGGGTTCAAAAATAATAGCAGCCAGTCGTATTTAGCAGTCTCCAAGGAAATTCTCTTTTTATTATGAAAGGACAGTAAATCAAGGATGTCTGTCTCTGGACTAAAGAAATCTCAGTTTTCTCTGACACATTAGCTCCTCTGGGGCTGGGAATAAAGACATATGTTAAGTTACTGAAAAACTGCAGGAAAAAAATCAATGCCTCAGATAGAAAAACCTGTCCTTTAGAATATGTGGATTGTTACGGCCACATAGCTGTTCTTTGGCCCCTAACTTCTCAGGCCTACTCTGGACCCCGTGAGGAGAAATCACTCTCAACATAGTTTGTCTATCAAAAACCAGAGCTAGCTGGCTCAGCCTTCTCATCAAGGTATATTATCCAAAAATCTGGTTGGATTGTTGCCAGCTTAACCTTGCCTGGTGAGGAATTCACAGACAGATTTTTATTTAGCTGATAAGGTGAAAGAGTATATGAATGAGTGCTAAAGAAAGAAGATTCTCATTTAGAACAGAACCCATATTTTTATGTAAAAATGCTAAATATTGCCTTTTCAAAATACTTAGTTGGCTCCATTCAGCATGCTCCTTTCTCTTTTTATTGAAGATGAACAACTAGGTGACTGTCCAACAAAGATTTCACATCTTCTTAAGCACCACTATAATTTGGAGGTTTATGTTTACTTGAGTAATGTTTATGAGAATGATGGTCAAAATGTTAGTTTTCCACAAGTTGTCCCCTGCTCCTGCTAGACTTTCTTTCTTCCTTCCATGTGCCTAAGCAAATGCTAAATAACTTTCAAGGTTCAACTGAATTCTTCCTTGTTCTAAAGATTTTTCCTTAACCTTTCTATTCCACATTGATCTATTCTTTTTTTTTAAAATCCATTCTCCTCATAATTACTATCTCTATCACTCATTTGACCCGTGTAAATTGTCTTGTGATAAAACTTAACAAAATAAAGAAATACTACTTAAATCACCAAAGCTTGATTCTTAGCATTAGGTGTTTAAATAATATACAGTTTAAAAAAATCAATCTAATAAAGTATACTGGATGAGCAGCTAGGTGGCTCCATAGTGCAGAGTGCTGGACTTAAAGTTCAACCAACTCATCTTCTTGAATTCCAGTCTGATCTCATAAGTCATGGAACCTTGCTTGCCTCAGTTTCCTCATCTGTAAAATGAGCTGGAGAAGGAAACAGCAAACCCCAAATCTTTGTCAAGAAAATCCCAAATATTGTCAAGAGTTAAACATGACTAAAAGGATTAAACAACAAAAAATACAAGGAAATGAGTTTCCCTCCATTAGGTGAAGAGCATAAAGTTGCTGTTGCTTATATACATATTATACTTATTATATACATATTATACAATTATACTTAGTGAAGAGTATAATTGCAATGGAAAGAGTATTGGTTTGGAGTCAGGGGATCCAGGTTCAAACCCCAGATTGACCATTATCTTCATAGTCTTAGACAAGTCACTTAACTTTCCTGGGCCAGTTTTTTCATCTGTCAGATGAGTGGAATGGATTAAATATCTTATGATTTTCTATCCAGCCTCAAACTTTTGGTCCTCTGATCTGTGAGTCTATGTGTTTAAGTGTTTCATGCTTGATGGCTGGGGTTAGAATTAACTAAGAGGAAAAAAGGATGCTAGAATGCATTTGCAACATTATGCTTCACTTTCAGTGATTTCAAACTACTCCCTGAAAGAAAATGTATTTTTTTAGTATCAATATTCTCAGTTATACTGTGACATATATAACTCTACAATTTTAGAAGAATAAAAATGATGGGAAAAACAGAGGGAAATGGAGAGATGCTCAGTGGGTATAAATAGCTACAGCATATTATCAGTCTTGGTTTCCATTCAAGAAGTGGAGTTAAAGACATTGTCAAAAAAAATGGGCTGGTCATTTATCCAGAGCTATACACATAATGAATCAACAGACATAGAATAGCATACCTTGAGATCAGAAAATGTTAAAAGATCTGGAGGAAGGCTTCCAGAATGTTTGGGTATATCTTCTATTGCGTATTCATGAAAAAAATAGACAAAATGTCTAGCAGTAGGTGGATTATCACTTACACTATTAGAAGTAGTCAGCAGAGGGATTGATTCACCATGAATTCTCAGAAGGATTCTTGTTTCAGTTTCTTATAATCTACAACATCCAGAAGGGTTTTGTGAATATAGTGTAGGTTCAATAAATATGTATTGGATGAATGAAAATGTAAAATGAGTCTCATTGACAAACTACCCAAAATACCCTATCAGTCATCCATATAGAACAGTGTATCTATCAAGTGCTGAACCTTGAGTTGGGATGTTGTTGTTCAGTCATTTCAGTTGTGTTCATAATCCTGCTTGGTGTGTTCATGGCAAAGATATGGGAGTGGTTTGCTGTTATTTTCTCCAGCTCATTTTACAGATGAAGAAACTGAGACAAACAGGGTTAAGTGACTCATCTACACATAGGTAGTAAGGGTCTGAGGCTGGATTTGACCTCAGGAAGATGATCTTCTGAACTTCAAGCTTGGCATTTCTATCTACTGAGTATAAAACCTGTTTCAGATACTTTCTAGTTGTGAAACCCAAGGCAAAACATTTAATCTTTGTTTTCCTAAATTACTTCATTTACTCTGGAACATCAACAGGGCTCTGAGACAGAACACTCTGGAAGAAAAAACTACTCGCCACAGACTGGAGATTGAGAAGCCAGGAGTCGGAGCTGGCTGGAGGCTGAAGAAAGCAGAGGCAGAAGCCAAGGACAAAGCTGCAAAATCTCTTGGAGCCAGGCAGAGAGATAGGCCTCAACTAACCGGGTTAAATTTGGAAGGAGAAATAAACGTCTGCATTTTTAGCAGCTGGCTGCGAATTTAGAATAATTATTTACTTCAACTGAGACTAAGGCTGTCCCTCCAGGAAAAGCCCCAACATTGAGGCTAACAATAGCACTTATCTCCTAGAGTTATTGTGAAGATAAAATAGGATAATATTTATAGATACTAAAGTGCTAGGTAAATGCTAGCCCTAATAACTTAATAGCCTAGCTATTATTATTAGTAGTAGTATTACAGCTAGAAAGAAAAGAGTGTCAGAACTTAAAATGATATTCATCCAATTCATTTCATTAGAAAATAAACTCTTTGATTTTTTAAGAAGGGAAAGGGATCTGTATGTGCATGAATGTTTGTGGCAGCCCTCTTTGTAGTGGCCAGAAACTGGAAATTGAGTGGATGCCCATCAGTTGGAGAATGGCTGAATAAATTGTGGTATATGAATATTATGGAATATTATTGTTCGGTAAGAAATGACCAACAGGATGATTTCAGAAAGGCCTGGAGAAACTTACATAAACTGATGCTGAGTGAAAAGACAGGACCAGGAGATCATTATATACTTCAAAAACAATAGTATATGATGATCAACTCTGATGGACGTGAGCCTCTTCAACAATGAGATGAACCAAATCAGTTCTAATAGAGCAGTAATGAACTGAACCAGCCACACCCAGCGAAAGAACTCTGGGAGATGACTATGAACCACTACATAGAATTCCCTATTTTTGTCTGCCTGAATTTTTGATTTCCTTCATAGGCTAATGGTACACTATTTCAAAGTCCGACTCTTTTTATACAGCAAAATAACTGTTTGGATATGTATACATATATTGTATTTAATTTATACTCGAACATATTTAACATATATTGGTCAACCTGCCATCTGGGGGAAGGGGTGGGAGGAAGGGGGAAAAGTTGGAACAAAAAGTTGCAATTGTCAATGCTGAAAAATTACCTATGAATATATCTTGTAATTAAAAAAAACTATTAAAAAAAGAATATAAGCTCTTTGAAAGTAGGGATTATTCCTTTTTTTTTTCTCTTAATATCCTCAGTGTCTAGGACAGTATCTGGCACATAATAGGTACTTCAGTTCTTGTTAGTTATTCAACTTAGTGTAGCATCCTCATTTGACAAAATATAGTGATTTTTTTAAGGTTTATAAAAAGGCAGGATTAGATTTCTTAGCTAGTACTATTTTAACCTGGCAAGAAAAAAGAAATCTAAATATAATAATAAAAGATCTCATTGTGGTGGCATTACTCCAAGACACTCAAAAAGAGGGTCTGGTAAATGGTAAAGTTCTCAATCTATAGGGACTGATGAATAAAATGTTCAAGAATTGAAATTCTCCCAACAACCACCCCAGTTCTATATGAAACTAACCCTCCCTGTGAGCTCCAAAATAAATACAATTTATATCCCCACCCAAGTTCAAGTTATTATTGGACCCCTGATGATTTAAATAAAATAAATTATAATGAAATAGTAATATTCAGATATCTCCCTGATGATTGTTATTACATGTTCATACCCTTCTGTCAAAATTCTTATAATAAGAATTAGATCCATGAATTAGTCCAAGAATTATAATAAGAAGGGTATAATAATACCCTTCTTCCTTAAAGCCATATACCAGATGTGAATATCTCATGTGAATTTAGCTGCTGTCTATAACAGACAGTCTAAATAGAGTAATTTAGACATTGCTCTAAATCAATTACGTAATATTCTTTTCATTTGAAATACATCAAAAAAGGCACAACATATTTTTTTTTTTTTGCTTATTAGGTCTATCAATTGCGGAAAGCTCTATATTATATCATAGAATCATATAGATAGACCTGGAAAAGACCTCAGAGATTATCTAATCCCAATCTAATCATTTTACAATTGTGGAAACCAATAACTAGAGAGATTAAGTGAATTTTTAAATCAAGGTCATACAGATAGTCTTTATTAGAGGCAGGATTTTAACCTAGATCATCTATTTCCAAATCCAGAATTCTTTTCACTGTACTATTCTGTCCAACCCTTTCCTTCTAAAAATGAGGAAACTGAAACCTACTGAGAAGTGAATTATTCTAAATTACCTGTGTATCTAGTAGCAAGTCTAGCATATGAACCCAAATTCATCACTTGTTCCATAGGATCCAAATCGACTCTTTTAAAACATATATTTATTTGAAAACCAAAACATTTAAAAAAATTAATCTTCTTGAGACATACATGAACTAATACTAAGAGAAATGTGCAAAGCCAGGAGATCATTATACACAGCAAAAACAAGATGATATGATGATTGATTCTGATAGACATGACTCTTTCCAATAATGAGATGATTGAGACTATTTCCAATAATCTTGTGATGAAGAGAGCCATACACCCAGAGAGAGGACTGTGGAAACTGAGTATGGACCACAACATAGCATTTTGATTCTTTTTGTTGTTGTTTGCTAGCATTTTGTTTTCTTTCTCATTTTTGATCTGATTTTTCTTGTACAGCAAGATTATTGTATAAATATGTATACATATATTGGATTTAACATATTTTAACATGTTTAACATATATTAGATTACTTGCCATTTAGGAAAGGAGATAGGGGAAAGGGGGGAATATTTAGAATACACAGTTTTGTAAGGGTCAATTTTGTAAAAAAAATTTTAAACTTTTTATTTACAAAACAGATGCATGGGTAATTTTTTTTGAGTTTTCTATTTTTTATTATAGCTTTTTATATACAAAACATATGCATGGGTAATTTTTCAACATTGACCCTTGCAAAAACTTCTGTTTCAACTTTTCCCTTCCTTCCCTCTATCCCCTCCCTTAAATAGGGTCCCTTACATGTTTAAATATTTAAAGTATATTTAAATACAATATATATATATATATATAACATATTTATACAAGTTATCTTGTTTGCATAAGAAAAGGGCGGATTTAGAAAAGAAGGTAAAAATAACCTGAGAAAAAAAAAAAAAATGAACAAACAATAGCAGAAAAGGGAAATGTTATACTGTGGTCCCTTACTCATTTCCCAGTGTTTTTCTTTGGGTGTGGTGGTTCTGTTCCTTACAGATCAATTGGAACTTGGTTTGGATCCTCTCATTGATGAAGAGACCATCCATCAAGAATTGATCATCCATATAGTATTGTTTTTATTTTATTTTATTTTATTTTATTTTTTTTAATTTGTACTTTAATTTGGGATATATACATGGGTAACTTTACAGCATTATCAATTGCCAAACCTCTTGTTCCAATTTTTCACCTCCTTACCCCCCAACCCCTCCCTAAATGGCAGGATGACCAGTAGATGTTAAATATTTAAAATATAACAGATATAACAATAAGTATACAATGACAAAACATTATTTTGCTGTACAAAAAGAATCAGACTCTGAATTTTGTACAATTAGCTTGTGGAAGGAAATCAAAGATGCAGGTGTGATAAATATAGGGACTGGGAATTCAATTAATGGTTTTAGTCATCTCCCAGGTTCTTTTTCTGGGTATAGCTAGTTCAGTTCATTACTGCTCCATTAGAAATGATTTGGTTGATCTGTTTGCTGAGGATGGCCCACAATCCATCGGACTGGTCATCATCAAGAATTGTTGTTGAAGTATAAATGATCCTCCTGGTCCTGCTCATTTCATTAGGCATCAGTTCGTTGTAAAGTCTCTCAAACCTTTCTGGGAAATCATCCTGTTGGTCATTTCTTACAGAACAAGTAATATTCCATAATTTTCATATACCACAATTTATTCAAACCATTCTCCAACTGATGGACATCCTTCAGTTTCAGTTTCTAACCACTACAAAAGGGCTGCCGAACGTTAGGTACACAATGGGTCCCTTTCCCTTCTTTATAATCTCTTTGGGATATAATCCCAGTAAATAACCCTGCTGGATCAAAGGGTAATGCCAATTTGTTAACTTTTGAGCATAGTTCCAAACTACTCTCCAAAATGGTTGGATTCGTTCACAACTCCACCAACAATGAATCAATGTCCGTTTTCCCACCCCTCCAACAATCATCATTATTTTTTTCCCTGTCATCTTAGCCAATCTGGCAGGTGTGTGGTGGTATTTAGAGTTGTCTTAATTTGCATTTCTCCTGATTAATAATGACGGACATCTTTTCATATGACTAGAAATAAGTTTCAATTTCTTCATCTGAGAATTGTCTGTTCCATGTCCTTTGACCATTTTTCAATTGGAGAATGGCTTGATTTTTATAAATTAGGTTAATTCTCTATATATTTTTTGGAAATGAGGGCCCTTTATGAACCTTTGACTGTAAAATATTTTGGTTTTGCTTCCCTTCTAATCTTGTCTGCATTAGTTTTGTTTGTACAAAAACTTTTCAGTTTGGTATAATCAAAAATTTTATATTTTGTATCAGTAATGATCTCTGGTTTCTTACTTTTTGGTCATAAAGACCTTCCCCTTCCACAGGTCTGAGGGTAAACTATCCTGTTTCCTCTAATTTATTAATAATTTCATTCTTTTACCTAGGTTATTGAACCCATTTTGACCTTATCTTGGTAAGGCTTAAAGTATGGATCAATGCCTAGTTTCTGTTTATTTTTTTTTTCCCAAAATTTTTTAAACAAAAAATTTTCCCAAACCCGGGCCTTTGGGTTTTGGGCCAAAAATTTTTTTTTTTTTTTTTCCTTAACTAATTCCATTCCCAAAAATTTTCCAACCCTTAAATTTTTTCCTGCTTCCTTTTAAATTTTAGATCTGGTACAACTTAAACCCCCCTTTTTTTTTTTTTTTTTTTTTTTTTTTTTTTAAAATGTTTTTTTTTTTTTAAAAATTAAATTTTTGGGGGTTTTTTGGGGCCAAAAAAAAATTTTTGGAAATTTTTTTTTTATTTTCCCCCCCAAAAATTTTTTTTTTTGGTTAGAAATTTTTTTAAAAAGGGTTTTTTTTTAAAAATTTTTTTTTTTTGGGGTTTTTAAAAATTTTTTATTTTTTAAAACCTTTTTAATTTTTTTTAAATTTTAATTTTGGATTTTTTTTAAAATTTAAGAAATTTTTTTTTTTAATTTTTAACCAGCAAAATTTGAAATTAAATTTTATTTTTTTTTTTAAAATTTTTGGGTTCTTTTTCCCCTTTTTAAAAAAAGGGGAAGGGGGCCCTTTTTTTCCCCAATTTTTGGGTTTTTTAAATTTGGTTTCCCAAAATATTAAAAAGGGTTTTTTTTTTAAAAAAATTTTTCCTTTTTTTTTAAAGGTTTTGGTTTTAAATAAATTTTTTAATTTTTAAAGGAAATTTTTTTTTAAATTTTTAAAATTTTGGGGTTTTTGGTTTTTTAAATTTTTCCCCCTTATTTTAAATAAAATTTTTTTTAATTTGGTTTTTTGGGGAATTTTTTTTTTTTTTTCCCCCTTTTTAAATTTTCCAAATTTTGGGGTTTTCTTAAATTTTTTTCTTTTTTGCTTCCAAATTTTTTTTTACCATTTTGAAGGGAAAATTTTGGAAATTTTTTTTCCCTTTTTACCCTTTTTTTAAAATTTTTTTAAAAATTTTTGGTTTTCCATTTTTTTTTTTTTTTTTTTTTTTTTTTTTGGAAAAATTCCAAAAATTTTTTTTTTTTGGGTTGGTTTTTTTTTTATTTTTTCCCCTTTTTTTTTTTTTTCAAAAAATTTTTATTTTTTTTCTTTTTTAAAAGGTTTCCCTTTTTTTTAAAATTTAAAAATTTCCTCCCTTTTTTTTTAATTTTCCCCAAAAATTTTTTTTTTTTAAAAACCTTAATTTTTTTTTTCCTTTTTTAATTTTAAAAATTTTTTCCTTTTTTTTTTTTAAAAAATTTTTTTTTTTTTTTTTTTTTTTTTATTTTAAAAATTTTTTTAATTTTTTTTTTTTTTTTAAAAATTTTTAATTTAAAATTTTTTTTTAAAAAAATTTTTTTTCCTTTTTCCCCCAAAATTTTTTTTTTTCCCCCCCCCCCGGGGAATTTTAAAAAAAATTTTTTTTTCCCCCTTTTTTTTTTAAAAATTTGGTAAAAAAATTTTAAAAAGGGAAAAAAAAAAAAATGGGAAAAAATTAAAAAAAAACAAAAAACCCAAAAAGGAAAAAAGGTTAAAAGGGAAAAAAAAATTAAAAATTTTTGGGAAAAAACCCCAACAAAAAAAAAACCTTTCCTTTTTTGGGGCCCCTTTTTGGGTTTAAATTTTTTCCCTTTTTGGGCCTTTTTTCCTTTTTTTTTCAAAGGGGTTTTTTTTTTTATTTATTTCCTTTTTTAAAAAATTTAAACATTTATTTTTTGGCTTTTCATGAACCAACTCTTAGTTTTATTAATTAGTTCAATAGTTTTTTTTTCAATATTTTTAATTTCTCCTTTTAATTTAAATTTCCAATTTAGTATTTGATTGGGGTTTTTTAATTTGGTCTTTTATTTTTTAGTTGCAAGCCCAATTCATTAATCTTTTCTTTCTCTGTTTTATTCAAGTAAGCCTCTAAGGATATAAAATTCCCTCTTATTACCGCTTTTGCTGCATGCATGGGTAATTTTTCAACATTGACCCTTGCAAAATCTTCTGTTCCAAATTTCCCCCCTTCTTGCCACCCCCTCTCCTAGATGGCAGGTAGTCCAATACATGTTAAATATGTTGAAGTATATATAAATATGCATCCAATATATGTATGTATATTTATACAATTATCTTGCTTTACAAGAAAAATAGGTTCAAGAAGGAAAAAAAAAACTGAGAAGGAAAACAAAATGCAAGCAAACAACAAAACAACAACAAAAAGAGTGAAAATGCTATACTGTGGTCCTATACTCAAGTTCCCACAGTCCTCTTTCTGGGTGTAGATAGCTCTCTTCATCACTGAATAATTGGATCTGGCTTGAATCATCTCATTGTTGAAGAGAGCCACATCCATCAGAATTGATCATTTTATAGTCTTCTTGTTGCCGTGTACAATGATCTCCTGGTTCTGCTTATTTAACTTAGCATCAGTTCATGTAAGTCTCTCCAGGCCTCTCTGAAATCATTCTATTGGTCATTTCTTACAGAACAATAATATTCCATAACATTCATATACCACAATTTTTTCAGCCATTCTCCAACTGATGGGGGCATCCACTCACTTTCCATTTTACCACAAACAGGCTCCAAACATTTTGCCCATGTGGGTCCCCTTTCCCTCCTTTAAGATTCTTTGGGATATAAGCCCAGTAGAAACATTGCTTTGGATCAAATGAAGTTTGATAACTTTATGAGCATAGTTCAAATTCTCTCAGAATGGTTGGATCCATTCTAATTCCAACAATGTATCATTCCCAGTTTTCCCATCCCCTCCAACATTGTCCTTGTCTTTTCTGTCATTTTAGAATCTGAAACGTAGTATATATCATAGTTGTCTTAATTTGCATTTCTATCAATGTATTTGAAACCTTTTTCAATGTAAAACATTTACAATTTCTTCATCTGAAAATTGTCTGTTCATATCCTTTTACCATTTATCATTTGGAGAATGGCTTGAATTCTTACAAATTTGAGTTAATTCTCTATATATTTTAGAAATGAGATGTAAGGGTCAAGGCTGAAAAATTTATTCATGTGTATGTTTTGAAAATAAAAGGAAAAAAAAACCCCTCATATATCTTAAATAGGCCAATAAAACAAATTTCTACATTTGCCATATCTGAAAATGTTAGTTTTTTTCCCCCCTGCATTTTGAATTCATCACTTTTTTTGGTCTGAAATAAAGTGGCATGCTTTATTATTGATGATTCATTATTGTGATTATCTGAGTTATAGTCTTTCAAAGCTTGTTTTCTTTATAATGTTGCTACCATTGTACAAATTGTTTTCCTACTTCTGAGCACTTCACTCTACAAGCAGCTCACACAGGTCTTTGCAATTTTCCCTGAAATTACCCTTTTCATCATTTGTTATAATACATAATATTCTATTACATCCATATTTTATAACTGGTTATCCAATAAACCTCCTTAGTTTCAAATTCTGGGCAGTTAAGAAAAGAATTGTTATAAACATTTTTATATTTATGGATCCTTTTTCTCTTTCTCCAGTTTCTTTAGAGTTTAGGACTAGAAATGGTATAACTCTAGGTACACAGTTTGGTAACTTTTTGGATATAGTTCTCAAATGCTTTTCAGATTGGCTCCACCAATTTACAACTCCACCAACAGTGTCACTGCATCACTGTTTTTTCATAACCCCTTAGATATTTATTATTTTCTTCTTTAGTCATCCCTGGCAGCCTGGTTATTATGAAGTAGAACTTTGAGTTGTTTTAATTTACATTTTTCTATTAACAATTTAGCATATTTTTTTCATATGATAACTTAGATTTCTTCCTTTAAAACTTGCCTGTTCATATCCTTTGACTATTTGTCTATTAGAAAACTGGCTCAGTTCCTTATATATCTTGAAAATTAGACCTCTTTCAGAGAAAGTTGTTGCAAAGAATACTGATTATTAGTTTCTTCCCTATTTTTTATTACACAAAATTTGTTTATGCAAAAACCTAAAACCTTTTAAGCTTTATATAATTAAAATTATCTCTTCTTTAGAACATTTTTTATTGTCAAATGTAAAGACCAGTTGGTCTTACCATTATAAAGGACTGTTGAGGCCCTGATTGACTCTGGAGTGTTCTGGAGTTGTTAGATTATTTCTTTGTGACAACTCAAATTTTACACCATCGTCATAGTAACTCTGAAATAAGTAGTATAGTCATTAGTATTCACATTTGACACATAGGGCAAATGGGGCCATAAGTAACTTTTCTTAGGTCCCACATGTAAAAAGTGACTCACCTGGGGCTAAAATCCTGATCCAGTAATACCAGCTCTAGTATTCTATCTTTTCAACTGAGTTGCTTTTTAGTTTATGTGGCTACACTATTAACTTAAAAAATAAATGTGTGTATATAAACATACACAAATATGCATAAATATGTACATATATTATATAAGTACACATATACATATATACATACATACACATATATTATCTGTTTGTTAATTGCCACAAAATCATCCATTGACCCTATACCAGGGAAAAGTATCTTATTTAAAGCTTTAATAGCCAGGGCAACCTTTCAAGATTTCCTGATACTTTCTATCCCATGCACTTAATGCCATGTACTACATATAGTACACATTACATAAAGGCTTATTGATTTGAATTCTGTTAGCTGTGATGCATCAGTAACAACAACAATAATAACTAATATTTATATAGTACTTTAAGGATTGCAAAGCACTTTACAAATATTGTTTCATTTTATCCTCAATAATACAGTGCTATTATTATCTCCATTTAATAGATAAGGAAATTAAACATTTAATGAGGGCTAAGTGACTTGCCCAGGGTCTCATATTTATTAAATGTCTGAAATAGGACATATGAACTCAGATGATTCCAATTCCAGAATCCAATGCTGCCTCAGGAGCAAGTCAGTAGAGGAACCGAATAGATTTAAGTTTAGGTCAGGAAAAATAATCAAGTTGTTTCTACCCACAAAACTTGGAGTGGAACATAAACAAAACTGTTATGGAATATTTTTGCTATTTAGTTGATTTGTCATGTTTGACTCTTTGTGACCCAATTTGAGTTTTCTTGGCAAAGATACAAGCTTCCATTTCCTTCTCCAATTCATTTTACAGAAGAAAAAACTGAGGTAAACAGCATTAAGTGACTTGCCCAGATTCATAAGGATAATAAGAGTCTGAAGTCTGATTTGCATTCCAATTTCTAGACTCCAGTTCAAGCACTTTTATTCACTGCACTTCCTGGTTGCCCCTTTGAGTCAGTCTGTCTCAGTTTTATATTTACAACTTTAGTGTCTAGCGTAGTACCTGGTAGATGCTTAACACATGGTTTTTAGTTAATTAAAAAAAAAACAAGAAAATTTATAAAATCATTATTAAAATCAGAAAATCATAGATGTGGGAAAATTTAGTAGAGGTCATTTTATGTTATCTTCTCATGAAGAAATTGAGATAAAGAGAAGTGAGATGGTTTACACACAAGTTGTAATTATGCTGCATAGAATGCATGTTAACAAAATTGTGAAGGTTGAAAGTTTTTGTGGATAGCTTTGGGTATTTTATTAAGAAATAGGAAGCTAGGAGGCTTAGGAAGCTAGAGATTTCAGAATAAGAAGAGAATTCCAGAGACATTATTTCTGTCTAAAACACAATTCCTTTAGATGATATATTAAATAATCCCATTGGCTTATTTTAATATTTGTCTCCCTGTTAATGTCATCACTGAGTAAAATCATGAAGAATTATCCTTGAGGAAGTTTGTCTTCATCATTTATTTACAAGTTTTAAGGATCTAGAATTTTTCTTAGATCTTGATTATACTTTGGATTGAAATGGACAAGTTATAATGTTCATTTTCTTTTTGAATTATCTTGGAGTATACCTTGTCTTTTGAGCCTTATCTAAATCAATTTTCTTAGAACATGAAATTTGTAGGAACAAATTAAGGACAAAGCCAGACCCTATAATCAAATTATGACTTTTAAATAACTTTTACATTGGAAGTATGCTTAGAATACTGTACTTCTTCATATCTGTCTTTTGCTATGACTTCTTCACCTAAAATGTCATTTTCAGCTAGAATCTTTTCTGATCTTTTATAGCCACTGGAGTTTTCTCCTCTATGGTTACTTTCCTTCTACTTTTAATGTATTCTTTGTATACATATTTATTTATATAATGTCTCTCTATTAGAATGTAAGCTCCCTGAGGACAGAGATAGTTTTGCCCTTTTTAAAAATTCCCTGTATTTAGAACAGTTCCTGAGCTAGAGTAGCTGCTTAATAAAAGCTTTTTCATTGATTGATTATCTCTCTACTAAGTCTACAACTCTCTCTCTCTCTTAGCAATCAATAGAAATCTAATCAATCATTTTATCATTTTTATCATTTATTATATATATTTAACATTAGAATTTGAGTATACATACACATATGCATTGTGCATGTATATGTGTGTGTATGCATTTATGTTATTTTGACAATGGGACCCCTCATATTTATTTGCATGAGAAGGGTGTCTCCTATCTCTTCCTCAAAAATTACAGTGAGGCAACTCTTAATTTAATAATAAAGAGGTATGAAATATATATGAACAAGGCCCAGATATCTCTTTATAGCATCACTCACTTAGTCAATCAAAGGCCTAAGACTAAACTATAAATCTAAGTAATCAAATAGGAAAAGAATAGAATTGTTTGAAATGCAGGGATGCTATACAGAAAGTATATTGGAATTGGGTAAGGTGGTTCAGTCATGCTACAAGTATTATTAAATTGTCTGGTACCCTAGAAGAAAGAGCAGTCTTGCAAAAGTGTTGAGAGGGAATCACTAGGGTAGATAGGAGAACCTGTTTACTCCCATCATCTAGAAGAGGAGGATGTTAGGATCTTTATATTAGTATTCTAACAAAACCTTCATTTCATCTGAAAAAGATGTTAAAAATCAAGAGCTAAAAATAATTACGAATCCTGGGGGATGCAACTTTAGGATTGTAAAAGAAACTCAAAAGAAAACTACACTATGCTTAAAAGAACCTTCATAAAGGACTTCTGAAGGGACATCTAGTAAAAAATATCATTGTCTTATGTGCTCTAAATTTGAGCCCTGGAATCTATGTAATTTAGGTTGTTGAGATGGGGAGATATTTTCTATCAAGTGCTTGCTATCATCATAAAATAACTTTTTCTAAAAAAAATTATATCTAATCAGAATCAAGTAATAATAAGGGAAAGTATATCAATGGAAGCTGGTGAGGAAGTCTTAGGACAACCACCTTGTAATCCTAGAATTAGAAAGGAAAAGTAGCCAGCCAACTTTTGGGGACTAAACCTACTAATAGGATGGGAGGTTTGAGATAGCAGGTCCAGAGCTTATGTTGTATTTATAAGTAGAGTGATTGATTTTTAGACTCTTAGCTAGCTTTAATAGCCTATATGTTAATCTCTAAACCACTTTAAACCAGCCTGCATACTCTAAAATATGGGTCATATGATCCCATCTTCAAATTCTAGAATTCTTTTCTATTCTTTTGACTCTGGACCTCATTTTCTTGACCAGGGGTTGGATTAGATGATCTCCAAGATCTCTCAAGGTAGCTAGGTTGCTCAATGAATAGACTGCTGGGTCTGGAATCAGGAGGATCAGAGTTCAACTCTAATCTCAGAAACTCACAAATTGTGTGACCCTGAGCAAGTCACGTTATCTTAATTTGCCTTAATTCACTAGAGATGAAAATAGCAAACCATTCCAGTATTTTTACCCTAAATGAGGGTCACAAAGAGTTAGATGTGACAGAACAACAACAATGTCCTTCAAGCTCTAAATGTATAATACTATCCTCAATCAATAATTCTGTCTGCCTGCTTAATGATGGACCATATTTCATTTTATTTACATGTTGCCTAATAATTAAGCTAATGTTATTTGATAGGGGATACTTTGGGGAATATAAGAAAAGATATTTGAACAATAAAATCCGAATCTGGATCCCTTTGAGCTTCCAACTTCACAGGAAATCTCTCTTTAAATTTCTCCCAATTGAATGCAATTGATTTTATACAGTGACCTGAAAAATGTCACCTACGATGTGTGAATATAGAACCAAAAAACTAGTAAGATTAAGCAGGGCTATTTGTGGCACTAGTCACAAAATCAAAATAAACAGCTAGCAAGTTTTTCAGGTTTTTTTTTAAAGAAGAATTCTGTGAAATTCCTTTATTTTATGATCTCAATTGTGTATAACCCTAAAGTCAAACTAATATAGCCATGCAATCAGCAAAGGCTACAGAGCCAAGCTTTGAAATTCTGTGTGTGGAATCTAAAATCACTCTCAGAATCATGGAATGTTAAATGTAGATGGATATTTTGAAATTTTCTAATCCAGCCTCCCCATTCAGAATGTTTTACCCCAAAATGAAAATATTACCTTCAATCAGAATGGACTGTGGAGCTATATGATGTGATTTGTGGGACTTCTAGGAAATCTCCCCTTCCCAGTACTATCTCCTTGGCTACTTGAGACTGGAGTGTACTTGAGGTGTCGGAAACAAGACATACTATTCTCTAGTAGCATAGTGGTAGTAGTAGCAGCAACAGCACAGCAGCATTAGTAGTACTAAAGATAAAATATACCTCTAAATTCTAAAAAAATGTCCTTTCTCCCAGATATAATATGACATCTTTAGGGAAAATAAGGCAATATGATTCTACCTAGCTTCAAATTCATTACCATCTTTCCTAATTAGAACTAAATATATCCTCCAAATTAAAGAATGGGTCAAACCACAATATCTTATTAATCACTTTAAGTATACAGGTGATATAAAGTTATATTGACTCCCCCAAAACAATACAGAAACACTGAATAGTGCCTTCAAGTAATGAAATCAAGATTTCAAGATTCAGTTATTTCAAAAGGTCATTTCAACTTGAAAAGTATAAAACTCTTAACATATATCAAGGGATGGGAGAAACTGAAAGACTTAAGTCTGAACCAGTAGATGAAGGCAATATCTGCAAAGATCTTTGTCTCTACCAGAGAAAACTAGCAAGATTTTTGGAGATAACTTGAAAAATTTGAGCGGAGGCAAGTGAAAGGACCATAGAATTATTCAATTAGGCAGATGAGTTTATTGGGATGACAAGATGAGAAAAGAGGAGGAAGAAAGGACTAAGGTTTAAGATGGGCAAGGTTAATAAAAAAGCCAAGAAAATAATGTAGAAAGGAAGAAAATCACATGGTTGGAGATTAATTGAGAAAGAAGAAAGAATATAACATTGGATTAGTAAATATGAAGAGTTAATGATGGGAAGATTAAGGAGAGTACAATATATTAAGTATTATCCCCCTTCATTTCTGCCTTCCTTGATTTCCTTCAAAACTCAGTTCAAATTACTTTTTCAACAGAAAAGCTTTCCAGATATGCCCCTCTTAGATTACTTTCTATTTTCACTATACATACATACACAAATATATCTATATATTTATTTACACACATACTCTATATACATATTTTTGTGTGGTGTACATATATAGATTTATACATATTATTAATTAATTGAGAGAAAGAGAGAGAATATAATTTTTCTTTGTATTCAGTCTCCCATTTTTGCTTTTGTGTTCTCAGTATTTGACATAGTCCCTGGCACAGAGTAAGTAAGTAATAAATGCTTGTAGAATAATTGACTAATATGTAGGTGATACACATACATATGTATACATACATACATATATCTATGTACATGTTTCTTTCTCTTTCCCCCACCCACTTTTACTTGATATGTGCTATATAAAAAGAAAGGAAAATAGCTAGTCTTCGGGATTATACCTTGATAAAAGATTGGCTTCTGTTTTTAGTCATAGTACCATATCATGAACAGAACAGCATGAATAATTAAGGAAATAAATGTTATAATCCAGGGGAAGAAAAGTATGTATATATATATATATATATATATATATATATACTTGGTATATGCTCAAAACCCTTGAAAGCAAAAGGCTGTCTTAATTTTATCTTCGTACACTAAGTACCTACCACAGTTGAGTCTTTAAAAATGCTCATTCAATGAGTGAATGAGTAGAACAAGTACAGAAATGCAGTACACCAATGACCTCATTATGCCAGGTCTAAAATGCTACTTCCTGTCAGCAGCTCTGCCTCACTACAGTGTGAGTTAATAAATAAATGTTTATTCATTTACAAATATTAAGTGCTTTTTAGGAAAGCTAGATCTTAATAGCAATAGTAATTTTCCACCTATCTAGGAGGGAAGTAGTGAGAATTAATTAGTTAATGTTTGTAAAACGCTTGGACTATCAAAAATACCCTTTACATTTTTAGTATTATATGCAATATTGGTGAGTTATGGATGATGCAAAGAGAGGAACTTTAAATTTTCTGATTTTTTTAGTGCATTTAAATTCACAACCATAACACTGCATTAACATAGTTCCCCCATCCAATTCCCCCTATTGACTATTTAAGTGAATGATAAGGCAAACTTAGCCATTTCATTTCCAACCAGAGTGAGAAAAATTCATCTGGACTAATGACTCCTGATTTCTTCCAAGGTGTATTTGTGGGGTTTACCAATTAGAGTCATTTTGCTATCTCTAGGTACAATGTTTTGAGGGAAAAGCCCTTACTGTTAACCCTGGAGATTAGAGAGACTAAAAAATTATCATTTCCCCCACATGACTTTGCTGTTAACAGAGACTGTTATTTTACTAATCCTTAGGATCCAAAATGACGTTTCCTTCATGTTTCAGGGCACAGCAGGTGGGAGAGTGGATTTGTTAAGCTGGGTGGGTTTATCCTTCTTTTATGTGTTCATTCAATTTTATGTTCATTTACTCATTGTACACATATGGCAATAGAAGCTGCTGAAGCAATAATTGTTATCTTGTGAAACAAGAAGGCCGAGAATTCTTTCTCTATGTCTCTGTCTCTGACTCTGTCTTTCTCCTCTCTGTCTCTGTCTCTTCTCTCTTTCCTTTGTCTCTCTGTCTCTCTCTCCCTCCTCTCTTCCTCCCCCCAACCCTGTCTCTCTCTGTATCTGTGTCTGTCTCTCTATCTGCCTCTGTCTGTCTCTCTCCTATATGTCTATTCCTCCCTTCTGCTCTCCTCCTTTTTAATCTATCTTTTTTATGATCTTCCCAACTATCTATCTGTTTCTATCTCTGGTTCCGTCTGTTGGTCTGTCTCTGTCTCCCCTAATCCTTACCTTTTTTTGGAAATTTTGTAATGCTGGTGGTTTTCTTAGTAATTTCAAAAGACCAATGATTTTTGTCTGGAAAAAAGCACAAGTAGAAGACATCTTACATACAGTTAAATGTATCTATCTGTGTGTGTATACATGTTAGCCACATGTGCACCCACATATATATCCCTGCCAACTGTCTCATCAGTACTCTCAGAGCTTTAAAAGGATGTAATCAGATTCTGAAATTATATGGGTAAAGAAAATCCCCAACCTGGTAGCAACATATCAAGTTGTTTGTTATATCAGCAGTACTAAGGAAGCATACACATTCTACCTTGATTTTAACAGATTAAATAAAAGTGATTAGTTGGGCTAAAGCAAAATTGTTCAACAAAAGCTGGGCCTGGGGAGGAAAAAGAAAGAAAATAGCTAATCTTCAGGATTACACCTTGATAAGAGCTTGGCTTCTGTTTTTAGTCATAGTATCATGAGCATCATGAATAATTAAGAAAGTAAGTATTATAATCCAAGGGAAGGAAAGTATATATTGCATTAGGAAAGGCATTTCAAGATTTTTAGCTTTGCCACAGTTATTAAAATATAAATAATCAAAAAAAAAAAAAAACAGAAACTTCCCTTCATTTAGCAGAATAGAAAGCTTGGGTAGTTGTTGTAATCTATTTTCCACATCCCTTCCCCACCCCTTTTTAATTTAGCTATTTGATACAGAATGATGGATCCACTGAAAATATTCTCCTTTGCACATTAAACCTTCCCTTCCTTTTTTTTTTTCTTCTATAGGCTATTTATCTCATGACAGTATTGTCTGTATTTCTCACAGAAATGCAGGCATTTGTCCTTGCACTAAGTGCTGACATCTTCTGATAAGAAGAAAGCTAAAAAAGGAAAAGGACTGAAGGTCAATATGTTTGCTTTGCTCTCAAGAGTATTGGTGTGTTGGGGGTGTGTTGGGAGGATAAATACTTTGTAGTGACTGACTGCTCACTACAATAGTTTCCTTATGCATTAGAATGAACAGCTACATTACCATTAGCCTGAAGAGAAAAGCAAAGCTCAATTGCAAAAGCTTCCAGCTAAACATAGGGCGAAAAGGAAATGATACATATTATTGCATTTCCCCCTCCCCCTCCCTTGTTCAAGTTAATTGAAAATTTCAGTTCATTACAGAGAATCAACACAACTGTCAATCATTTTGCATAGCACAGATCAGCCAGAAAGAAGGAAATGAAACATCCTTAATAGCTCAGTGTATATGATAACAGCGTGCCTTTGGTTTTCAGTGGTGTGCATTTGGAAACTCCACCCTGAAGATTTTTGTCAATTGGGCATAGGTTTCAAATATTCTTTTTCACAATCATTTAATCAAGTCCCAGAACATTACTAATCCTCGTCAATGAAATACCTTGAAATATGAAAGACATTTATCCAACTATTTACTTGGACGGTCAAAGTGGATGAAGCCAGCATATTGCCCAATGCCACTGAAAGATAATCTAAAGAATCAGCTACTTGGTATGTTACTTATATACACATTTAGGAAATTATATAGTACTTTAGATCTCAGCTTCTTAAATTGTGACTTGTGATTCAATAGGGTCTCATAATTGACTGTGGGGTCAGAAGTTATGATTTATTATCAATAAATGCTTGATTTATATACCTTTGTATTCATGGTCACATAAAAAATATTTTGAGTGAGAAGGAGTTACTAATGGAAAAAGTTTAAGAAGTCCTACTTTAGGTAATCCATAAGTCACTTCAACAACAATATAAAGAATGGTGAGCACAAAGATATAGCATATGACCAATACTGACTTATGAGTGAATAAGATGCTTGTTTAGTCAAAAAGGAGAACTGGGTTTTAAATCAAGGTAGTGATGCTTATAACGTGTTATTTTGGGCAAAACAGTTAACCTGAAACTCAGTTTGCTCATCTGTAAAATGAGATATTTGTACCAGCTGATCTCTAAAAATCCTTCCAACTTTACTTCCAAGTGTCACTAAAATGTCCAAAGTAGCATAAACTGCATTGTTGACATGTATGATAGGAGGAAGTACAGACTGGTGACCAGAATACTGGACTTAGGAAGAACCAGGTTCAAATCTCATCATAGACACTAATTAACCATGGTAGCCCAGGCAAATCATTTATATTTCCTGTGCCTCAGATTTCTCCTCTATAAATGGAAGGGGATCATGCTCTGTTTCCTTTCACAGACATGGAATATAAACCACAGACACAATCAAGACCACCTAGAAAAGCTCATCATTTATAAAGAATTTCTCTTCCATTTTGTCTTGACACAGAACACCATCCAGGACAGTGGTGAATAACTTTGACAAACACAAATATTCATGTTACACACTTTACTTGAAATTGTAGTAAGAAGATCATTCAACAAAATTACATCTGCAATTGATTTTTATCAAGGAATATTTTACGAATATAACATGTGCATGCAAGGCACCTTATTGAAAGAACATCAAAACCAAGAGAACATTGCATACAGAAATGTCAATATCGTTTAAAGAATAACTAAATGACCAAGTTATTCTGAATATCAATATTGAAATTAATTACAAAGGACCTGTGAAAGAAGACGCAATCCACCTCCAGAAAAAGAACTGACAAATAGAGGTATTTGTAGTAGTGTTTTACACATATGTATGTCTATGTTGAAGGGTAACCTTCTCTAGTGTACGGTAAGGAGTATGGAAAAGGAGACAGTTCAGAACTTAAAGTATAACAAGAAATTAAATCAATTACAAAAAGAGAGTCAAGTGCTTGTTTGAGCATATGTGTGATCAGCAAACAAGAACTGATGGAATTTTGCTTTTTCACATTTTAGTCACTTGTGTGCCTTTGAAGGTGAGGTCTTCTATCCATAGACAATGGGGATGGAAAACTACTGAGTCAATCTGTCAATAGGTAGATGGATAGTCAAACTGATAGGTAGAGATTGATTGTGATGAATGGATAGATTGGTAGATTATAAATCAATATTTAGATAGATAGATAGATGAATGAGAAAGATGGATAATTAGTAGATGAATGAAAACTAGAGTTAGATCAGTAGATGAATAGAATTGAATTTGGGAAAATGCAAAATGTTTCTATTATCCCAAACTGTACCACATTCCAAAAACTAATCAGTTTAACAATAATATCCTTTCAATAATGTTATATGACTGTAAATCATGAAGCATCATACTTTTAGGGACCAACAAGAACAACAATTATTACAAATGCTGTAAGTGATTCCAAAGCAATGGAAAAGCATAAGACAAATTTGAGTAGATTACAACAGATTAATAATGATGATGTGAATTAATTTTATTAGGTATGCTAAAAGAAAGAAATACTGCAAAGTATTTCTTTCTTTATGTAGATAAAATCTACAAAGATTTGTAGAATTTATCTCATTCCATTGAAGGACACTTAAAAACAAGTGTTCTTCAAAGCCTCTATAATGCTATAGAGGGGTTTGGGGAGAGAGGTCATTAGAACTTGAAATTCTCTATGAACCAAGATAATGTTAAATTGAGTTATGCATTGGTAAGTTTAATCCCTAGCTCTACCCCTTGCTAACTGCATATCATTTTTGCAAGTCCCTAGATCTCCTTAGTCCTCAGCTTTTCTCACTTGAAAAATCATAGGTTGTGAATGAAAAATTCTCAAAGGTTCCTTGCAGAGCAAATTCTATGATTTCATGAATCAGACTCTTTGCTCTATTTGTTTAGATGATAGATCCTCTCTGAAGGCTCCTCTAGTTTCCCCAAATATAAATTGTATTTCTTTTGAGTTTTCATACTATGATGTTTGTACTTCTATGTAATTATCATTATCAATTTTTATAGTCCTTTTGTAATATTGCAAATAGTGCATTTCTCCTATCTGGTCTATTAGATTGTACTGATATAGAGACTATATATTTTTTTCTTTATCACCGTATACATCCCCAAGGATATGTTAGGGTCAGTTCAAACCAATTGGAGAGCAGTTTCTAAATTTGCAGTATGAGCTTTTATTCCACAGAAATTGGCAATGAAAGAAATTGGAAAGCAATGGAGAATATGTTAATGATGTACGTTAAACTTAAAAGTATGTCCAGCCAGCCTATTTTTTTTTTTTTTTTGAAAATTTTGTTGTTTGGGGCAGCTAGGTGTCACAGTGGATAGAGCACCAGACCTGAAGTCAGGAGGAGCTGAGTTCAAATCTGGCCTCAGATACTTAACACTTAGCTATGTGATCCTGGACAAGTCACTTAACCCCAATTGTCTTAGCACCCCCACCCAAAAAAAAATTACCACTTTACTGTTGCCATTATCTCACATTCCATTTTCACCTAAACTCCTTGAAAAAGAGGTCTACAATCAGTGCCTATAGTTCTTTTGTCCATACAGATGTTAAAATGATTTTCCTAAAGCATAGGTCTTATCATTTCACTCTCCTACTCAATAAAATCCAGTGGCTTCCTGTGACCTCCAGGATCAAATAAATAAATTTTTTTATTTGGCATTTGAAGCTTTTTACAACCTGGTCCCTTGAGTCTTAAACTTTACTTCCTTCCCTATACTCTATTATTCAGTCATGCGCCCTTTTTTTCTTTCAACATGACACTTCATCTCTCATTTTTTGTGTCTTTTATTCTATTTTCCATATATAAAATGCTCTCCTGTTTAACTTCAACTCTTAGAATATTTGGCTTCCTTAAAATTTAGCTTACACACTATCTCTTTAGAATGCTTTTTCTTTTATTATTATCTGCTACTCATTTACTTTGTGCTTATCTTGTATGGCTATTGTTGCTGTTGTTTGTTGTTTGTTTTCAAAGAAGAGCAATGGTGTCAAGATGTGATGTCTTGATTTACGTATGAATTGGATTTAAGCTAGACAGAGTTGCATAAAGTTGTCAGTGTCAATCTCTTTTCCAGAGTCATCAAATTCCAGTGGCAAAATAAAAGTCAAGATGACTGGTGATGGCTCAGAATACAATGGATGATCCTGACATCTTTGATGTTTGACCAAGCTCTAAGCACTTCAAAGCACCTGCTTCAGTTGCCTTCATGGGTGTTGGACAAATTGTTCTCATCTACCTATTCTGCCAGAGGAAATCTACATCTGATTGGTATAGACATCCCCCTAACTCACTGATGGATTTGAAATCTATTGGTTGCCCTTATCCTTTCTGCCAAGAGAGTTTATTAGGATGTGGCCATTATATATGCTACAGCTTCTTAAAGTCACAGGTGAGAGTTGGGTGATGGTGGGCTTTAAAAGTGGATGAACAAGTCTGAAAAAGGCTCATCAGACCCTCACTCCAAAGGTGTTAATTCTCCCTGAATACCCCATTACCCTCATTATCTTATTTATATATCATTTATATCCTGATTTCAAACATATACTTGTAAAATATATTTACATAAATCTGTATTTATCTTGCATATAAATATACATTTTTTTTCTTTCTGCCTATTAGAATGCAAGTTCCTTGAGGGAAAGGGTTTTGCTTGTTTGTTTGTTTTGTAACCATCACTCAGTAAGGCACTATACAAAGTAGTGCTTATTAATGTTTGTTGATTGATTGAGCACATCTCCATTGCATCATAGTGCATTGTATGTGGCAGGTATTGAAAATAAATTTATCGGTTTAAATAGATTTTGTATCCTTTGGTTAGGAATCAATTTCCCATTTCTGTGGAAGCATAGTAGATACTCAATACATATTGCTAATTGGCAGAGTATGTATTAGATTTAGACCAGGAGTAAATTATTCTTACAGAATATCAGAATAGAAAATGGGCCTATGAGGTTATCTAAGTAAACACATTATTTAATAGATTAGACAGAGGTGGCCCACAGTGATTTGCCCAAGTTATTCATCCAGGAAGTAGCAGAGTAGATGTTAAATTCCAGATCTCATAACTCTGAGTGTTCTTTCCCCCCCCCCCCAAATACCAATATTAGGGAGAAAAAGCCTTCAAGATTATCGAAATTTAGATAACATTTCATCTTTTGGCTTATGATCTGAGTAACTTGTTACAACAGAATAAATCCAGCATTTTCTTCCCCCCCCCAAACTATACTGTGTCCACTCCAAGACAGCATTTTCACAATTAATTCATTTCATAGCTTCAGCTAAAGGGAACTTAAAGGTTTTAGAATTTAACACAATTAAATTCAAGACCGTGTATCACATCTCTTGGTATAATGTAGTATTTTGAGCGTAGGGGGAGATATATTGTTTAGTTAAGACAAAGCTCCTGCCCTCATGTAACTACCATGTGTCAGATACCCTATAAAGGGCTTTGCAAATATTATTTCATTTGATTTTTACAAATATGTCATGCAATCAAGTATGTGATTAATCATTTCTATAGTGTAAGGGATTTTCAGTGTAGAATTCAATGTATAAGTAATTTCAATTTTTATATAATAATTATAATCAAATCTCACTAACCATTGAGAGCACACTGATGTTAGTTATCCAAAATACCCTCTATTCTTTTTGTGTTATTATTCATGACTACAAATCCATGTGTAGATAAAGGCAACTTTACATTTTGGGTTAGAACAGAATGATACCTAAGACATAGATATCAATTTCCAACCAAAGCTAAATATTTAACATCACTACCATTTACAAAATTCTTTCATGTTCATTATCTTATTTGATCTTCACTACCATCTCTAGAGGGCAAACAGGGAACATTTTATGATCACTATTTTACAAATGAAGAAACTGAATTTTGAATAGTTTAAGTGCTTACACAAAACCACCTGGGTAGTAAATAGCAGAATTGGCACATGAAGTTAGACTTATTTTCCCCATTCCAGTGGTTCCTTTCTATTAAACCATTTGATGTAGATTTTAAATGTTAACTAGCCTTCTCCCATTCAATATCATTACTCTCCTTCCAATATAATCACTGCTTTTGCTCACAGTCCTTTGATGTCACTTTCTATTCTTGTGAATGCATTCAATTTTACTCCTAGGTGTTTGGAGATTTGCATGTGGTTTTTATAGTTAAAATTTTTATGATAGGGCAGTCCATAATCAATTAAATTCATGAGACTATCCTGGAAAAGTCTTTGTACTCTGTTTTATTCAGTACAATTTCTTGGCCAATGCATTTATTTTGTGATCATTAAGAAAGATTAAACATTTTAGCCATTTTGTCCCTCAGTCTCATGCTATAGAATCAGAGTTCTGGTCAAAAGACAGGTGTCCTTATAACTGCCTTCTCCACCTTCACCTCCACTCCTAGGTTCTTATTTAATTTCTTTTTACTGTTTTGGATCCACTAAAAATCACATTTGCTTACACAGATAGAGGTCTCTTATCAGTAGATAAAAGCCTTTGCCCCTTCTATGGATATTTAGAGAATCTAGTTTACTCATTCCAACTGGTTGGAATGGGTACAAGTCAATCTCACCCATTCATCCCAGTAGGAGAAAGAACTAAAAAGGCTTTTAACTCTCAAATATCAGCTATGTGGCACTTGCTTGCCTATATTCAAAATGGACAGCTGGCAGTCTCCAAGGAAGACAATGAGTCTTAATTCAATTCAGCTTTAATGTAGCAAATATTTAGAGACAACACGATATAATGGATAGAGGAGAATTAGGAGGAACTATTTTCAAGTCTTACATTTGATATATTCAGATTGTATGTCACTAGCCAAGTGCCTAGATAAGTCTGGTCCAAAAACACAAAGAAAAATCTAATTATTTGGTGTCTGTGATGTTTAAGGCACAGTGCTAGTTTCTTGGTGGTCAAAGATGCAAATGATAAAAGTTGATATCAAGTGAGTTTGAATATGATTGGGAAGGGAGCATTATAAAGAGATTAAAGGATGGAGAGCTCACTTTAATCAAGGTATGTTTATATATATGTGTATGTATATGTGCACGTGTACTACACATGTACTCATGGGAGGAAGGGGAAGAGACACAGAAAAAACAGAAACGGAGACAGAAATAAGACAAAGAGATAAGAGGTAAGACAGAGACTGAGCTAGAAACACAGGAGAGGAACAAGAAGGAGAGGGAGAAGGGTGGAAAAGGAGAAAGAAATTATGAAAACAGGAGGAAGGGGGAGGAGGCTGAGGAGAAACAAGAAGAGAAGGAGGACAAGGAGATCAGAGAAGGTTTCTTGTCCATCAGGTAACAGAGTCCATTAGGCATATCCAATTGGCAAATATGGCACTGCTTTTTAAATAGGAATGAAGATATAATGATGAATTAATCATCTTGGTCAGAAAGATATGCCAGTTTCACAGAAGTATTATATGATCACCAGATCTGGTTTCTGTTGCACAGAAAACAACCAAAAAACTCCAAAATCTTTTGGCTAAAAATTATAACACACAGAAACATTTAGTTGCACAGGAAAGTTCTGTCAGTAGAGAGGAGACTTCTTTGTTTGTTTGCTTTTGGTGGTAATATTGTCTGGATAATCTGGATGGTAGTCTCAATTTTCTATTTGCTTGGCATCGGCTTATGTACTCTTGCAATTTTACAACTAAGTCATCCTCTTATTTTTGTCAATAATATTTTATTTTCCCAAATATATGTAGTTTTCTATATTAATTTTTTGTAAAATTTTGTGTTCCAAATTTTTCTCCTTCTCTCCTTTACCTCTCCCCTCTTTGAGATAGCAAGCAATCTATTATAGGTTATATATTTAAAATCCTTTAAAAAGATCAAACCAAAAGGGGAAAAACTGAGAAGAAAAAAATCAAACAAACAAAAGAGGTAAAAATACTATGCTTCAATCTACATTCAGTTTTCACAGTTCTCACAGGATGCAGATGCCATTTTCTATCCCAAATCTATTGGAACTATATTGGATCACCACATTTCTGAGAAGAGTCATAGTTCATCATCACATTATCTTGCTGTTATTGTATAAAATGTCCACCTGGTTGTGCTTACTTTAATCAGCATCAGTTCGTGTAAATCTTTCCAGGCTTTTATAAGATCAGCCTGCTCATTATTTCTTATGGAACAATAATATTCTATTACATTCACATACCATAATTTATTCAGCCATTCCCAACATGATGGGGCATTCACTCAATTTCCAATTTCTTGTCATAATAAAACAAGGTATTACAAATATTTTTGTACATGTGGATCCTTTTCACACTTTTATAATCTATGGATATAGTTCCAAATTGCTCTCCAGAATGGCATTATCAATGCACAACTCTACCAACAATGCATTAGTGTCCCAGTTTTCATAAAACATCAAATCAATTGAATGAAATGTAATAGTTGTGATAAGATGCTCTTCAACAATTATGAGGTCAATTCTTTATAGCATATTGGTAAGAAGAAAAATGGCATAATGGAGAGTAAATCAACTTTAGTATAAGGAAGACCTGGGTTTTAAGTGATCTTTCTTATACATATTGCCTGGGTGACCATGGACAATTCATCTAAACTCTCAGTGCCATAGCCAATTTTCTTCCAGTCAAATTACTGTATCTTTAAATAATCAATTACTATGAAATCATAGAGAGTATAAGATTTTCTAGTATTATTTCTTAGATTATTTTATCTAGTTCATCCCTAAGCATTCAAATTAGTATGAATGTGGCCAAATGTCACATTTATATCCTATTGCCTAATTTATACTGCTTTATCATTCCAGTTACTTGGAAATACAGTGTTCTATGGGACAAGAAATACTGTTTTCAGAATTTGGGGACCTGGATTAAAATTTTTCCTCTGCTACTTATTAGTTGTCAGGCTATGCACAGCTTACTTAGAGCTTCTCTGAGACTCAATTTCTTCATCTGTAAAATATATACAGAAATTATTGTATGTACCTCAGTGTTATTATGAAGAAAACGTAATTCATGTCCTAAATACATGTGAATTCTAGGGATAGGAAATTGATCCTTTGATTTCTTTGGAATAGGGAACTATTCACTAAGGAAACTACTTCCATCAGCATAGGTCAACATTTCCCCAGGAACTTACAGAAAATTGTCTTTAGCACTGAGAAGTGGTGATTTGCCTTGGGTTACAAAACCAGAATACATCAAAAGTAGATCTTATATCAACTCCATTCTTCCTGGCTCTGAAGTTTGTTCTTTATGCACTATGGCAAGCATCTTCCTAGCTATAGGGAACATAAATTATTTTCTTTGTTTCATGTAGCAAATCTGAGCCAGAGTTAGCAAATTGTTTCAAGAACAGAGTCCTCAATATACAGAATGTCCCAAAAGGCTTAAGTTTAAATAACTTCAAAAGTGTTAATGCCAAAAACTTACAAAAACATCACTTGAAAATATTTATTTTAGGCTTATTTAATTTTTGAATTTTGAATAATACATATATAATTTTAATTTTAACAAAGTAGCGTGGAAGTTTCTGGATGACTTTTTTTCAAACTGGAACAATAAGAGAAGTCACCTGATCATATACTCTCATTAGACTTTGGTGGAAGCACATCAAAATTGTCATTTAAGCATTAAAATTTCATTTTTTGGATGGTCTTAAGTTTGAAATTATAAATAAAATCCTTTTCATTGATGAATAGCAGCTGATGAAAGAAAGTTATTACTGTTAAAAAATCAACTAGAATGATCTATATCATAAGATGGTCTTTATCTTCGATTTTAACAAGCTACATATCAATATTTTAAAATTTATCTAATTTATTTTTCTAAGTTTGTAGCAGTTATATTTTGAAGTTATTAAAGCTTAAAGGTGAACTAAAACTTCTGGAACAACTTCAATTGTTCCACATTCAGAAATATACTTTCTCTTTCTAACAATCCCTGTATTTCTCCCAATTGAGTATTTTGTTTCCAAGTACATATAGACTTTTCAAGCTAAAAATCTTTTATCTTTTATCGTCATCTTCTATAATCCTTTTTCTTACAGATGAAGAAATTGAAGTGAAAAGGGTGAAATGATTTGTCTAAAGTTACATAACTAGTGGTAAAGCTAGAATTAGAAGTTCACTTTTTTCCCTACTAAAATACACACTACTGTTAACAAATTTCTTGAACCTAGGAGCCATACTTTATATACAGTCTGTATTTTCAATTACTCCTCTTGGTTCTTAGCATGCGCTAGGTACTTAACAAATATTAAATTGTAAACTCTAGAGACAGGCTAGGGAGAGTAGAAAAGACACTAGATTTAGTATAAGAGAACATGGTTCTAATTCTCCTTACTGCTGCTTACTTACCTATCAGCTCTTATGAAGATGTTTAAAAGTCTGGGATTCAATTTTATTATCAGATAAAGGATAAAGTCTAGAAACACTTTAAAACCCTACCACATGCTAAAACCTATGATTTCCTATACTCTGTGAATAGCAACTCAAAAATAATAGCTACTCAATAAATATTTGTAGAATTGAATTGTTAGAGAAAAATGAAACAGTTACATGCAATTGTGAATCAAAAGTATTTTGCTGCCTAACATATCATTGAACTGAAAGGATGTAAGAGGAAATATTTCCATTTGTAATTGGGGGAACTGAGGCAAAATGCTTTGCCTGAAGTCAAACAGAGTTAGCAGAGCAGTTGAAAATAGAACTTGAGGCTTTTGACTTTCAGGTTTCTTCTCTTTCTCTTAGATGCACCTACCTTATGGGCAGAATACAAATCACTCATGCCCTTTATCTCATAGGGCTAATGTGAAGTGGTTTGGGGTTTCTTCAGCTTTTTTAGGAGTCTGGATTAAAATGTTTCTGCAAAACACTCTGAATTCCATTGAGAATATAGATAGATATATTAGTAAGTTATTAATGTAAAAATTAGCTAGGATTTTTCCCCTTCTTTTTTTAGCCAGGCTGTGTCTTTTTAAAAATCTATTATCTCCAATATGAAAGATGTGCCTTTAGTGAAAAATGATAATTTGGGGTCAGGAAAAATCCTCATGATTGTATCTGTCAACCCCTAAAACATACTTTCGCTCATTAGTGAATCCGTTTCCTTAAGATCTTTCTGCTGGACCTGAGAGCATAATCAAGCCTTTATGCAGTTTCTCCTCCAATTGTGAACAGATAGAAAAAAAAATTAAAATAATTGGTTGATCTAGAAAAAGTGCAAAGAGATTTCTTATATTTCTATGACTCATCTTTTAAATAGGGGTTGAAAATGAGATTGGAGGTGAGAATGTGAAACTGGGAAGGGCAATGAGGAAAGGGGATTGTTTATATATATATATATATATTCATTAAATCATAGCCCAAAACAAGGAAGGGGAAGAAGAAAAGCCAAAGCAGAAAGGAGAATATCAAAGAAATGAAATGACTTTTGCATTAATGATGTATATATACTAAGCATATTAATGGCTCATGGGGGAATCAGTAGGAATTTTTCACTAAGTAGCCGAGGGCAAATGAAACAATTATTTTTTTTCCCTTTCAAAATTTCATTTTAGAAGTAATCATGGATGGGGCATTGAAAATGAGGCAGGGCATTGAGTGTAAGTTTCAGAAGGGGAAAGAGAAAAAGGGAAGACAAAAGGAGAAAGGATATTTTTAGAGCTGTCACTTTGAAATGTACCTGCTTTTACTAGAGTGCTACTTTGACACTGCATTGGTGGAGTGGAAATCTCTCCAAAAGGACGCAGCCGTATTTTAAAATAATAGGATTATAGCAAGCAACTTTAATCAAGCTCTCTTTAGCCTCAAGAGCATGGAGAAGAGCCTTGCAAAAGAGTGAGACAGAAAGAGATTGTTCACCAGTCATATTTTCCCAAACTTCATAAGCTGAAAGAAATTGACCATTGGATCAGTTCCCTGGAGGGATATGAAAGCTTTGTAAGCACTGTGATAAAAGGAGATCCATTTAGATGATGTTCCCTATCTCATTCTTTTCCTCCTGAAGGTAATAGCTTAGGTTGTGACTTAAAAATCCTGAATCATTAATAATGAAGATGCTTGTCTAACTTTAACCAATTTGCTCCATCTATCCTGGAATGACTTTGTAGTTATTCCTCAATGGTTGTTCACTAAGATCACTTGAGAGGGAGATTGACATTGCTCAAGTCATTTTGCAGATAAAGGAATTAAAACATAGAGCAATTGATTGACTTTTTATTGTGTCTTCTAACAAATTAGTTGCCAAGAAAACCTTGGATCCTGTAGTAAACTGGCATCATTCATTGGTAGATTTGCCAGTTCTCTAGTGAATCCAACATTGTCCTAATGATCACTCAAATGCAATTAGCATGGGCATAAAAGCCAAAATACTCATCAGCACTTTGCCCAGGAGAAAAATCTCTTTGGCATGATAGTCGAATGTCCTCACACATTCTAGTGGCACATTATCAGTGTGGAACCTTGGAGATTCTTCTGTTATTATTTCTCAAAAGGAAGAACTCTAGGATTATGAGGGCAAATGGTCCTCTTATTCAATTAAACAAACATATTAAGTGCTCAGAAAACCTCTGTTAAGAACATTTTGAATACATACACATACATACCTCTCATACGAAGATAAAACCAAAGGTAAAAATACCTTCAGGAGAAGTGAGGCATAGTTGAAGAATGATGTCTGGATCTAGGAACTATTCCCTGGAGATTTTTCCAGTAACTCCATAGGGCCACATAAAATTTTGTCTTACTTAGAGCTGAGCCCCCATTCCTTTGGCACTTGGCTATCACTTCAAACACTCTGTGAACTTATAAAAACACTTGAATTTAAGATCATAGATCCCAGTTTGGCAAACTTTAAACCATGTGTTGAATCAGTTCATTATTTTTGTATATTTAATGAGATAAGAATAATTTCTATTTTTGTTTTATTTTGTTTTTATTGAAGCTTTTTATTTTAAAAACATAATGCAAGGATAATTTTCATCACTGATCTTGTGTTTCAATTTCCTCCTCTTCCTTCACTCTTTCCCCTAGATGACAAGTAATCCAATATATGTTAAACATGGTAAAATATACGTAAATTCAATATAAGCATAGATATTTTATACAATTATCCAAAAAGGAAAAAATGAGAAAGAAAATAAAATGCAAGCAAGCAACAGCAAAAGAAGTGAAAAGACTATGTTGTGATACACACTCAGTTCCCATAGTCCTCTCTCTGGGTGTAGCAGGCTGTCATTATCAGAAGATCATTGGAACAGGCCTGAAATCATCTCACTGTTGAAAACAGCCACATCCACCAGAACTGATCTGATCATTATATAATCTTGCCATATACAATGATCTCCTGTTTCTGCTCATTTCACTTAGCATCAGTTTATATAAGTCTCTCCAGCTGTCTCTGAAACCATCCTCCTGATCATTTCTTATAGAACAATAATATTCATAACATTCATATATGATCACTTATTTAACCATTCACCAATTGATAGGCATTCACTCAGTTTCCAGTTTCTTGCCACTACAAAGAGGACTGCCACAAACATCCTTGCACATATGGATCCTTTTCCCTCCTTTAAAATCTCTTTGGGATATAAACCCAGTAGAAAAACTGTGGATCAAACTGTACCTCTTAGATTGACATGTAGTGGTACCTCAGAGTTGTCTTAATTTGCATTCCTCTGATCAATAATGATTTAGGGTACCTTTTCACATGATTAAAAATGGTTTCAATTTCTTCTGAAAATTGTCTATTCATATCCTTTGACCATTTATCAATTGGAGAATGACTTGAATTCTTATTCATTTGAGTCAATTCTCTATGTATTTTAGAAAGGAGAACTTTATCAGAACTCCTGAATGTAAAAATGTTTTTCCAATTTATTACTTATTTTCTAATTTTGTCTACATTAGTTTTGTAAAAAACTTTTTAACTTAATATGATTAAATTATCTAGATAGTTTTTAATAATGATCTCCATTTCTTCCTTGGTCACAAATTCCTTCCTTCTCCACAGATCTGAGAGATAAATTAAGAATAGTTTTTATTTTAAAAAAATAGTTGTATGGGATTTAAATATGTAAAAATGGACAAAAAAAGTTAGCTCCCTATCCACACAACACACACATACACACACACTCTCACACACATACACACACACACAGAAATGGTAGGAAAAAATTGGCTTATAGACCATAGTTTACCAACCACTGTTTATCTATCAATATATGAAGTAATCCTCTGTGGCAAATATGAGTAATACCCTTACTGAAAAAAAGTTTATATCATTTTCATTATTTTTCTCTTTTTTGTTGTTTATGTTGTAATTACAACTTTTTAAAAATAAAATCTCTAAACAAGTGGAATTATTTTTATCAGACTGCTTAATACAAATTTTTGCTTTTCTAGAGGGTAGTGTGTGCAAAACAAAAGGCATATAGTAATGGTAACTATTTTTCATTTTCCTTCTATTTTAGAATGCTTGCATATCAGAATCTTGTACCTTATGTATGGTCATGTAGTTAAACCCGGAAAATAATGCTTAGAAAAAAGTCATTTCAAAATTGCAGACAAGTTGCTTTCTCTAAGTGCAAATATAATGACTCTAGAGCAAAGGGAAATTCTTATAGTCCCAGTATTCTTTGTTCGTGTTTCAAATATTCTCTTCATTAATCTATTTTGCTTAAGCCATGTTGTCTCAGCAGCTAACTAGAATGAGTAACAATTGCTTCAAAGAACTTATACTACTTAGGTGAGACAAAGACATTTATTTAAATATTACTTGACTGACAATTCGTCTAATGTGAAGAGACCTTTTACTTTTTTTTTATATTATGATCATTGCTCACTGCTTACCATCACCATATACTTTTGTGATGTTGTTTTGTCAATGGATTGTTAATTTTCATGGCTAAATAACACTGTAATTTACAGCAATGCTTAGTGAGCTAAATTGAGCCCCTATATAACTTCTTGAGATTTTTTTCTTTGATATACATTAAATAGATCAAGAAGTAGTACATGTATTTCAAATGTCTTCCATAAATAAACAGGAATTGAATCTGATGACAAAATTTCTGAAGATAGGATGTGGTCTATTTTTCAGGATAACTGCTAGACTTGAAGTTTCAGAATACAGGACACTCTGTACCACGATTCATTCTCAGAAAATGTCAAAGGAATGAGAAATGAGATATGTATCTGCAGCTTTTTTCATACCCTAGCTAATAAGCTTCACCTTGATTTATTTGATTTGCAAAAAGCACTTAACATATTATTAACTATCATTGTTTTCAGAGAAATCACTCTCAGGAGAGTACTTTCTTGTCTTAAAATTTATTTTTTAAAAATGATATTCCATATCATCCTCTAGCAGTGCAGGATCTGTAACTAGAAAATGATTTCCCATTGATCCTGGAGCTGCTACTATCTTTTGAGTGAATTTTGAGTTTTAAATCTCCACTGGACCACCACATATTTACTGTTTAATCACCTGTCAAAAATAAAAAATCATTACTAAGTACCATTTAAAATATATGTACATATATATGTATATATTTAACAATTTATAGGTGAAGAAACTGAGATTGAAAAGCATTTATATGACTGACATAAGGTCACATAGCTAGTAAGTGGCAAAATTCAGGCGTGGATCTTCTTAATTTCAGGTCCAGAATAATAGTGACCATGTCACCAAGTTAGTCATGACATAGCAAGTATTTGAGGTTGGCATTGAACCCAGTTTTCTTGTTTCTGAGTATAACATTTTTATTAATTATATTAACCACTCTATATTTTAAAGAAGGGAAAACTATTATTAAACAATCTTAACAACTTGATATTTGGCAAATCCTTGAAATAAAATGTGATTTTGTTTGATTTCTTGAATTTTCTTTCCTATGTATCTCTACTATTTTGTTATCAGAAAGCTAACACATAAGGTAGGAAGAGCTGGTATTACTTATATTATCATGAAAAGTTGTTAAGTTTAAGAATAGAAAGTGACTTCCTCATGTTTGAAAAAGGCTAGGAGAAAACTAGGGAATAATGAGGTTAGCAGGCACATTCATAGCAATGCAAAAAAAAAAAAAAAAAAAAAAAAAAAAAAAAAAAAAAAAAAAAAAAAAAAAAAAAAAAAAAAAAAAAGGAAAAAAGGGATTAAAGGAACCCACAGAGTTCCAGAAAGGACCCAAGAGGATTATAGATTTATTACTACATGCTTAGCTGCTACTTTTGGTGAAGTGCTAAAATTTGGCAAGAATAGTCGAATTTGTGAATTTTCAGTTTGAAAGGTAAAATTCAGGCAGAGAACATTTTTACAGAAAGCTGCAAGACCCACATTTTTCGGCTGTTATTAGACTTACAAGTCTTGTTTATGGCCCTCATATGCAGGGCATCACTTTAATATTCCACGATGAATCCAGGCCTAGAAAGATAAAAAAAAAATCTTTTGGGGATAGGATTGTAATTGAAAAGGTTGAGTTTTAAATGCATTATGCAAACGCCAGGCTTGCCTGGTTTTAAAAGAGATTCCTGCCATCACCCAATCAAAATGTGAAATCTTTTCTCACCTTGTAAAAGTCAAAGGCAGTTCCTGCATTTTCATTATTTTGCTGGAATCCAAATATTATTCTTCCATTCTCTAACTGTTCTCATCACACTGTGATCAACTATTGCTGGAGAAGGAAAGGTTAGATTTATCAATCAAAGTTTGCTACCAGCCCTCTAAATAATTGAACCCTCAGGAGAAACAAGACTCATGCATTCCTTTTTTAATGTTGTTGTTTTCAATATCTTCATAAAAAGTCATTTCAATATGCTTGTTTCTGTGGCAGAAGGTTTTATGAAGTGTTTATCCTCCTCAGATTTCCAAACAGCATGTGTGTGTATGTATATATACATATGTGGGAAATAGAAAGGGAGAGAAGGAGGAAGAGAGAGGCAGATATAAACATAAATAACCACAGATACATAATGTGGGAGGCCACATGGAAAAGGGGGATGTGAATATCTAGAATAAGGATAGATGGGGGGAGCAGACAAAAGGGAAAAAAGAATATGACTCAGTTTTCCTCTAAGGATCTGAGACTTATAAATCTAGAGCTAAAAGTGACCTCAAAGATCATCAAGTGTAATAATCTGATTTTAAGGATAAGGAAACAGTCACAGTGAAATTGTGACTTGTCCAAGATCACTTAAGGATCAATCATTGAAGGAGGATTTGAATCGTGGTCTTCTGATTTCAGAGTCAATATTCTTTCAGCTATGCCATGCTGCATCTTCCCAAGCAGATTGCCCCTAAACAAATTTCTTCCCCTCACACTCTTCTTCTGTGAGAATGGTGAAGGAAGTATTTGTATTTTCAGTTTATCCTGTTGATAGTTTGTTTGTATACATTTGTTTGGGCAGCTAGGTGTCACAACTGATAAAAGTGCTTGGTCTGGAATTGGAAGACTCATCTTCATGAGTTCAAATATGACCTCATACATTGCAGTTTTTGAGTAGGTTGAGTGACATGGTCAAACATGTTTTAGGAAAGTCACTTTAGCAGATGAATAGAGGTGTTGAGCCAGGCAGGCCCAGTAGCAGGCTTAGTGCAATAGTCCAAGCTATGAGGGTCTGGGCCAAGGAGGTCAAAGTCTAACAGGTTTTGGCAACAGATGATTTAATAGAAGAGATGAGAGAGAATAAGGAGGGGAGAACACAAATATTGTGAACCTGAGGGACTGGGAGGATGGTAGTGCAAGTGCAAGACCATCCTTGTGGCTGAGGTAGCATGGAAAAGTAGGTCATGAATAATGGATAGATTGAGGAACTGAGTGGTTAGTGTTTGAGAGAGAGTTGTTATCTATGTTGATGTCTCCCTGTATATAAGTAGGAGATAAGAAGGGGAGCCAAGTACTGAACTCTTTTAGCAAGGAAGAAGACTGACCTGAATGTCTGCAGCTACCTGGATTTTGATTCAGTGGTAGCTATGGATTGCATGAACCTCAAAGGAGGAGATCCTGGCTCTGAAATATAAATTGAATTACAGGTGGCCATGATTTGTAGCTTTCAAAAAGTCCTGACATCCCAGCTCAGGAACTGATAACCCAGAGTGATGCACAAAAGCCAGAGATGCCACAAAGAGAATTTTCACCATCCAAACTACCAATGGTAGGCAAAACCAAAAAGGTAGTCACCTTTTTTTGCTGGCCTCTTCAATTTTCCCTGCCTATGGTACTCCTGAACAACTCATGCTGCTGCCTGTCTCCTGTTTTTCCAAGTCCTGTGTTATTTAAGTGCCTCTTTACCATTCTTCCCTTCTACTTAATTCATAAAATAAAACACTTTTGATAAAACAAAATCCTTGTAAACTATTAGCATAACTGATTATGTCAATAATCAAATAATATATATATATCTCAATATTTGCATAAAAAGCATTTGCTAAAATCCAACATCCATTCATATTAACACACTAGAGAATATAGGAATAAATGGAATTCTCCTTAAAATGATCTTTAGCATCTATTTAAAACCATCAGCAAGCATCACATGTAATGGGGACAAAATAGAACCATTTCCATTAAAATCAGGGGTGAAACAAGGTTGCCCACTGTCACCATTACTATTCAATATTGTATTAGAAATGTAGCTTTGGTGATAAGAGAAGAAAAAGAGATTAAAAGAATTTGAATAAGTAATGAGGTAACCAAATTTTCACTCATTGCTGATGATCTGATGGTATACTTAGACAATGATAGAAAATCAAGTAAAAAACTACTAGAAACAACTCACAACTTTAGCAAAATTGAAGGATACAAAAATTCCACATACATCATCAGCATTTTTATATATTACCAACAAAGTCCAACAGCAAAAGATACAAAGAAAAATTCCACTTAAAATAACTGATGATAATATAAAATATTTGTGAGTCTACCTGCTAAGGAAAAGTCAGGAACTACATGAACGCAACTACAAAACACTTTCTCCACAAATGAAATCAGATCTAATCAGTTGGAAAAATATCAAGTGCTAGTGGGTAGGCTGAGCTAATATAAGAAAAATGACAATTCTGCCTAAATTAATCTACTTATTCAGTACTCCCAAGAAATTATTTTACAGATTTAGAAAAAATAATAACAAAGTTCATCTGGAAAAACAAAAGGTCAAGAATTTCAAGGGAGTTAATGAAAAATATGCAAATGAAGGTGGCCTAGCTATGTCAGATTAAAACTATATTACAGAGCAACAGTCATCAAAATCATTTGGTACTAAGAAATAGAGTAGTTGATCAGTGGAATAGGTTAAGATCACAGGAAAAATAGTCAGTGCCTATAGTAATCTAGTGTTTGACAAACTCCCAAACCCCAGCTTTTGTAATAAAACCTCACTATTTGAAAAAAACCTGCTGGGAAAATTGGAAACTAGTATGGGAGAAAGTAGGCACTAACTCATACCTAACATCCTATTCCAGGATAAAGTTGAAATGGGTTCATGATTTAGACATAAAGAGTGATATTATAAGCAAATTAGAAGAACAGAGTATAGTTTATCTCTCAGATCTGTGGAGAAGAAAGGAATTTGTGGTTAAAGAAGAACTGGAAATCATTATTGAAGAAAAATAGATAATTTTGATTTTTTAAAGTTAAAAAGTTTTTACACAAAATTAATGAAGACAAAATTAGAAAGGAAGCAATAAACTGGAAAAAAACATTTTTGCAATCAAAGGTTTTGATAAATGCTTCCTTTCTAAAATATATAGAGAACTGACTTAAATTGATAAGAATTCAAGCCATTCTCCAATTGATAAAGGGTCAAAGGATATGAACAGACAATTTTCAGATGAAGAAATTGAAATCATTTCTAATCATATGAAAAAGTGCTCTAAATCACTATTGATCAGAGAAATGCAAATTAAAACAACTCTGAGGTACCACTACACACCTCTCAGATTGACTAAGATGACAGGAAAAGATAATGATGAATGTTGGAGGGGATGTGGGAAAATTGGGACACTATTACATTGTTAGTGAAGTTGTGAAGTAATCCAACCATTCGGGAGAGCAATTTGGGGCTGTGCCCAAAGGGCTATCAAATAGTGCATACCATTTGATCCAGCAGTATTTCTATTGGCCTTATATCCCAAAGAGATCTTAAAGGAGGGAAAGGGACTCACATGTGCAAAAATATTTGTGGAAACCCTTTTTGTAGTGGCTAGAAGAAATTGAGTGGATGCCCATCAGTTGGAGAATGGCTGAATAAGTGATGGTCTATGAATGTTATGGAATATATTGTTCTATAAGAAATGATCAGTAGGATGATTTTAGAGAGGCCTGGAGAGACTTACATGAACTGATGCTAAGTGAAATGAGCAGAACTAGGAGATCATTATACATGGCAACAAGATTATATGATGATCAAGTCTGATGGACATGGATCTTTTCAATAATGAGATGATGCAGATCATTTCCAATAATCTTATTATGAAGAGAGCCATCTACACCTAGAGAGAGGACTGTGGGAACTGAGTGTGGATCACAACATAGCATTTTCACTGTTTTTGTTCTTGTTTGCTTGCATTTTCTTTTCTTTTTTTTTTTTCTGGTTTGATTTGATTTTTCTTGTGCAACAAGATCCTTTTATAAATATATATGCATATATTGGAATTAACATATATTTTACGATGTTTAACCTATATTAGATTACTTGCTATCTAGGGGTAAGGGGTGGGAGAAAAGGGGAAGAAATTGGAACACAAAGTTTTGTAAAGGTTAATGTTGAAAAATTATCCATGCATATCTTTTGAAAATTAAAAGGCTTTAATAAAAAAAAAACAAACCCTTATGTATTGAGGCTTAGTGTGGACCTTGTTAAGTCATGAGCAAGAAAAAGCCACACTTGCTTTGCCAAAGAAGCTCTTTTTAACTTCAAAGAATCTCAATTTGATGAAATGTATATGTGAGTTTGGGGGCAGAAGTGGGTAAGACAGAAGCTATATCAAACCCTCAATGGAGCAAGTTTATTTCTATTGGTAATATTTAGTCCTCATGCTACAAAAAAGTATAAACAAAAAATGTATATACTTAGTAGTATCTTATATTGTGTTATATGTATTATACAACATAATATATTACAAATAAAAATTTAAAGAAAATAATTTAGTCTTCATTGTTTTTAAGTAGGGAACTCTCTCAGTATAATTCTCGTCTCTCCTTCCTTACTCCTACAATCTTCTTTCATCCCGCCTGGAGAAGAAAATATTAGTTGATATAGCTGATATTAGAAACTAGGTACAGTGAAATAGAATTGAAAGGTTCTTGGGATGGAGTATAAGGAACATTAGATTTTTAGTCAAAGGAGCTAGGTTCAAATCCCAAGATATGTTCTTATTTCCTTGTGTGACTTACTTTATTACTCTGGGTCTCAGCTTCCTCAACAATAAATTTAAGAGGTTGGTTGAAGTAATCTACATGGTGAAGTTGAAAGAGTACAGTCAGACCATTGGGATGCGGATTAGATGATTACCTATCTGTCTTTTGGTAAGCCCTCTCTACTCTTCATTTTATTTATTTGTAAAATGGGGAGATCTGATTAGATGGCCTCTGAGTTCCAATTCTAATCTGGAGTTCTACAATGTTATGAATAACAGGTTAGGAAGCACATACCTGAAGATTTCTGTAGACTTTTGTAGTTGCTAAACTGCAATCTCAATGTGCTAATGAAGCCTCTTTAGTTTGCTAGGCACTATGTGTGTGTGTGTGTGTGTGTGTGTGTTTGTATGTGTGTGTGTGTATATGTGTGCATGTGTGTGTGTACATATATATGTATGTGTGTATATATATATATATATATATATATATATATATAAAGTACACACAAAATAACTATATGGTAAATTTGAGAGAGAAGATACTAATAACTGGGGTTGAGGTAAGCATCTGAAAAGACTTCATATTGATAGCTGTGCTTGAATAAGAGGCTTGAAGGAACTAAAGGATTCTAGAGGAGATAAAAAAAAAAGATATTTCAAGCATGGGAAAAAAACAAAGGCATAGACAGAGAAGACAATGTGCTTTCTGCAAAGAACAACATGAAATCCAGATTCCCAATACTGTAGAGTGTAGTCAGGGGAGTAAGATAAAACAAGGCTGGAAAGTAGCTTGGATTCAAGCTTTGAAAGACTTTTAAAGCCAAACAGATGTGCTTATATTTAATTCAAGAAGCAATAGGACTGCTACTAGGTCTGTGTTTCAAAGAGATAAAAAAACAAAAAAGGAATAGGACCCATAAGTACAAAAATATTTATGAAGCTTTTTAGTGATGGCAAAGAATTGGAAATTTAGTGGACGCCATCAACTGGTCAATGGATGAACAAGTTGTGGTATATGATTGTGATGGAATACTATTGTGCTATAAGAAATGATACATAAAATGTTTTAAGAAAAATCCGAAAAGACTTACATGAACTGTTGCAAAGTGAAATGAGCAGAAACAAGAACACATTTTAGATAGTGATTTAGATAGAACATTGTACAATGTTCAATTGGCTATTCTCAGCAATAAATAATCCAAGACAATTCTGAAAGGCATGATGAAAAATGATAAAGATAAAGATAAAGAACTGATAGTCTGAATGCAGATTGAAGCATACTTTTTTGTTTTGCTTTCTTTATTTTTCTTGTTTTTTGTCAATTTTATTACATAATATGACTAATAATGGAATTCTGTTTTACATAACTGCATTTATATGACTATATATACACACATATATGCACAATTGTTTGGTTTTTTAATATAGGGAAGAAAGGAGGGAGAGAATTTTAAATTCAGAATTTTAAAAAATGCTTAAAATTATTTTTATATGTGATTGAGGGGAAATATTAAATAAAACATAAAATGGAGTTTAAAAAGGGAATAGGGAGTCATTAGAGTTTGTTGAGTAGGGGAGCAACTTAGGTAGACATTTGCTTAAGAAATATTACTTTGTCATTCATGTGGAAGACAGATTGGAGCCATCTCCTGTGAAAGAATATAAACCACATTTCCATCTCTGTGCCTTCAACATCTGCTTTAGTATCTGACAAATTGCAAGCATATGGCAAATGTTTATTGATTTATTGATTGATTTCTAAGGTGCCTTCCGGTTCTAAATTCTCATGTGTATTTTATACATATGTGCCTGAAAAAGTGTCATGTGCCATAATGACCCCTAAATGTGATGCATTCTAATAAGCAGAAACCCATTAGAATTTTCCCTTAGAAATTTAAAATCTATTTAAATCTGAGTTGTATTCTAAATAGATTTTATTGAGACTACACTGGTATCCTTGCTTTCCCCGAGGGCCTTGTAGGAGTGATTTAATTTACTCCTGTCAGTTTCAGGGATAGACGTTTTCACACTTGTCACAGTGATTTAACTAAAACACTATCGTTGCAGAGCTATTGGAAATCAACTGGTTGATTTGGTCAAGAAATCAGTAAGAGTAATTAAAAAACAAATCAGCACAATTATCTCACTGAAAATTCAGGTGAAAATAGGCAATGCAGTATTTTCATTACTCATAAGAGGTGTTTAATGATTGCTTGTTAAATGGATGAATTCGGTAGCCCCTTTTAAAATAATATTAGCATCTTTGATAATATTAATGGGGCACCTACATGACTCAGTGGATAGAGCTCTGGGTCTCAAGTCAGGAAGACCTGAGTTCAAATCTGATCCCAGACAATTACTATCTGTGTGATCCTGCATAAGTCATTTAACCCTGTTTACTTCAGTTTCTTCATCTGTAAAAAGAGCTGAAGAAGGAAACAGCAAAACATTCTAATATCTTTGTCAAGAAAATCACAAATGAGCTCACAAAGAGGCAGGCACAAAGAGATAACAACAGCATAATTTTAATATCAGTTCTTCCCATAAACTAACTGGAGAAGAAAAAATAATTAATATAGCTACTCAATTTCTGTTTTAATGCTCCATTTTTATTTACTGTTCTAATTGATGGTGGGTGGCTTTTTCATCTTCTCCCCTTCACTCTTTCCCTATAGCCAGTCATTTAAGACAGTTAATACAAGGAGAATGTAGGCTTTGTCAATACTGCAGTGAATTCACAACTCCTTCAAGTCTTTCACTGATGATCTCAAAGAGGCTGTTGGATGTTCAGAAATAAAGAGGTGAAATAAATCATAAGTCACCAATGATCCTTTCTAGCCCTAACATTCTATGACTCTAATGTACTATAAAACATTTTGGAAAGAAACTATAAAAGGTTTGGAAGAAATATGGCCCCAAAGCAGGTATATCAAAGAAAATTCAGTGCCCTCTGCCATAATGGCCAACAGGATTTTCCATTCAAAGAACTATAAAATAATTCATGTGGTTTCATGTGGTGAATTTGTCTTGGTTTGTTAAGTGTTTTGATCTGAAGATAGGAAGAGGTGCCTGATTCATTTGATTCACTGATATACTGTATTTTTCAAAAATTCAAAGGCAATTTCGTTTTTAAATTGTAAAAATCTTACTGGAATACTTGTATATTACTCATTTGTAACTATAAGCCTACAAAAGCCATGAGCTGATTTTGATCTGAATTTTGTTTCTTTTTAATTTCTATTTATTTATTTTTAATTTATCTGCTTATCTATTATTCATTTGTTCATTTGTTTATTAATGAGAGGCTCTCCTTACCTCAAAAAAACTGGTAGTGTAGGGACTAGTCACAGGTACTCTGTTTCTGACTTGGTCCATTTAGCTCCTCTTTAAACAACCTGGTGGCCTTTTAGTTCTGTGATTCTTCTATATTGAAACATAATTTAGTGCAGAGATCAGACTGACATATTCAATATCCCAGAACACTTAAGCTCAAGAGTTGCATCAGCCTCAGTTTCTCTGATACCCATGATTATAGATATATGTCACCATTCTAGCTGTGAATTTTATAATTGCTGAACATACATTTGATACAAAAGGGAAAAAGATGACCCTTCTCTTTTGATACAATCCCAAATTGAAAAGAAATGAAAGGGAGATGATCACAAAATATGATGAGTGAGAGAAGAGAGAGAGGAGAATAGAGGCAGATGAAGGAAGAGAGAGATAGGGGAAAGGGAAGGATGAAGAAAACATGAAAAAGGAGGAAAAGCAAGGAGAGGGCAGAGAGAATTGAGATCAGAGGGAGTGAGAAAGGAGGAAGAAGGGAGATAAGGGTGGGGTAGAAAAGTGAGGCAAGGAGAGGATGTACTTGGGTAGGGGTTTATGACAGGAGAATTCTAGGAACAACTAAAGGAACATCTTGGTAGCTATCTCTGGGAGACAATAATGTCACCAAGTTCTGCCCAGTAATATGATATTCTTATAGATATTTTTTTCTGATCAGTTTAGATTTGCCCTTGGAGCAGCAAGGAACCCTGCAGTTATGAGAAAAGAATTGATGTTTACTTGCCATATCTGACTAAGAGAGATACACAGGGAAATCTTCATCCTAATTAAATACTTCTCTAATAAACAGACTTGGCTCTCAATTATTCAGCATTTATCCATCTAATTTGTCCATCTAATATTCAAACTTTTTTATTTCTTCTTTTTCTCCCTCTCTTCCTGCCTTTGTGCAATTTTCAAGGATCATTGAAAGAAGAAGCTGAGCAGGGAAAGGGAAAAAAGGATGAATATGAAATCAGCCTTTGGTTTTATTTTCTAGTAGCTCGATTAAAAATCCCTCCAGAAAAGACTTTTTTTTGAACACTGGGGAGAAATTGTGCAGTTAAATGGTTGCTTTATTTGTGCTGTCTTGCCCTCCATTTGGTTTCTAAAGTATAATCAGCTGAGTCATAATAGAAAAGGAGTCTACATAAATTCCCCTTTCATAGTTAAATGCTTATTCAAATATTCCTTCTATCTACCTCTAAACCAGAGGCCACTGAACTATCTTATCTCCCTCCTTACTCTTTTTTGGAAACAAGTACATGTGCTTTTTGGGTTTATAATTTTTAAGTTATTTATAAGCTGAGATTTCCACTATCAGTTCTTAAATTATTAAATGCTGAAATTATGTTCATAGGATAAGATATGTAGAAAAATAAATAAAAAAATACAATGGAACATAGATAATGTTAGTGTGTGGTTTCTGAATTCAATATGCAGCCTGAATGCTTGTGTACTGTTTACTGGCCTCTTCTTCTATTTGAGTTTGTCATCACTGATCTAATCCAATACTTTTATTTTACTTATGAGTGAGATTCAGAGAGGCTAGTTATCTCACCAGCCCATGATAATATAATTGATTCTCCTGAATTGCATGTAAATAAGCTTCCACTGCCCATACTTCTTTCCCTTGTTGCAGATCAGGGAGGACACATCTAGAAAGATTTATGTACCAAAGTATTTCGGAGAGCTCTGGACACATCCTTCCTCTTCTTTTCTTTGCTTCAAGGAAGAAGGAAAACTCCAAAAGGTCAGGTTAATGCACAAAATAGCAAAACATCATAGAAAAAATATCAATACTTCAACATTCCTTGAACAATCCATCATGGAAAATGTGTCAGGAAATTTAAATCCATATTTAACTTGCAATAACACCACTGAAACGGGTCATTTATGGAAGGGAAGCAAAAGGACAGAGCTCAAAATGGTTGTCAGTGCTTGTTTGACTTCTTAGGACTAAAGAGAGCCAAGAATTGAATATGAACAAAAATGCATCTAATTTATAATCAAATGAAAATATTCTTGCATGGGACTTATTTTTGGCCTCTTAAATATAGTTCACTGGGTTTCATTGTTTAAATGCCATCCTATTCACCTTCTGAATTGAAAACTTCCCTTTTCCTTTGAAACTGAATTCTATATTCCATTGTAAAGGGAGTATATAACATCCCTGCCATGGCTATTCGCCTCAGAAGTAACCTTTTTTGGGGTACTATGTGCTTAGCATAAAGACAGTGGTTCCCGAAAATTCATTTCAGGCATGAAAGACCTACATATGTACAGAAAAGAGAGCATGAAAAATACAATCTCCACTTCCCCTCTAAGAAAGGCTGTATGGCAGAAAACTCTCAGAAAGGAAAATTTCTTAGTTCCACAATGGGTTGACTAAGGCTAGTGCTTTTAGGATGGGCAAGTGATGTAATTAAAATTTTCTGGTAAAATAGCAATCAGTCATCAAGGATCAAAGAAGTTGAAGAATACCAAAGCCAAAGACAATGCAGAGGACAATTTTCAAAACCTGTTATTTTGGAAGTCAAAGTACAATGCTTTATCTATAACTTTTTAAAAATATGTACTAGAGCAGATGGCAAATAGGGTGATAACACTGATCTCTGAAACAGCAATATTTATTAGTGACAATATCAACATGTTAATTAGGAAATCTGCCTTAGAATAAAAGAATGAAATCAAAGACCATTAGAACCATAAGGGAACTTAAAAATCATGCAACATAATACCGTCATTTTATAAAATGAAGCTGAGGTCTAGAAAGGTGAGGTTCCTTATACAAAATTATACAAATAGCAGAAAAGGCAAGAAATAAGATATAGTGTGTTCTATTAGACAATACTAACTCCTTTCATTTTATGATTTTAAGACTGGCCCATTTCCAGTTAGTGTTATTTGAAACCCATGCTTAATGGATGCTTCTTTGCTTACATAAGATCAAATCTGAGAGGGAATTTCTAATAACCATAGTAAATTTAGGGACAGATTCTGGTAAATCTATATTCTAGACAATTATATATGAGATGAAATAAAGCTTATGTTTCTGTGAAAAATTGGATTGAAGTCTCAAATAATAGATAATAGGGTGTTGTAAAAGAATTGATCAACAGTATTTTAAAATAATAATTTTACAATGCATGTGTAATGTTACTCATTTTTCCTTTAAAAATTTTTTTAGTGATCCTGTTATATCTTTTTTTAATCATAAAGAAATTTATTTAAGATAATTCTTTGCTATACATGTAATTTTAGCATTTTATTAAAGACAAAAACAAATTTATATTCTGAGATGGATGTGCTTGTTTATTTTTATATAAAGAATTAAATCTTAGCAGAATATTTAGTACTTTACTCTTTGCTAAATTTATCATGATACCCACATTGTTACATGACCCCACATGGGACAACCTTCAATTTCTCTCTTTTTTTTTTTTTTAAATTTAATAGCCTTTTATTTACAGTTATATGTATGGGCAACTTTACAGCATTAACAATTGCCAAACCTCTTGTTCCAATTTTTCACTTCTTACCCCCCACCTCCTCCCCCACATGGCAGGATGACCAGTAGATGTTAAATATATTAAAATATAAATTAGATACACAATAAGTATACATGACCAAACCGTTATTTTGCTGTACAAAAAGAATCAGACTTTGAAATATTGTACAATTAGCTTGTGAAGGAAATCAAAAATGCAGGTGGGCATAAATATAGGGATTGGGAATTCAATGTAATGGTTTTTAGTCATCTCCCAGAGTTCTTTCTCTGGGCGTAGTTGGTTCAGTTCATTACTGCTCCATTGGAAATGATTTGGTTGATCTCATTGCTGAGGATGGCCAGGTCCATCAGAACTGATCATCATATAATATTGTTGCTGAAGTATATAATGATCTTCTGGTCCTGCTCATTTCACTCAGCATCAGTTCGTGTAAGTCTCTCCAGGCCTTTCTGAAATCATCCTGTTGGTCATTTCTTACAGAACAATAATATTCCATAATATTCATATAACACAATTTATTCAGCCATTCTCCAACTGATGAGCATCCATTCAGTTTCCAGTTTCTAGCCACTACAAAGAGGGCTGCTACAAACATTCGTGCACATACAGGTCCCTTTCCCTTCTTTATAATCTCTTTGGGATATAATCCCAGTAGTCACACTGCTGGATCAAAGAGTATGCACAGTTTGATAACTTTTTGAGCATAGTTCCAAACTACTCTCCAGAATGGTTGGATTCATTTACAACTCCACCAACAATGCATCAATGTCCCAGTTTTCCCACATCCCCTCCAAAAATCATCATTATTTTTTCCTGTCATCTTAGCCAATCTGACAGGTGTGTAGTGGTATCTTAGAGTTGTCTTAAATTTGCATTTCTCTGATTAATAATGACTTGGAGCATCTTTTCATATGACTAGAAATAGTTTCAATTTCTTCATCTGAGAATTGTCTGTTCATATCCTTTGACCATTTTTCAATTGGAGAATGGCTTGATTTTTTATCAATTAGAGTTAATTCTCTATATATTTTGGAAATGAGGCCTTTATCAGAACCTTTGACTGTAAAAATATTTTCCCAGTTTATTGCTTCCCTTCTAATCTTGTCTGCATTAGTTTTGTTTGTACAAAAACTTTTCAGTTTGGTATAATCGAAATTTTCTATTTTGTGATCAGTAATGATCTCTAGTTCTGCTTTGGTCATAAAGACCTTCCCCTTCCACAGGTCTGAGAGGTAAACTATCCTATGTTCCTCTAATTTATTAATAATTTCATTTTATGCCTAGGTCATGAACCCATTTTGACCTTATCTTGGTGTACGGTGTTAAGTGTGGATCAATGCCTAGTTTCTGGCATATTAGTTTCCAATTTTCCCAGCAATTTTTATCAAACAGTAAGTTCTTATCCCAAAAGCTGGGGTCTTTGGGTTTGTCAAAGACTAAGTTGCTATAGATGTTGACTGTTTTGTCCCTTGATCCTAACCTATTCCACTGATCAACTAATCTATTCTTTAGCCAATACCAAATCGTTTTGGTAACTGCTGCTCTATAATATAATTTTAGATCTGGTAAAGCTAAGAGTGGTCCTGTTATATCATTAGTGCAGAGAACTCCACTGAAGTTCCCAAAGTAATGGGATCTCTTTTTCTTTTTCTAAACCTAGATATTTGAAGAATCTGGTCAGAACTAGAGAAAGGTTGCACTGGGATATTGTTGTACTTCTCTTCCAGTCCCCATTTCTATAAAAAGAGAAGGAAAACAAAATCGACAAAAATCATATTGCAGATATGGCATTTTAATTTTTTAACTGATATTTTATTGTAATTTATATCATAGTTACTTTCCAAATCATTCTCTCTCTCATCTTGTAATAAGTGATTAAACAAAGCCAACTAACAGATATGTAACATTCTAGATCATAATGACCCTTACTCACTACTCAGTGCTTTGTCAATTATCCTAAACTAATTTTGATCATTATAATTAATAAATTTGTCTTCATTGTGATTGTGGATTTTCTATTGCTGTTGTAGTCACCATACATATTTTTCTTTTGGATATGATTTTTTTTAAACATTGCATTAGTTCACATAAGTTTTCTCATTTATGATGCATTTTGAAATCGCATCTGAAATGATCTTATTAGGACAACTACTGCAACTGGATAAAAACTAAAGGAGATGCAAGTCAAGGGGAGAAATAGTGGCATCTTAGAATATCTACAAAACGTTGCAAGAAATATTAAGTCCCTTTTCAATAGATTCTCAGACTGCTCTGAAATTTTGTAGTGTAGAAAGTCACTTAAATTTCAGTTCTTTTGAAGTCAACAAAATCATCCAAGCTACTCTAAAAGGTTACTTTGTATGCCCTTCCCCCTCTTTAGACCTCTCATTCCTTCTTATTTCAAAGTTCTTTGTTTATTTGATATGTCCAGACTTTTTGACTTCCTGATTTGTGGTACATTTTTATTAGTACTCAAATGATTAAAACTTTCTCAGGGTGAAATACATTTCTCTTCTTATTCATTGCTTCCTGTTGTTCTCATATTTGGGGTAAAACATCAGTTTTACCTTTAGTTTTTCTCTTTTCATTATCTCGTCCCTATTTAAAAAAAAACAACTCTCCAGGGGCAGAATTAAAAGAAAACGGTCCAGATCCACTTAGAAAGGTTTGTAGGAAGTACAATTGGAAAGCAGGACTTCCATATGTCTAAAAAGTTTCAATAATCACCCTAACATTTAGTTTTTCTATAGGGCTTTCATCTGTGTGATAATTACCTTGCTACAACACTGTTTTAAATTGAGTACATATCCATATTCTGCATTATTCAAGTCAATTTCAGAGAAAAAAAAAACAAAGCAAAAGCATGGATGTTGCTCCTATTAGATATTAGGAAAGCAGTACCATTGAAACAGAAAGTTTTTCCCAGCATTCTTAGAAAACTAGAAGTAAATCCATTCTGTGCATTATTACATTTTGCTATAGATTTTCCAAACAGTCCATTTAAAATTTTAATAGGCTTCTTAGAGAGACAGTAGTGCAGTTAGTATTGTAATGCAGATCTGAGTTTAAATCCTTCCCTATATATATTAATTGTTTGGCCCTTCACAAATCATTTAACCTTTCAAGATCTTTCAACTCTTGGAGTCAAGTTACAGGTAAATTGCCATTGTATTGAATGAGGGAGATTTTATGCTGAATTCCTGGCATCCTTGAAATCATAGGTCTTAACCTTCTTTCTCTCTCCCAACAACATCCTTGGCAAAAACTCCAGTCAATGCAAATCCCTCTGGGTGGATAGATAGATAGATAGACAGACAGACAGATAATGCATATAATTTTTAAAGGAGTAGAGTATATGATTCTCACAACTTGCTAAACTAGCTTCAGACTCAGACGGACTAATAATAACTCAACAAATACAGTACATATTACAAGTAATAGTATGTGCAATTTGTGAGGAACACATAATAATGAATAAAATCAACCCTATCTGCCATTAAGGAACCTGTCATCTAAATGTTATATTGTAAATCTCTTAGTTTTATTCATTTCTGTCACAAATGTTGTGAGATATTTATGAAGAATTAGGTCCTTACAAGTTAATGGACAATCATCTTTTCCTAAGAGATAAAATATTTTGCACAGGACCTTACAAAATGTAGGTTCCCAAACAATGCTTACTTTTTCTTAATTATTTAAAATTGACAGCCTAAATTTGAGTCAATTGCTTAAATTCTGTGTTTTGTTTTCAGCAGATAGCAAGATAATAAGTATTAATGAACATAAGCCCTCAGAATAAACATGACATCTATTCACCTATCCTTGATGGCTATAAGAATGTAAGGAAGGCTACATTTAAGTTATCATTGTATTTGTTTCTTCTTTCCTCTTCTTCCCTCCCCCCTACCTCTTCCTTTCTCCTTGTAGGGTAGCGCTGGCAAAGAGAGAAATTCAGGAAACATTAAGCTTGAAATCTTTGCCAAGAAGTAGACGGCCTCCCCACAGAGAGAGGGTGTTACGGTTATAGATATCCATTTCTTCTTTCTCCCAGGACTCATAAACTGTCTCGATGTCCTCCAATTTCCATTCAAGACATTAAAGTGCCTCAGTGTACTGTCAGTGTGTGATTATCCCCTTCTCCGCAAGGGACCTGCAGTTTCAAACACCCATTCTGATTTTCCCTATTGCAGAAGAAGCACACAGCAATCATCATTGCATTTTAGGTCAATGAATTGTCAATTGGTTGTTTTTAAGTTTCTGATCTTTAAATACACTTTTCACAAATTGGGCAAAACGAGAAAAAAGATGCAATTAAAAAAAAGGAATGGGGAAAAAAAAAGCTACAACATTGGATTAATTTCCAAAATATAATATGCTTACATATCTGTTTAGCATGTGAATTGATCCAGTTCTTAACCTTTTTATATTTTCTGTCAATAAGAACAGTATAATAAAAAGGTGAACATATCAAAAAACTTGAGTTGAACCTGTTAAGTATTTTTTCCAGGTAAGGAAATGGCACTCATCTGGGAACATACCTAACTCATTGTTACAGAATTTAGAAGCCAATTTCTGCTGAACTGCTATATGTTTGCTGGAAGTTTAGCACTGATGGAGGTGTGGAACTTACATTTGACACACTAAATCATCTAGACGGGTATTTTAAAGCACTGAAATATGCTTTTATAGCAAAAATTGTTTCAAATAAAAAACAAACAAACACACTTTTACAATGTGACTCTGTCATAAACTTTCATCTTTTTGGTTCCATAGTACATACATAGCTAAAAAGTTATGCAATATAAAGAGAAAACTGGAGTACATGCATTTGATAGTTGTGAAAAACAAATGTTTCTTTCTGCCTTTCTCATAGCAGCCTACTTAAATTTTAGAACATACAATATTTGATCTTTGTTTCCGAAGAGGACCAACATCATCATGGGGTTATGTCTTCATGTGGATTTAAGGGAGCAGTTACACAAAGTCATCAGCCTCATTCACATTTTCAGAGTCATAAAAGTTCAGTGACAAAAAAAAATTCAAGACAACTGGCAATGACTCAAAGGTACTGTGATTGAACCTTTGATGAGATTTGAGGAAGCTCCTGCTTCAGCTACCTTTGTGCCTATTGAAACACATTATTCTCTTCCTCCCATTCTGTAGAGGGAAGTCTTTATATGGTTGGGGTAGACATTCTCCTCACTCATGGAGGGATTTGAGGCTTGACAGTTATTCTCTACTGGTTTAGGTTGGCTGTTGAGATATATATTTTTTAACCAGTTTGTACATGCTGCAGCTTCCTGAAGCCACAGGAGAGAACTGGGTGACAGGTGGACACCAATGGTGGATAAGCAGCCCCAGAAAGGACTCAGCAAGCCTTCCAGAGATGCTATCCCTTCCTTAACACCTCATACTACCAATCTTTGATGTAAAATCTGTCTTTTAGTAGTGTTTCAAAGTTAAATGCAGATGATGGGATCTTAGGTTTTTACTAATGAAGAAACTAAGATTCACAGATCATGGAATCATGGACTTTGAATTTAAAAAGCCCTAATAGGAAGGACACTAAGTCCAATTCCTTCAGGTAAAAGATTGATAGGTGAGAGATCTAGAGTTGGAAAGGATTAAATGCTATCTAATCTGATATCCTTTTTCTGTAGATGAAGAATCGGGGACTTAGAGATATGAAGCAAGTTATCCACACTGGTGGGCAGACATAGGATTTCACTGCAGGTATTACAATTCTAGTGTTGTGTTTATAACACAATGCTGGCTTGGCAAATGGAATATGGTTATAACATTTCCCAGACAACACATTCCCACATAGTAGCAATTTAAAAGTCTAGGACAAATATCCCTAAAACAAGAATACCTTCTTTCTCTCATATATCCATATGTAACATTTAGAAAATACAATTTTATGCAAAATGATTTAGAGATACATTGGAATTAAAATAATGATCCTGTACTATTACTGGAAGTGTTCCTCCAATTTAACAAATAGGAAACCAGACAAAGGCTTTCTTGTTTGTGGGATTTTTTTTGGAGGGGGTGGCTTTTTTTTGTCTGTATAATGACCTTTAAAATTAATAGTAGTAGTAGCTATTTGCCACGTCTTCATGTTTATCAATCGGCTGAGACAGATTAAATATCAAGAAGCTGCCTCTTTTAAAAAGTAGTTTGTTTCTTTAAATTATCTTTTTTTAAAATAGTATTTTGTTTGTCCAAATACATGTAAATATAGTTTTCAGCATTCATTTTTATAAAACTTTGTGTTCCAAATTTTTCTCCCTCTCTCCCTTAGTTTTCCCCTCCTCAATATAGCAAACAATCTGAAATACGTTAAATATGTGCAATTCTGTCAAATAATTATCCTTAGATTTTTAGCACATAAAAAATTGTTTTAGAAACTCATGTACAATTAATCTATGAATAAAGAAGTAAAAAAAAACCACAATGTATCTCCCTCTCCTCTCTCTCTCCCCTCCCAGTATATAGTATATAGTAGAAGTATATTGTAGAAGAAAGAGGATTATACTTGATAATCAGCAGAAACCTGAATTAACTTTCTTATTTTTGTCACATGCCTCAGGCAAATCATCTGAAAGGGAGAGAGGATGTAATTATCATTTATTAAACTCCTCCTATGTTCTAGTTACTATGATAAGTGCTTTATATATATATTATCTAGTTTGATAGTTACAACCATCTTGAGAGATAGATGCTACTAGTATCCTCATGTTACAGGTGAGGAAAGTGAGGTAAACAGAGGTTAATTGAGTTATGCTCATATAGCTAATAGTGTCTGAGGCTGGATTTGAACTCAGATCTTCCTGACCCATTACTCTATTCACTTTGCCATATAGCTGCTTATAATTTGAACCTGATTTATCTCATGTGCAAAATTAGGAGAAGAGCAATGCGACTAGCACATAGAGAACCAACCTTAGTATGAAGACAGCCTAGGTTCAAGTTATTCTGTCTCTGTGAGCCCAGACAAATCATTTTACCTCTCTGTGTGCTAAGCAACTCTCTAAAACTCTGAGTTCCAGACCTACTTTAATAAACCAAGTTTCTTACAGATGCTCCCCCATGCCTTTGTAGTCATAAATATATGAATAAATGAATAAATGAATGAGGAGGTATGAAATGCCTTCCTCACTGAGTTGTCATAAAAATTAAAAGAATATAAAATGCTCTATAAACTTTAGGAAGTTCTATAAACACCAGCTATTATTATTAACAAACACCAGTTCACTATGTTCATTGTCATCTAATAAAGTCAGTAGTCATCAAGTTATTTCACTTCTTTAGCCAATGACCCATTTTTTATAGATTTTCAACTGTTCATAACTTTTGGACCTTCAGAAGGTTTATTCTCAAAGTGATGACCAGAACTCCATATAGGGGAGAAATTATTCACCCACTTGCCCTGGCAGTGGCAATGATCAGGAAGTTTAATTATTAATAGAATGGATGGGTAGACTAAATTAAGCTGAACCCCATCCCCAATGCATGTAGTCCCAAAGCTAGAATTTCTCTACCATATTTTATATACATATCAATCAAATGGGAATTGTATCTCAGAAGTCAGTTACTGATCACATAAAATCAAAGCCTCCATTTTTCAGCTTTGTGGCATGACTTCATCAGTTAATTTAACCAAATGGTAGAAAAGAGTGGTGGTGGTGGGGGGAATCAGACATTTAACTTCAGTTACCTGTTCAAACTTGGCACTGCTTTCTTACTCTTACATCTCTTCCTTCCTATAGAACCCTCCTTTATTTAGCCTGGGAAAGTCTTAAATATGAGAACAGTAGCACTGGCAATTTGAAAAAGGAACAGATTGATAGTCAAAGGACCTGGCTTCAAATCTTGGCTCTATAGCTTAGTTCCTATGTGACCTTGGACAAGTAATTCTTTAAACAACTGTCAAGTGAGAGAATTGGACCATGTGACTTCCAAGTCATCTTCCAGTACTAAATCTATGATCTTATAATAAAACGGATAAAAGGAATATGGGAGGAGGGAAATGAGTAAAATTTCTTTGTTATTTAATTTTTTTTTTTTTATCTCTCAATCTGAAAGCTATGGAAGTTAACTGAGACAATGCTCATTTTAAATACCTCTTCAAGCCACAATGGAGTTTTGCACATTTATCTAGCAAGATAAGATCTTTCACTGTTATCTTTGTTTAAAGTTCTCCTAGAATTATTGTTAAGATGAGGCCCAGGTCACTTTTCATATTATAGCTAGTCGTTTTATAGTCTTTAGCTCATCAATTCAATTTCTATCTCACTCAGATTGCTTTTTTAGCTTTATAAGGTTTGGGTGAATTTTCTGCTTATGAATATGAAGGTATAATGACTGGATAAAAGAGGGCAGCTCTTAAATTTCACATAGCTTACTTATTCAACATCCATTCCCACCTGCTCCTCCCTGGTACTCAAGTTTTGCTGCTTTCTGCTCTCCTTCTCTATCAGCCATGACATGGATGACATTCAGGCACACAGGCAAGGATGAGACCTAATTTACACTTGTGTCCTAAAGTATGTATGTGAACTCAGGTCTCCTGAAATGAAAAGAAATCGGTTGCAATTGAAACTAATATACAATTTCATCCTGGGCAAAATTCCACTTAAAAATATTCCTTCAGTAATAGGAATCAGCCTATGGTATTTCAGGAAATCACTTTTCAGGTAAGCTGGGGGTGGGGGAAGTCTTTGCAACCATTCTCTGAAAACTAGTTATATTCATATTCTAGTTACATTTTAAAGAATACAAAGAAGAAAGAAAAAAGATTTAGGAATTAGATATTTCTGCATTTGGTGTAGTTTTTTTAATTGGCCAAGAAATAATGGAGTTAACTTCTCAGGCAATGTGCAACATTTCTTTCTTTAACCAAAGCAGCAGATTTGGTTAATGAAGATTTGGATGTTAAATAAGATTAGAAATCAAAGGTTTTCAAACTAAAAAGGATTTTAGAGATTATGTTGTCCAATCTCAACACTCCCCAACCCCCATCTCTTTTATAGATGAAAGAAACATTTCCCAGAGACACAAAGAAGGCTACTATTGGGAGTAAGTTGAAGTCAGCTTTCTGATTCAGTGTTAATTATGCTTAAACCCAAGTCAGGACACAATATCACTTTGCTGAAAGCTTTTGTATGTAGCATTGGGTAGCACTAATATGAACTTTACTATACCTTTCCTGTCAGCCATATACTAAGTAATTAGCAGACAAGAAATAACAAATTTCCTCAGCAAAAAGGGTTTTACCTCCTATTTTCATTTTTACCAATGGAAAAATGAAAAAAAACACATGAGTTTCTTTAAAATAATCATGTATATTTCTGTTTGTTGTCCAGAAACGATTCTTCACAACAATCTTTGGAGATAAGTAGCTATCCCTATTTTTTAGATGAAGAATTTGAAACAGAGATGTAATTAGTTCAAGACTATATATTGTAAAGCAGTATAATTGGGAGTGAAACCACCACTCTTTCCACTACAAGAGGTAGGTAGCATGGAATCATGAATGAAGTTCAGGAGCTGAAGTTTGAAAGCCCTCAGTTCAAATACTGCCTCAGACACTTTTTTGTGACCTTGGTCAAATAGTTTAACTTTTCTGAACACCAGTTTCTTCCTTTATAAAATGGATATAATAATGGCACCTATTCTACAAGTTTATGAAATTCATGCAATAACTATAAAAAAACACTTTGTAAGGTTTACATAAACATCAGTTACTTTAAAAAAGAATAATTAGCTATTATTAAGGGAAGTAGAAAGATACGGATGTAAGTTCTACTTTTAACACAAACAGAATGTGTAATCTTGGACTTGTCTCATCCTCTAAATGTCTTGTCAACTCCCCAAAACTATAAATTATGGAGTAAATATTGATTTGCGTTGGTGGAGAGAGTTTTCCTAAGAGTTCCTTCTACCAATGAAATCACTATTCTGATAAAAATGAAGTAAAAAAAAATCTGTGTGAAGGTTGAATGAAGGATATCTTTTTTAAGGCTTTTTATTGTCTAGTTTTTAAAGAACAAGTTAAAGATAGTAGTTTAAATGGTACATGCTGTTAAGTAAATGTTTCAATTTCAGAAATATTTGGATTTAGATTTCTAATGTTGAAAAAGCCTTGTTATTTCATATACACGTGTGTGCATACACATATATACACATATGTATATCATATACATTTGAGTATATAGATACATGCATATTATATGTGTGTGTATGTATATACATATACATATATATACATATATATATATATATATATATATATATATATATATAGAAAGAGAGAGAGAGAGAGAAAGGGAGGGAGGGAGAGAACCACTCAAGTGTTACATATTCATATAATTGCTTGTCATAGGCTTGGTCTCCAGTATACCCAATAAAGTATGTTTTATATGACAGCATCATTTTCTATCCTGCTTTTCTAGTTCAAAATATCATTAAAAATGTGTCCTTTATTAAATTAGTCTAGAAGCTCTTTACTTTGGAAACACTGCCAATTCCGCTGCTAGATTTCTATACCATCTATCTATGATTTCTACATCCTTTTTCATCATTTATTTCCTCTTGACTTTCCTGCCATAAACCTGGAAATTTTCTGCTCAGTTTCTCGCAATTTATTTCCAAGTTATTAAATACTAGTAGTAAGAGCATTTAGGTTTCCTAGTAGCCAAGTGTAAGGCACAAAGGGACTAATTTAAAATAGCTCTTCTCCTAATCAAGGGATTTGGCTTTGAACTCAGCTCTTAATCATACAGCAGATAACTTCAGCTAATTTAGCAAGATTTCTTTTTAATTCTTTTGTTAAGTACCTCATGTTTAGGTCCTTTGATTATGTTCACAATCCTATTTGTTTGATTGTGCTTTTACCTGCTAATTTTTTTTTTCTTTCTTTCTATGGCTCCCCATTATAGTACTAAGAAAAAGACTGCTAAATGTTAAGTAGTCCAGGAATATTTAGAGGTCGGTGGTTCTCACAAATGCAGCATGTGTAACATTAATTGTAGGCAGGCAAGAGAGAAAAGTTTTTTTTTTCCCCAGGGCAAATAAAAGTGTAAGAAAGGAAAACAAAAAAAAACAGAATTAGAAATATTTTATACATGCTGATATTGGTATGTCAAACAATACGGGACAGATAGATGCTATAGTGGATAAAACATTGGGTCAGGAGTCAGAAGGACTTGTCTTTAAATTTGGCCTCAGACAATATTTAACATGTTCTTTTGCTCTTATTACTTTGTTTTATATGGTTTAGCCTTGTGTTCACAACATTTTGACACATATTCTTTAATTATTCATAATTAAAACAAATAGCACTGGATAGTAAATATATTTTGATGATAGACTAAATTTTTTTTACAAGTCTAGCCTTGATAATATATCATATATTTTCATTTTATTTTATTTTTATGCATATCCATCTTCTTTCCTTTTTATCTACATTCCCTCTCCATTTTAAAGCAAGAAAAGCAACATTCATGTTACAAAAGGAAAAAAAAACACGGAAGGAAAACACCACAAATGAGAACAATGAAATATGTATATATGGTCTACCTCTCCAAAAAAACCCTCTCATGTGGTGCAGTGGTTAGAGCACTGGACCTAGAGTCAGGAAGACTCATCTTCCTGAGTTCAAATCTGAACTTACATATTTACTAGCTGTGTGACACTGGGTGAGTCACTTAACCATATTTGCTTCAGTTTCCTTATTTATAAAATGAGCTGGCAAAGGAAATGGCAAACTGCTTCAGTATGTTTGTCATGAAAACCACGAATGGGGTTAGAAAGTATCAAATACAAATGAAATGACTGAACAGCAATGATAACAACATCATTAGATCTTAGTCAAGAAGCAGAAAAAAAGAAAGGGTACGTGCACTAAATTTCTGTTTTTTATATCATTTTTCCTCTTCATTTCCATGTTCTGAAATGTTTACTATTGATGATTATTGAATTCACAATAAAAAAAATTGCCATTTGCTGGGCATATTGGGTGTGTGTGTGTGGAGTGCAGAGATCGAAAGAGAACTAGAATTGTGAGCTCCATAGTGAGGAAAATTGATCTTCATGAGTTCTTGGACATAGTTGTAATCCTCCTGAGGGAGGATGCATGGTTTGTGGAACCTATAGATGTCTAAATGTCTGAAACAAAACTTGAAGCCAACTCATCCTAATTGAGACTGACTCTCTATGCTTTTGAATTTGCTTCTCTGGTCATCATCAAGATATTCAACTTTTCAGTTCATAATTGGCCAAATACATGTTTTCCTCCAAATACTTAATCACATAAATACACTCAGTTTTGACTACTTTTATTCTTTGGAATCATTGTGATTAAGTCACATGAACTTTAGACTTAGAAATTTAAAACTTTAAATCATGGCTTTCTAACTGTGTAACCTATGTCCTTAAATATGTTAGCTTTAGTTTCATCTTTCATAAAATAGGGATTAGTATCTGCAATGCCGGTCTCTCAGCATTTTTTTAAATTGGTCAATGTCATTTAACAAAAATTTATTATGTATTTACTCTGTTTCTGATACTGTTCTAAGCTCTAATGAAAGAAGGAAAGAAAAACAACTGCAAAAACAAAATAGCACCAGCAAAACACCATGGTTCCTGCCTTCAAGTGTCTCATAATCTAGTAAGGCACCTAAGTGACAGGACAGATAGAATATGGAAAGACCTGAGTTGGACTCCTTCTCTATGACCCTCTTTCAATATCAATTGTCCTGTGTTTAAAGTGAGGATGGTAATAACAAGATCCAATGAATTAAATAAAGATAAGTGAGTTTTAAAATTGTATAAATACTTGCTATTATTAAATTATTACAACATACAAATGACTACATGTTACCAATAGTATCAATGGAGGATAATCTCAGAGGAAAAGCATTAGAATTGAGATCAGCAAAAAGCTTTGCTGAAGTTAGGATTTGCACTGAGTCTTGAAGGAAGTTAGGAAAGTCAGGAAGAAGAGAAGATGGGGACGACATTTCACATATGTGGTTGGGAAGCAACCATTGAAGAAAAAGTCAGAAGATGATGTATTACGTTTGAGGGACTACAAATTGTTCAATATTGATAAACTGAAGATATATGAAAGGAAGAAAGGTGGAAGAAGGCTAGGAAGTTAGAAATAGTTTAGGTTAACTTTAAATAACAATTAGAACATTTTACATTTGACCTTGGAAGAAGCAGGGAGCCATGGAAGTTTATTGAATAGAGAGGTAAAGTGGTCATATCTGCATTTTAGGAAAAATCACTTTGGCAGCTGAGTAGAGGATGAGGTAGAGAGAGGTACTAGAAAATTATCTCAATAGTCTAGATAGAAGATGATGAAAGCCTACACTTGGGTGGTGCTTATGAGAGTAGAGAAAAGGGGACATTATTGATAAGAAGAGTGAGCACCACCAGTAAGATTGGTGACTGAGTGAATAGGAGGGAGGTTGTCTTTAACAGTAATGCGAAAATAATAGGAAAATAAGAGGGGAGAATGTATGGAGGAGGAAAGGCAATGAGTTATCATTTTGATTTGATAAGTTTGAGGTTTCTATGAGCTATACAGATGTATAGTTTAAAATGTCTGAAAAGTAGGTAATGCAAGAATGGAATTCAGGAGATTCTCATTTGATATATAGATATGGAAATCATCTGTATAAAGATGACAAATTGAACATATGGGAGTAGATGTGATAAATGACACTAAAGAAAAAAAGAGAAGAGGGCTCAGAAGAGAGGTTGCAGGATTTGGGACAGAATGTTTCCCCTATAATTGTAGTATATTGTTTTTGGATGTATAAAACATTTTAAATGTTAGATAATCAAAATGTTCTTTTTTAGGGGGATGGATATTAAGCTGGATAACGATTCACCAAAGGGGACTGAAAGTACAAGATAGGAGAAACAGGAAAATGTAGTGTCATGAAAACTTAGAGAGAATAAAGCATCCAAGATGAAAATTTGATCAACAGTATTAAATACTCTTGAGAAGTCAAGAAAGATGCAGATTAGATCTGGCAATTAAGAAATCATTGGTAATTTAGGAGAGACAGGTTTCAATTGAGTGATGAGGCCAGAAATTGGATTGCCAAGGATTTAAAAGCAAATGAGAGGAAAATGGAAAAATCTAATTTAGATGGCTTTTTTAGGAGTTTAGTCACAAAGGAAGAAAGAGATATATAGAGCTAGCTGGATTGGTAAAATTAAGTGAACATTTTTAATGATGGCAGAAATATGTTCATGGTTGCAGGCAGCAGAAAAAGAGCCAGTAGAAACTAAGAGAATGAATATTAAATTAAAATATAAAATGAATATCATAGAGGGATAACCTATAAGAGAAAACAGAATGAGAAGGTATAGGGGGTCATGTTAAGGAGTTAGCCTTGACAAGGATCTGAAAATTAGTTATATATGCGGGGTTAAAGATAGTAAGAAATCAAATTTAGGAGACTAAAAGAATGATGATGCTTTCAACAGAAATAGGAAATATGGAAGAGAAAATAAAAAGAAAATAAAGATAATGAATTTTATTTTGGAAATGTTAAGTTTGAAATGTCTCTGGGACAACCACTTTAAAACATCCAGTAGGCAGCTGGTGATGTGGGAGTGTTGCTTGGGGGATAGATTAAGTCTGGGTATAAAGATTTGTGAGTCATCTTTTTAGAGAAGTTAATTAAGCTCATGGAAGATGATGAGCTCACTAAGAGAATTTGTAGAGAGAAAAGCCTCAAGATGGAGCTTTGGAGAATATCCAAATTTATGGAGAATGATCTAGTAGAGTAGAGTAAAAATAAACCATTTTCTGGAGAACTTGGATACAGTGATATCATGAAAACCCAGGAAGAAGAGAATATGAAGAAAGAGAGGTTAAGCCACTGAATCAAAAGAAAAATATAGGTCGGGAAGGCTGAAGTTAGAAAAGACCGTCAAAATGTGAAATTATGAGCTCCTTGGCCATATAGCTATATAAATTTCAAATGGATATATGACTTGGACAAAATAGGTCACAATATAAAAATAAAAAAGATAAGCAAGGAAAGAAATACTTTTCACAAATTCAAGAAGAGGAAGAGCTCATGAATGAGAAAAGGATAGAAAGTATTATTGATGATAAAAAAGAACATTTTGATTATCTAACATTTAAAATGTTTTATATATCCAAAAACAATATACTACAATTATAGGGGAAACAGTTAATTTGGAGAAGATCTTTGTAGTATTTTATCTTCAGGAGAAGATGGGAGAGAATGGTCATTCATTCAATTAACATTTTTTATGCACCAACTGTTCTAAGCAATAGAGATATGAGACAAAAGATAGCCCCTTCCTTGTCTTTGAGGAGTTTGCAGTTGCATGGGAGAGAACTCTTTTGAGGGGAATGAACAATCAAGGAGGAATAAAAACAGGTCCTGTGATAATGGATTTACATGAATTTATAGTGTACTTGGTCAACACCATTGAATTTCTCCAATTCTTTCAGCGGTATATGAGCAGCAGTGGAGAACATGGAGAGCAGTTTTCCAGGGCTGAGGTCTATCAGGGGATAAGCATCAATATGACAACTACGTAAAAAATTTTAGAGTTCATAATGGTCTGGAGTTGAACTATAGGGTCAAGACTGAGAAGGAAGGAAAGTGAAGTCATATCAAGGGTAATGGTCTAAAAATAATAAGAGATAAAGGGATTGAAGGTCACAGGAAGGAAGGAGAATAGGTTTAGAAAAGGTGAGGCATAAGGAGAGCTGCCATAATAGGACATTATTGTCTGAGAGAATAATGTCAGAGTTTTTATTAAAGAAATGGAAAAAAAAAAAAAGAAATGGAACAATTTGGGGTAATGGCGAAATGAAAGTTGCAACTATCCCTCTGTGTGACTGTGGCGGAGTGAAGGAATAGACTGAGATTTAAAGAGATTAAATACCTGGGAGGTTAAGGAGTTTGAGGGAACATTAACATGGATATGAAAGCCTTCTAACTATAGCAGGAGTTCAGGAAGAAAGAAAGATGGCAATATTAATGCTAAATTTCTTGATTAAGGAGAATGAATGAACTTTGGCAGGGAAGGTTTGGTGGAATATAATCTGGATTAGGTAGGAAATTTAAGTTGAGTCAGTTTCAAAACAAGAAATATTGCTGATAGTGGTGAAAGGGATAGTCTGGAAATGGTAATGGAAAGGAAGGAATAATTGAATTCCTCAGTAGAGACAGTGTTGTGAGGATGTCAGGGTCAGCAAAGGGACAGACAGTACTGGATAAGACATTTTAGGATGAAGTGTCATCAAGGAGAAGCTAGGTCTAAATGAGAACTAATAAATAGAAGAATTACCAAAAATATGGATCAAGGATGAATGGAATTTTGCTTACTATGGAATGAAAATTCCAGAGGGCACACTGAAAGAGATGGCCAGGATTGGATAAGAATGATTTAAAGATGCAAGCATGGAGATGAAAAAATGGGTTAACGAAATAAAGAGTATTTTGCTCCTATGTCTAGTGACTGAGTCATCTTTTTATAGAGAGAAAGACTGGGAGATTGTTAACCATAATATAGAGGTAGTAGTGAGTATCAGATAGGGAACGATTCTTGTAGTGTCCAAAGGGAATTGTTAAAATCTGGCCTCAGATACTTCCTAGCTGGGTGATCTTGGGTAAGTCATTTAACCCTGTTTGCCTCAGTTTCCTTTTCTATAAAGTAATCCAGGGAAGGAAATGGTAAACCACTATAGCATCTTTGCCAAGAAAACCCCAAATAGGGTCAGGCATGACTGAAACAAATAAGCAACAAGAACAACACAACTGCCAAGGGTCAGTGATGTATAGGTTCTTAGTCACTCTTACTGTATATGTGTAAATGTGTGTGTGTGTGTGTGTGTGTGTGTGTGTGTGTCTGTAGGAGATGTTGGAGAAAGAAGAGGGAGTCTGTCTCCCCCAGAACCAATGCTATAACTGATTGCAGCAGAGAATCACCAATCCAGAAAGCAATATTATATCCATCCATCCATCTATCTATCTATCTATATTTGTTTATTTTGGATATCAGCATTGATATTGAGGAGCTAGAATGCCATCTATTTTGTCTTTTTTGCCAATGTGATTTTTTGGTCAAGATGTCATTTAGAATAATTATTTAAAAGGCTATAATGTTGAGAATTAAGGATGTTGAATTTGTAAGGACAATTTGTATCCTGGATAGAAATCCTGAGCATAGAATCAGGCCCTATGAGCAGAATAGGAAAATAAACTTGGTCTAAATGTAAGATTGGATGGCAAAGTTCAGTATAGAGAAAGTTAGCTATTAAATATAATCAGCAAGAAAAAATGAGTTTAAAATGTTTCTCCTCTTCATTTTGGTAGAACACTATTCTACAGAATACATTCTGAATTAAGATACTTATGTGTATTCAGCTTAATTAAATATTTAATCACATGTCATGCACCTATTATTTCTGCTCCTATCATTTTCCATAACACGCAGTAGATTTGGCTAATTTTTAACATTGCTGTTGACTTTCTAGAAATCGAAGACTCTGACTTCATGCTTCAACCTCTCTCCCTGTTTTCTAAAAACTCTCTCTTCCCTCACCACCTTAAGCTTACTAGTGATTGAGCTGGATTAGTAATCATTCTCCTGACATTTCAAGGTTCTTTTTACTGGAATGAAATGTTCGTGACATATCCAGGTTGAAAAGCGAAAGCACCTTATGATCTGTTGTGAGTCCTACATATTCACATTTCATCATCCAAAGCTGATACTTGTTTTTAATCAGAAGGAAAATGCAAAGCCTTGTATAATATGAGAAGAGGAAGTAAGGGCTGGAGACTAGGTGAGGTCATTTAATTAAAAGGTGTAAGACAAATAGACCATCGGATTTAGCTAGTTCTTTTAGAAAAGCCTGCTTAGCAAACCTGAGTGATAAGCTAAATTAATACATGTGAATTTTGAGGGGGGAAGAAATAGGGAGGTAGCGACCAGGAGAAGAAGAGATCCTTTTCAGTTTGAAATCTCAGATGATTTGGTTTTCTTTTTTAGGTTCAGGGTTAGAAACTAAGCAAAAACACACACACACACACCCACACACACACACACACACACACACACACACAGGAACAGAAATGCATGATTGAAGAATACGTTCAGAAGGATTTTTCTGCCTTTCATTTCTTCCTCATCTAATGGAGGGCAGCATTGTAAGTCATTTGTCAACCTTTTCCTCTAGTTATTGAAACCTGGAATGTTGCTTGAGAGAAGCTTGCAATGAATAATTTCATTGTTATATGTGTGTACATATTGTGGGGATCAGAGTATGTATATGGGGTGTTCTAGAAAAAGTTTGACTTCATACTTGATTGTTCAAAATGTTATAGACACCATAGTGATTTAACCAAGTGTTTTGGTGATATTATTATTATCATTATATCTCCATCAATGATTCTTTTTTGGGCATTTTAAGATGCTTGGTGCTATATATACACTGCTCCAAAAATCTTTTTCTTTCAGAAAAGATATCCTTCATATTCCTAATGTCTGCAAATTGTCCACAATCCTTCTCTTTTTTAAAAAAAAGTCTCTTCCTTTAGAATGTCGGAAGACAAAAGCAATAGCATGATTATTAAGTATGATTCAAACAAGGTCGATGAGCATATGTGAGCATATGTTATATTGGGGGAATTTTAGGGGAGCATATTGATTATCTATATGAAATATATACATTTTCACAGGATATCATAACAAGGTAATAGAAGGGAAAATACTGAAAGACTAGAGTTAATTTATCTTCTTTGGGAAGAACAAGTAGCCCTAGGAGTAGTTTATTACATTTTGCTCACTGTTGGATCTAACCCAGCACCACTATTGTTTAGCATTGGGATAGTGCTTTATATTTGAAGAGTTATTTCACAATCACTTTGCTAGTTATTAGACTTTAGAATATGGCCATACAAAGTATGTGCCATTAAATAACAATAAATATGCCCACTAGAACATTTCCTGGAACTTTATTCTTTATGCCCATCAAAACAAGGTAATGGATCTGAGATTCTATGAAATGCCCTCAGTTTAAATTCCAGTTTTGAATATGTTGTAACCTAAGACTATACACTGATTAATGGATAAGGCGGGGAAGAACAATTAGTAAAGAAATGAGTGAAGTTGCAGTTCACATTTCTATTGTCAAGGATAAGCAGTGATTTATAGGAAGAGTATCTCTAATCACCATAAAAGTCATTAGCTCCCATAAGTTGGTCAAAGTATCTTAAAATTTCACTCTGAGGCATTAGGCTGATACTATATTTTGTCTTACAAAGCTTAGACATTTTATTAAAGGTAGGAATAATTTTTTATTTCATAAGTAAAAGTAAACATATGTATGTATGCATTCATATACTATACATAAAGATATATTTGGTCTTCTGTTTACCTTTCTTTCCTGGATTACAAGCCACCAGGCCATATTCTGAAAATAAGTGTTGATCGGAAAACCACATAAATATATTTGCAAATAGTTACAAATATAACCAATCATGAAGACCTGTGTTCAAGTTCTGCCTCTGACATACACATATAGTTGTGTATAAGCATATATAATCACATATTTCTGTAGGTAAGATTCTGATAATAGACTTTGGCTTACCCCTTACACACAGACACACACAAAGATAAAGACACAAATATATATATATATATATATATATATATATATATATATATGCATTTTCTGTGTGTATCAGGTTCTGAGTTGATGTATAAATAGTTGAATGATAAAGGATAAATAAATAAGTAGATAAATAGATAAAAGCATTTATTAAATACTCTGTGCCAGCCACTGTGCTGGGAATACAAACACAAGCCATGAGAAAAATAACCTCTACTTTAAGCCTCAAAAGGAAAGACATCATATAAAAGGAAACTGGAAAAAAAAGTGATGTGTTGAAGTAGAGGGGTTGTATGCATCAGAATCATTATAATCCTAATCATTACATTGTAAAGTCCTTGAAAAGGAGACTTTTGTTTGTTTGTTTGTTTGTTGTTGTTGTTGTTATTGATGTTTTTGCTTCTTTTGGTATCCCCAGAACTGAACAGTATTCCTTGTACAAAGTAGCTGTTTAGCAAAGTAGCATTGATTGATAGTTTGGCAGCTAGATTTTATGTAGAGATTTAAGAACTGAAGTACCCTGAGGCTCTATTCACTATGTTCTTGTGAAAACATTTGTCAATCAGAAAGATTTGGGGTGAAGTCTAAGCTTTGACACAGACTCACTGTGTGCCATCTGGTGAGTCACTATATTCAGAAATCAACCTTACACAATGTGCATTGATGACTGGACCAAACTTGGGATTTTGTTGGTCTCAGTTATTCTCCTACAAATGAAGCTTAGCACCTGCTCTGCAACTTTTATTGATTTGTGGGAGACACTGGAAGATTAAGGCATTTGCTGAGTGTCAAATAATTAGGAAGCATCAGAGGCAAAATATAAATCCAAGTCTTCTTGATTATAGACGTGTCTATTTTAGAGAGATTTTATTTCAGTGGTGTGACCTAGTGCCCTAAATTCAAGTGCAGCTTTTTTGGGGACCAATATAACATGTTTTATTTGTAGATAAGAAAGAGTAAATGATAAATTAGAATAATACTTATACTTCTATTATGAAATATAAACTTTTAGTAGTTTAAATGCACACAAATATACACATAGTTCCAAAACCTAAGTGCAATTTTAATCTTTAGTACATTAAGACTTTGGGAATACCTTGTGCATACAGTGTTGTTACTGTTCAGTCATACCTTACTTGTTATAACCCCATGGACCATGTTGTCCTTTTATTTTATTTATTTATTTATTTTTTGGTCATAGATACTAGAGTAGTTTGTCACTTCCTTTTCTACCAAATTAAGGCAAATAGAAGTGGCCAAGCCCATACAGCTAGTAAGTGTCTGAAACTTTGTTTTTTTGTGAACTCAATTCTTTCTTATTCTGGCCCAGTATTCTATCTATTAAGTGACTTCCCATATATACGTACAATACATACAATACCCACCACATGCTACCATGTCTGTTACAAAATGGGTGTTAATTAATTAGTTTTGAATTCTTTTGAATTATTTTTAAAAAAAACTATGTAACTAATGTCTCTTGATATTATAAATATAAATATAAAAAATATACCATCATATGCTAAAAGAAAGTTTTCATTTTTCATCTTCTGATCATCTAAATGGGAATTTTTCAAAAAGTTTTATATTATGCATTAGCATACACTTTTAAATTATTTTTGTTGATCCCTACTGGAAACATTTTTCCGTTATCCATCCATTCACAATTTTTTCAATAAACATTCTTGAATGACCATTTTATATAAGGTATTATGCTAAGTGCTAAACTACAAAGACAGATATAGCAAAGGCACTTGTTTTGAGATATTTGTAGTGCAATAAGAGGAAGAAGTTTACAAGTAATGATGAAACAAGAAAGAGTGAAATAAGGTCGGGCAAAAAAAGTGATTTTCACTTGGCTAAGGGACTTGGGACAGGTTTCATGGAGGTGGAATCTGAGTTGGTATTTGAAGGGAAGGAAGGATTTCAGTCATAGAAATTTGGGGAACTCAATTTTAGTCATAAGGCAAGGAGACAGAATGGGGCAGGATTAAAATATATTATGGAGAATAGTTCAGTCTATCAGCCAGGTGGCTTAATGGATAGCATCCTGGACATGGAATCAAGCAGTTTTATCTTCCTGTGTTCAAATGTGGCTTCAGTCACTATCTTGAGACCTTGGGCAAATAACTTAATTTTATTTGCCTCAGTTTCCTCATTCACAAAATGTTTTTTATTCTTTTTAAATTTTTCTTATTTTCTTATTTTTTATTCTTCCCTTTTGAACTTCATTTTTAATTTTTAAAAATTGATCCTTTGTTCATGGTAAGGGAATTTAAAATTCCAATCTAGCTCTTCCAATTTGGTTTCCTTTTAATGACCTAATATCTTTTCCAACATTGAAGTGCACAAAGAATTTAAGAAATCAGAATCCTGGTTCATCAGTGAAATAAGCTGAGCAATTTGGTATAAGATTATTCTGAGTCCCTTATTCAGGCTCAAGTTATTGTCCTGCTGAGAGCTTAAATTCCTTAGAGAATCACCTACTTTTATGAGTTAACTCAGGAGAATTCTGCCTTTGGTTCAGAGATTTTTCTTGCTACAAACAAATACAAATTCCAGTTCAATGAAGCTCAATACTGCAAAAATCATTCTTCTGCCTACATTGTCATGGCCTTGTGACCATCATCCCTGGGTTCTTTGGCTCCTGCACTGAATCCCTCCTCCCCACTTTTTCTTATATACTACAAATTATAAACATACTTTTCTTCAGGAATTTATTCATAAAGGAAAAACAAAAGGTAATGATGGAATTTTGAATAGGAAATCCAAAAGGAACTTCTCAATGAACAATGTAGATAAGGTACAGGATAGCTATTTATTTCCTCCAGATAAGTACAATGATTAAAATTTAAAACAAACAAAGATGACAACAACAAAAAAACAAGCCAAAACAAAATAAAAACCTCATGAGCATTTATTTACAAATACTGTATTTCGGGCCTTACAATCACCATATTTCAGGCATAAATCACCATTATACTCTCCTAGCCTCAAGGTCAGTTCTTAAAACATCAAAACATGATATTTTATGAAACTTCTGAATAGCAATTTCATCTTCACTGTGTTCATCTTCCTCAAGTCTCACTTCTGACAAATCAGAGAATGTCTAACTTACATATTCAGGTATTACAAAGAAAAGACTGAAGATAAGTAGTTTTCCTGGATCAGTGGCCAGCACTCTCCCTCCACTGCCATCACAGGGACCAAGGGATTTCTGTGATATTCCAAAGTCCTTCAACACTCAATATATCCCTGAAAGTAGACAGGTAAGCTTAGCTTAGTTCCACTTGTTTCTATGGAAGAGCCTTTTCCACTTATGACTCTTTTTCACCTGAGAATTTTTTACATGATTCTATCTGAAATCTGAGCCAAGGTGTTTCTGGCGGTGTTCATATATGCACAATGCAAAATGTACATGTTGTATGTTTAGAACCAAGGTTGGAGTGAAATTATGCAATAACATGGACAAGTGCTGCCAAAACATCCATTGAAGGTTTGATTTTGAATTAATTTTTGGTTGTTGTATTCAGAAACTTTTTACTGTTGCCAAAATTTTTGCCACCCCCCCCACATTCAGTTACATGAATAGAACTTTGCACTATGGAATGTGTTCTATCTCCCACTTTTTTAAATAGCAGATTTCTCTATTTTGCCCATGCTGAAAGTATAAGGGCCCAATAATACCATTACTGGTATATCTGGAAGTTATTTCTTGCTTAATTTTTAACATGTGCTGTTTTGCCCTTCCTCAAGCAGTTACCACCCAAAACTTCATCTCACTTCTTAGGTACTCACTATATCAAAGCTATCTTTGTGGATATACAACTGTTTTCAATCCTGCTACAGCCCAGAACTCTAGAACTCAAGCCTCAACTTCAGAATCTCCAATAGTTGGAATTGGCTAGCTTTATTTGTATTATACAAGTAGTTATATAATGATAACAATAATATCATATATATAAAATATATATAGTTATACAGATTATATAATTAGCTATGCAATGAAATCACAAGTTATATAATTCTATTCTATTGTTATTATGTAGTCCTTTAAGGCTTGTAAAGTACTGAACATATTTTCTCACAACAACTCTATGACATAGGTGTTATTATTAGTCCCATTTTATAGATTAAAAAGTTGAAAGTTTGTGTGGCAGGCATATATGAGAAGAACCATAGTGTAATAAATAGTCAGCTTCAGAATCAGGAAGACCTGTATTGAAGCACTGCCTCAGATATTTTAGCTGAACCATTTTTTTTTCCTTCATCAATGAGAAGCCACTAAAATTTATTGAGAGAAAGAAAATGTCAAGAATCTCAAGGAAAGTAAGGAGAAAATAGCAATGAATAAGAATAGCACTTTTAGATCTTAAATTATAATAAAATCATCAACATAATAGTATTTGATACTGGTTAAAATAGAAAGGAAAATCAGTGGAACAGACTAGATAAGCAAGTTTTCAGAAACAATCAGACTCAATAACCAAATGTTCAATAAGCATAACAACATAAATTACTTTGCAATAGATCCCTCATCTAATGAGAACTACTACCGAAACTGGAAAGAAATTTAACAAAAAAAGTAGTTTTAGATCAATGTCTTAAACCATGGCCACTACAATAAGCTCAAAATGGATATGTAACATGAATATTAAAGTTCCTACCATTAAAAAAAAAACAAGAGAGGCAGATCAGGTATCTTTTATAGCTATAGCTGAGGAAAAGTTCTTAACTGAACATAGGATAGAGAATATCACAAAAAGTAAAATAGATAATATGAATCATATGAAACTAGAAAGATCTTTCACTAACAAAGTCTGTGCAGCTCGGATACACATATTTCTAGATAGGAGAAATGCTAATTGTGTGTGTGTGTGGGGAGGGATCTCAGCATAAAATATCTCTGATGTGAGTCTTATGTCCAAAATTTAAAAGGACGACACAATAAGGTAAAGGAAATCACTAAAGGTTTTTCGCAGGGTATGTGATTTGTAGGGGAAAGGGATGGATCAGATGTAAGGGTCATGTGATAGAGGCTGTCTTTAATTGAACTGGACCTTATATGAGGGTTTGAAAAGGGGACAAAAAACTGGTAGAATTTTTTAAGAAAGCATTTCAAACACCAAAGACAGAGGTAATGAAGGTCTAAAGTTGGGTGCAGGAATGAAAATGGAAAAATTGGAGAAATGACATATTTGAAATTAGAAACATTGGAATTTAGCAACTGATTGAATGTGAAAAGTAAAGAAAAAATGTAGCAGTCAAAGATGACTTCAGAGTTTTAATTATGGATGAATATAAGGATAGGAGTTTCATTAACAGAAATAGGAAAGCCACCTTTAGGGAGAAGATAGATTTGCTTTTGAACCTATTTTAAAAGGAAAATCCACCTAGAGAGAGAGGTCTAGTGAGTAATTTGTAGCTTAAAAGTGAAGTCAGTGCTGAAGTATTGATTTAAGGTCAGTCTTGTAAAAGTGATAGCTGAAGTCTGAGAATGGATGATATTACCAAGAACTATGTTTCACCTGTCCTAAAACAACTTTCCCTTGACCCCGTTATCTTACAGCTCACATTTCCTGTTTCCTGCCAGAATTTTAGAAAACATAAAGTATGCTCTATTTTATTAGCAACTACTGAACCCTCAGCCTCTTACAATCAGATGTCCATGTCCATAATCTTGTAGAAACTTCACTTTAAAAGGTTATTGGTGACTTCTGAAGTCAGATTTAATGACATCTTCTCAAACTTCAACCTCTATGATCTCATCACAAACTTTGTCACTGTTGACTACCCCCATTTTCTTGATAGTCTGTCTTCCATTTTGTCCCATGACAATGTTCTCTCCTGGTTTATCTTGTACCTTTGACTCAATTTGTTAATGTCTTGCCTTATCCCATCTCCTTAAAAGGAATACCTTACAAGTTTCTATACTCAGTATATTTCTCTTTTCACTCCACATCTCACTTAGCCAATCTCATCCACTTTTGAGGCTTCAAATACAATATCTATGCAGATCTCCTCCCATCCTCCATAAATCCTTTCTCTTCTGTTTTATTTCCAACGATACCATCATTCCAATAGCCACCATAATTAAAATCTTGAAGTAATCCTAGAGTATCCTTTCAAGAATCGTAAAATCTAATAAAGAGAAATAATATATATAGGAGAATAGCGACTAATGAACGTTATTTTGGTCCTGGAAAGTCACAGAAATATGAATAGAAACATAGGGGACTCTTTCAACATAGCCTTTCAGTGGTAATACTAATGTGATTACAATTTCATAAGGGAAAACTTCATGGAAAGCATGTCGATTGATTTTTGTTTTTCATTTATTTATTTATTTATTCATTCATGATTTATAATCTTAAAAACATCCTTTCACTAATATAAGGTAATTTGGTTATGGAATTTGGTGATTTGGTCCAAATGAGACACAGAGTTTATCTGACTTTCTGCCCTGGATTGAATGAAGTTAGTTGTTATTTTTTTGTAATAGGATAAAAGATATTTGGGACTGACTGGATATGAAGGAACTATTATAATAGAGACAAAGATGAAGGTGGTGGTAGCAGACAACAGCTGAACCTTACTTTCATCGAATTGGCTCAAAAAGGGAATAGTATACACATTCAAAATATTGAAATATTGTTCTTATGTGTAATTAGAAGGGAATAAAATAGTATTTTTTAAAAGAAAGAAAAAAAGAGAAATAATTTGAAACTGCCTAAAGATAAGCATAATTCTATCTCTTCTCTCTCATCTTAGAATCTTCCTTTATGAAAGCTGGAAGGATCCTCTGAAGTCATCTCATCTCATCTTCTGATTTTACAGATGAGGAAATTTAAGGGATTTACCGAAGGTTTCAAAGGTGGTAAGTGCCAGAGGCACCATCTGAACTCAGATCCTTAATGTCAGAACCAGCATTCTTTCGCCCAAATCATGCTTGTCCCTCCTTCTCGCTTTTCCTCATTGCTTGTATTACAATTTTGTCCTGAGTTGGTACAGCTACACAGATCAGAAAAAAAAAAATACTTGGCAAAGAAAAGTAGAGGATCAAGGTTATTTGGGTATAGTGGTGGTCTATATATATATATATATATATATGCTTGCATCTCATTTTCCCTCTCAGACTCAGATACTGAATTTACTGGAAACTAAAAAGCTACATGCAAAAAATGTGTCAGAGTCTAGAATTAGTGCCCATAATTGAAATGCAGGCGATTTCAGAATGTAAATCAAGGTGAGCTTAAGGATGGGAGGTTTTCTGTTGACAAAATATTCTTTTCAACTTTTCTTTGGGATATACTTCCTTTTTTTACTCTCAAAGTACGCAACAGCTTCAGAGATATGAATTCTATTATTGCTATATTGTTCCTAATACATTTTTCAGCAGCAAAAATGTCTTTGTGCCACTAAACAACAGCTACTTGCAAGCGAAAAGGGAACAAAAGCTCATAAAACCACAATAAAATATTTATTTGTCTTCAGCAATAGGATTAATTTTATCACTGTAGATTTATGACCCTAGAAATTCGTGGCTGGATATTAAATATATCAAAATAGCAGAACAAGGCGCTCGTATTAGGAACTGTGTTGTGAAACTTATGATTTATTGGAGAGAACAGATTTCGGTTTTGTTTCTTCTTCTTTTTTTTTTTTTTCAAAGGACTTAATAAAACAGCAGCAAAATTGAATTAGTCTGGCATAAAGTTTAATTGCCTGACAAAAATTTGATATTGCTATTGTGTTACTGTTTATGTACGACATATATCAGACTTGTGGGTTCCTCCTCTCTATTCCCCCCCAAACCTGAATGGTGGGGTGATAATCTGTGGTGGTAACAAGGGATATGTTAGAAATGATTCTTCTCTGTACCATGTTTTACTCCCCAAAGTGAAAAAGTTCCTTTCACAGTGGCCTTTCCAAAAAGGGAATACATGGCTTTTCAGCTCTGTAGCTTCTCCCTTGGCAGTCTCTCAGTTGTAAGCCAGACTCCTTAGGAGTCCTCCAGCTTTGGAGTGCTCTATCTAGCTCTTGTGATAATGTGTCTGCCTTAGTGATGTTCAGAGCTGTTGCTCTGGGAGGGTTGTCTTTTTTATGACAGAGATAGCTTGATGGTAGAAAGTCATAAAAGACAACACAAAATCTACAATTTTCAATCTTTCTGGGTTTTGAATTCCTACTACAGCTATGAATTACCCTCTTCCTCCCCACAAGAGTTTTGTTTGTGCGTTTGTTTTGTTGGATTTGTTTTTTTCTTTTCTTTTTAGAGATCCAAGAAGTGTTATTTGAAATCAAAACAAAAGCAGACACCTGAGCTTTGAGTAAAGGAAAGGGAACTGGATATCTTTCTGTGAGGAAAGCTGCTAAGAAAAACCTGCCATAACTCAAATAGCAAAGAACATAAGAATAGAAATGCCAAATTCTGGTGATATTACAGTTCATAGCTAGGGACCTTTAGATCAATGTTTTCTAACTACCTCCCCTCCTCTTCCAACATGTTTGCTCTTCCTTGAAATTTTACCAGGACATAAACTTTTAGTATTTTAATTCTACAAGCCCCTATATATAAATGTAATTTTGCATGCGTATATGTGTATATATGTGCATATATGTATATATATATTCATTTGAAAAAGTTATACATTATATATTATTATATAACAATGTATATGTATGAGGAGCAATACTAAGTTCTTTCTGGAGGAACCTGAAGTCCCCCAATATATGCATGTAGTGCCTGTATACATAAACTTGTGTTTATATGAATATTTTTATTCATATACATGCATTGGTAAATGTATATATTGGACATGGATATACACAGCATACACATATGTGCGTCTAAATGCACATGCACATATAGAGTATCCCAAAGTCATACATTTATGAGTATGCGTACATGCACATGTATTCATATATGCATACATATAGATATTTACAGGCACACAAAATTATATGCAAATAGACGCTTCTCTCTCTGTGCATTAAAATCCTGCAGTTCTAATTCTATACTTTGTCTTGAACTTTGGAGAGCTATTATATTAAAGCTGCCAAAAGTAGTAGGATGTACAGTTAGAAATTGAAATATTTTACTCATTCATAGCTTGTGAAACATCAGTCTAAATAAATATCATGTTCACCTCCATCCATCTCCTCCATTTAGTGAGGCTACAATCCAAAATACCAGGAGTAGTCTCAGGGAAGGATGTAAGAACCAATCTAAGTGAGTTAATCTTATCAGAATTCACAGGAGAAGTATGTTTTGGTATGAAGTTAAGTGAGTAAAAGTGTGTACTACTTTGGGCAGGTAACTTATTTTCTAACTTATTCTAACTTATTTTCTTTTCTTTTTTTTTTTTTTTTTTTTACATTTTTTTTCAGACTAGATTAGCTGCTTTTGATTGGCACCACATATTATTCATCCCATGCTTTCAGAGGTCTTGGAAAATGACTAAGCAAGCCATTTACATTGCTATAGTGTTGTTCTCCCTATAGAATTTTACCAATTTGGCTGTCTTGCTTTTATCTTGGAGTCAGTGAAATTGTGATATGTCTCAGATATGCTTGGGAGACTGATTAGGTCTAAAAGGGACCAGTGTTTTTCTCCTTTTAACCAAATTTAGTTTGTATTGTTGTCTAACTGAGGAAGGTGCTAAAGATAATATAAGATATAAGGCTGACTCATTGACAGCCAATCATTGTGCTTTTGTCTTTTAGTATGACTGGGAATGACTCACTGACAACAAATCAGGAGGATTTTGTCTAGAAATATTACTCAGGTTAAAAAAAATTCCTGAAGATCTATAAGATTTAACAGTAGAACGGGAATTACAGTGTTCTGCTACCATTTAATTCCATTAGATCTTCTCTTTGTGCTTGGAAAATTGCAGGAGTAAGAGTCCCTGAGACCTCTACGATGATTTGCCTGCTGCTACTTCCTAATGTTTACAGATCTTCCTTGCTGCCTTGCCATATTTTTAATAAATTGATCTCCCCCAAATCTCCAAATAGATCAAGTATATAGCATCACACTGCAGATCTAAAAGTGGAAGGACAACTACATACAAGCAATACCCTAATGAGTTCCCAAGATTATATCTCAAAAGATACCACTTCCACTTCACCCTTTCTTATCTGACTAGTATGGCACCCTTTTCTGATGTCACATTCCTTCTTTTAGTCTTGAACTTTAATTAGCCATTTCAATAGCTCTTGAATTCTGTCTCCAAATCCTTACATGCCTTGACAAGTCCCAATTTATGCCATTTTTCTTTTACATTCCTATCCTTGTGCTTAAAGCCATTAGAGATGATCCATTTGTGTGTGTGTGTATACACATACATATACATATACACATATATACATATATATATAAAGGGTCAGTTGAGATTATATGTATATATACATATATATGTATGGATAAATCTCAACTGACCTTGAGTTTATATGTATACATACATATAATCTCAACTGATCCTTTGAAATTATATATATGTATATATATATATACATATATATATATGTATATATATATGTATATATATATATATATATATATATATATATATATATACATATAATCTCAACTGACCCTTTACTATAATACTGTAATTCTTTTACTGTCCTCCTCTTTCCAAAAGCTTGGAAATAAAGACGTCTTCTCACTACACCTTTTTGACTACACTATACAAATGATAGACTTAAGGAACTGTGCACTAAAAAGAAAAATCATGGAGATATTAATCCCACAAAGCATTTTGCAGACTCAGGGTATTGGCATTTTCTATCAACAATCTTGGAGATCATAGGGATGCTGGTGAACAAACTATAGAAAGCATTGATACTCTATTTGTAGACAAAATACCTGAAGATGTTCTGTCTTCATTTCTTTCATGCATCTACTAATTACCAAGTATCTGCTTTGCATAAGTTAATATACTAGGCCTTTGGACACAGATAGATGAACAGGACATGGCCTGGTGACAATTGATCTGGAGAACAAATCAAGGTAAAACAATACAAAATTTGAAGGGGGTACTTGAAAATTATAATTAAAAAAGGAATCTGGATACATATTACAAGAAATTATTAAGAAAAATTGCCCTAAAGTTCTAGAAAAAGAGAGTAAGTAGAAATAGGAAAAAAACTCTACTGTTCACCACCTGAAAGATATTCTAGGAGGAAAACTTAAAGGAATTTCACAATCATGTTTCAATACTTCTAGGTTAAAGAAAAGCCACTGAAAGCACCATAATAAACAAAAATAAATAAATACAGTATAAGTGCAGTCAGAATTTCCTAAGACCTAGTAGCATCTATTCCAAAATACCAAAGGTCTTGGAACATCATATTTTGAAGAGCAAAATAGCTGAAGTTGTATCCAAGAATAACTTACCCAGCAAAGTTGAGTATATTCTTAAATAAAATATAAAAGGACATCTAACAAACTGAAAGACTTTCAGGAACTTGTAACAAAAAGACCAGAACCCAATGGAAAATTCTATATAAAAGATCCAGAAGAAATATAAGGAAAACATTAGAGACGAATTATAAAAGAGTCCTTAAAGTCAAACTGTTTACATATATATTATATATAAATACAAACACACAAAATATAAGTATATATGTATGCATGTATGTGTGTGTATATGTGTGTGCATGTACATGTATGAAAATATTTCTGGTATTCTTAAAATTGTCATTATTACTAAGGTAGTTAGAAAGAAAACAAAATTGAGTAGGAAATGGTAAAAATTAGCAATTATATTATAAAAATGGGATATAAAAGGAAAACTAATACAGAAGAAGCAGACAGGGATGGAAAGCTGGTAATGTTGGAACCTTATTTTCAGCTGGGTTGAAGAAGAACCCATATGTATATCTGGAAGGGTGTAGAAGTCTTATGAACATGTAGAGTGGTGAGAAAACTGGGGGATAAGGTGGGGAAAGGCTTTTTGGAGGAGTGTGTGGATTAGGTTTGAGAGTGTGGGAGGGTGAGATAGGGAGTAAAAGAGTGAACGAAGAAGATAAAATAACAGGAATAAGTAAAAAGAGAGCCTGAGAAAGAAAATAGTGAGTAAAAACAAGATCAAGGGAAATTCACAAGTAATAATTATAATTTTGAATGTGAATAATGTTTATAGCATCTCTCTTTGTGTCAAAGAATTCAAAATTGTAAGGTTCTCCCTCAACTGTGGGGTGCATGAACAAGTTATAGTCCATGGTTGTGATGAAATACTACTGTGCAATAAGAAAGGATGAGCTCCATGATCTTAGAAAGGCATAGGAATACTTGCACAAAATGGTGAAGAGTGAAATGAGCAGAAACAAGAGAATTTTGTATACAGTAACACCAATATTGTTTTAAGAATGTCTTTGAGAAAGTAAGTCATTTTGACTATATAAATACACAAATTAAAAATAAAGAACTATATGTACCCAGAAAAAAACTGATAAACAGTAGTTTGTGAAAGAATAATTTTACATATATATGTAAATAGTATTTGTCTCTAATGGTAGCTGTTGGGTAGGGCAGGGGAAAAGGAATTAAAAAAAGGAAAAAAATTCCATGATACTTATTATATATTTAAAAAGAATAGTAAGGTGTTCACAATATATTTACAGTTTTATGTACAATTTTTTAAAAAGTTTTTCTATGTTGTAGAAATATTGGATTTTTTTTCATAAATTAAAAATAAAATAATTTTTAAAAGGAGATGAACCACCATGCAAATTAGAAAAGAAAAATGTCAGAAAGTGGGCACAAAATTGTCATAGCAGTTCAGAGAGAAGGTCCATATCTTTAGCTTGTAGAATAAAGAAAGATTTCATAAGAAATAGCCAAATTTGAATCGGTTGCCCCAAAAACGGGCAGGACTTTGATGTCCCCTGTAATATTAAATCTGTGTTTGAGATAACAAAGGGTCTGTTTATTTGGAGGACTTTCTTTGATTATCGATCTCAGGGAGGAAAATAAAGATTTTACAAACTCTGAAAGAACAATAGTTCATAAAAAGGTGACAAAATATGACTGCAAACTCAGAAATTTCCAGTGGATACTTGACCCAGTTTATAGATTCCTGATAATTTTCACCTCAAATTTCCAGAATTAATGTGAGAAAAGGATGTTACATTCTATATGAATTAAAATAATCATATAGTACATACATGTACAAAATATAAAATCACAGTTATGACCCACTAGGTGTTTCAGTTGGTTATAAGCTTGATATGAGCTTCTGCTATTGTAGTCATCATGCTATCTACATTCTGTTCAGGTCAAGCCACATGGGAAGGCACTGATAAAATAGAGAGCATATACAACATATCATCTAGTGAGCCAGTGTGGCTTAGTGGAAGGCCTGGGTACAAAGCCCAGAGACTCCTATCAGTTGTTTTACTTTATGCAATTCACTCATATTCTCTCTGGTTCATTTTCATCTGTAAAATTAGGAGTCTGTATTAGATGACTTTGAAAGGCTTAAGTAATCAACATATATTTATTAAATACATTATATGTGTTGGACATCATATTAGGTGCTAGGGATATCAAGACAAATATGAAACAGTCCCTGTTTCTTTCACTGAGCTTATTTTGTTTGGGGGGATAGATGAAGAAAGAAGGGAACAATATTATGATTGCTTTGTTCTAATTTACACTAGAGGACAAAATTAGGAGTAATGGCTAGAAGCTGCAAAATGACAAACAAACTTGACAGAGGAAAAAAGTCCCAATATGTAAAGCCACTCAAAGTAGAATAAGGTAGCCACCTGTCTTAGGAAGCAGTAGGTCCCTCTTAATTGGAGATCTTCAAGTACAAATTGGATGAATATAGTTTGGGCACATTGTGTCTAGAGGGGTGAAATTTTTCTTCAGATATGGATTGAACTAGATGACCAATTAAGTTTCTTCCAACTCTGACAGTCTCTGGTTCAGTTAAAAGAATACATTAAACACAAAGAACTCATGAAGGAAAATGCTAATCATAACCAGATAAAGAACTAATGGACTCATAAAGTAAATCAATGCACAATTTGTCATTTACTTTATTCTTTCTCATGTTACTTCCACTTTTGATCTATTTCTGTTTTCACAATTATGACTAATATGGAAATATGCTTTACCTGCTAGCATATGTACAAATTAGATCAAACTGCCTACTTGTGTTGGAACAGGTGAGCTGAGGAAGGGAAAGAGAGAAAAAACTTTGAAACACAAGATCTTATAAATATGAATGCTAAAAATGTTCTTGTCATGTATCTGGGGAAAAATAAAATGCTATGATATTAAAAAGAAATTAATTAAAAAGAAATCTAAGAAAAGCTAAAGCACACAAAATTCTATCGCTATATTCTATTTCCTCAATTTCTTATAAACCATTTTTATAAAACAAATGGGAAATGTGTTTAATAAATGCATGTTGATTGATTAAATCTTTTAAGGTCATCAAATTCAATCTCCAAATTTTATAGTTGTTTTGGTATCTTAAGCATTCTCTCGAAAATTTACATAGCTATTTGTTGTATACTATCATCCCATTGTATAGCTAATCATATAACAACATATTTCCTCACATATTGTAGGATTCATGTTGTGAATGGGTAGAATTTTAGAAATGGGCTTCCTCCTTTACAACCTTAAAATGTACCATCTAACCCAAGAAACTGAAAAGCTGAGCTAGGGAAGAAATCATACTCTTTGATTAGAAATATTTGCAGGTCAGAGTCTCAAAAGTAAGATTCTCTTCAATATTACTTATTCTAATTCAGATAATTGGTACATTAAAATGAACAAATTAGAAACAAGCAACCAGAGGGTGCTGGATTAGCAGGAGTCTTAAAAGCTTTGTAGCTTCCTTGCATAATTATTGAGAAGGCATGTTTAATTAGCATAAAATGCATTAGTAACAATTAAACAAAGTCGAGGTCAACAAATTAACCTTTTTCAAATTTAAAATTGGCTTTTTAATTCTGGAGTGCTCTCAGCCCAGCAGAAAGTGCTATTTTATTTCAATTTGATTTTCTGATACTATTGTGATATTAAAAGACCTTTTTTTCCCCCTTTTGGGCTTCTGTAGTCTATGATATTCTATACTCTAGGAAGCAGAGGCTGTCAACCAAGATTTTTGTTTCCAGAGAGACACTCATTTAAGACTCTTAAATGGGAAGGTTCAAGACTAAAAAGAATGAAGATGAACCTACAATTTCAAGAAACTATGTTTTTCTTGCTGGACTCTTTTTGAGCTGCGTGAAAAATAGAATGAAGAGACTTAAATAGTTGCTCCATTTCCTAATCCCACATCTTGTACCTCAATTGAAAAGGGTTAAGAGCCCATTAAATTCTCTTCTTGGTCCATAAGCTTCTTTTCAGTACCTTCCCCAGATTGTGAAGAAAATTTCCTGAAGGTTAGCCAATAAAATTTACTGTACTCCTGAAAATCTTTGACTTACATCTTTGAAACATGGGGTCATTTTAATTATCTATAGATGAAAGCCAGTGATTTGACTCCAGCTGACTTCAGGTGTCCCTTATGATATATAACATCTTAAGAATCCCATAAAATTCTGTTTCTTTGGCTAAAATGTAAGAAACTGCTGTGTTTTTCTTGGGTTTTTCTTTTTATTAAAACTATGCTTTTATGTGACTAATTATTACAGATACCAGCCACATTTACCCTGCTTTGTAAGGATACTGGAATCAAATTATTAATTGAAAAATGAAAAAATGCTTACATTTATAATTATCAGTAAATTAGATTTTCATCTTGTAGTTAAAAGGTGTCAGTTACAAAACTATTTGTACCTTCAGAGAAGGGTAGAGGAAAATGGAGACGATACATTGCCAGGTCATTGCTCTGTATAAATGACAGTAGATCAAATTGGGGTTCCGCAGTTTGTTTATCCTTACAGTATTGTAGCCTTATTCTTTTTGATAGAGATGATTTTAATCCCTTTAATATGAATTTATTAAGCTGTGGTTTACATACTCTGGTTTCTTGATGTATCAAAGACAGTATGAGGCAGTGCAAAAAATACAAAAGATCAGGAGATTTTGCTTCTAATCTCAGTTAGCTGGATGACCATGGATAACTCACTTTATTCTGCCATTTTCTTGTCCCTGCATCTTCTGGACAATGAAACCTCTAAAGAATCTGGAGGAGAACTCAATGAGTTCTATAACTCCATGCAGGATGATCTGGATTGATAAATTTATGACCATAAACTCACATAGTCCCAGTTTTATTTCATATTCTATCCTAGTTGTCTTTTTGCCCCACTATTTAACCCTCTAGAAAATAAGAACTGAAGAGACCATATTCTAGAGATTTTTAATTCACATATGACTGGAACTCCTGCCATAGGATTGTGCTAGGTGATTGCTGACATAGACTCATTAAGGCCCATTCTATCTGAAAGGCTCTACCCCTGCCTTCCATTCTAGCTTCGTCATTTGTTGTTTCTTGGACCACTAAAATCTATATAGTACACCTTTGTCATCTATCCTTACTCCTTAGAATTTCTCTGGAAAATTATAACCACATCAATACTTCTATGGTCTCAAGTGTTTTTTTCTAACTTTAAAATTCTATTAATCTATAGACCAATATTTCAGTTTTTAAAGTTTCATTAGTAAATCTTCTTACAGAGTTTGGGAATTAAAGAAAATTGATTTTGATCTGGTTCTGTTTGATTATTGGTTTTCTTTCACCCCACCTACCAGTCCTCTGGTACTTACAGAAAGCTTATTCCAGGGCTTAGCATCACACAGAGATGACTGAATTCTCAAAGGCTATGTCCTGGAATAAAAATTATGATCACTTCTAGCAAGTTAGGGAAGTTTTGAATATAATTCTACTGACATATTTTCCTGATTTTTGTGAACCAGCCTAAGGCCTGATAGTTTCATCCCCAGCAGCTTAGAAACTAGGCAATAAATTCTTTGGCCAGGGTAACTTATGAAACCAAAGAAACATATAATATGTCTCTCAGTCTTGTGTTTCTTTTGAGGATTCTGGCAGAATAGAAGCAAAAAAGATAAGCAAATGCTAAGATTTGTACATTTAGTCATTAAATTTAAATGTAGAAACAGTAGTCTAAACATGTTGCTATCATGCTAGAAGGACTAAATCATACCAGTTTTAACATTTTTACTTTAAGTGAAATTAAAAAAAAAAAGGAATTTCAGCTACATTGGAGGAAGGCTCCCAAGTTCTCAATAGAGAGGTAAATAAAGGATTTAGTGATGTCAGAGTTATCATTTTCCCAAAGGCAATATCAAGCATCACTTCATGGCATACTTGCTTATCTTGCTCCATAATGCTCATAACAAGTTAAAGCACAAGAACTGATGAAAGTAAGTGTGGTTTATTTATGAGCATCAATTTCAGAGAATGAAGCAGAAAAGTTCTATAAAAAACTTGAAATAATTCTCCAAAGTCAATGAGTAGATACATAATCAAATAAAATAGTTTACCTTCCTAAAGTGATCAAATCTTAACAATGAAACCTTCACATTTGGAATCAAAATTAAGTAGGAGGAAGAAAGTTGTATCACATCTGATAACTTTCTAGCTTGGTTCTTTATACAAAACCTATTTTTTCACATTAGTATTTTCCTAATTACATGACTGCAAGTTATAGAGAATTCCTATCTGTAAGCAGTAAAACCTGAAGATGTTCCAAAGAACAATGGAAAGATTGATGGTGGATATATGAAAACAATGACTTTTATGAAAAATAATAGTGTCAAAGTAAAATGTGAGCTAGTTACATTGTAAAAATTTTAAAAAATAAGAATAATATAGGGGCATTTTTGTTATATTTGGTACCCATAAACATTTTTTAGTGAAGAATTTGGGGGATAGGAAAATAATTGTGGAAATAAATACAATATAATTATTTTACATTGGAGCATTGGAATTGGAAAAAGAGAGCTAGGCCAAACCTTCATCTCAGATACCAGCTATATTACCCTGGTTAAGTTAGTTGAAGTCTTTATGCCTCAGTTTGCTTAATTGTAAAATGATCAAAACCAGTTTCATTTAGTTCCCCAAATGGTGTGGAAAAAGTGGTTATGTTGCTTCAGAAACTGAAATATTGATGTGTGTAAATTCATAGAATTTTAAACTTGGAAAGAATATTTGAGACCATAGAGTTCAAGTCCTTTGTTTTGTCTCTCAATATCCTCACCTGGAAAATAATCAAATGTATAAGTGAATGCTTACACATTTATTTAGTCTTTATTATAAGGCAAATGATGTACTGAATTTTGGGACAAAATATAAAAGCAAAAAGGTCTCTGCCCTCAATGAATTTATAAATCATTTTTGGAAAAAAAATATATACATAGGAGTACTGGTCAGGGAGGAATGTTTCATATTCTCCTTTGGGAATTCATAGGAGAGCTAATATACATAACCTTTTTAAAGGTTATGAGGTACTGATTTGATTATAATAAGGGTAGATAATAAGGGTGGGCCACATAGATCCAGGAGACAATAAATGACTGGGCTAAAATGAGAAGCAGGGATAGAGCCATTCAGATATAGTGGGCTTAAATGAGTCCATGTCAACAATCACTTAGAACAATTCCATACATCTCATGGCAGGAGTTCCAGAGGTAAGTGGATTTAGACTCTCTAACAGGGATGCTCAAACTTTTTAAATAGGGGGCCAGTTCACTGTCCCTCAGACTGTTGGAGGGCCGGACTATAGTAAAAACAAAAACTTTGTTTTGTGGGCCTTTAAATAAAGAAATTTCATAGCCCTGGGTGAGGGGGATAATCGTCCTCAGCTGCTGCATCTGGCTGGCAACTGTAGTTTGAGGACCCCTGCAGAACATGGTCTCTGCAGGTTTTATTGTTTAGGGGGTTCAGTCATGGGGAAAGGAGATAGCTGGGGTAGAATAAATATATAGTAAGGCTGGGGTTGTCTAGATATAGGGGACTATATAAGTTTATGCTCATGAATTCACCAATCCAGACTATCCTGTCTAGAGTTCTAGAACTCAATGAATTATCCTCTGAATTCTTTGGAGCTTTGATTGTCCAGAATATGTAGGGACAGAGTGGATTACAAGAAGATGGCAAAGTAGAGTAATTTACTCAAGCTCATCCAGCTAAGTGAGACTAGAAGTCAAATCTCACTATGCATTATCATTGCCATTTTATAGTTAAGAAAACTAAATTTCACAGAAGTTGAGTTATTTGCATATGATAATACAACTAGTTTCAGAGATGAATATATATGAAAGCTGGGGAAGTTGACTTTCAAAGACATTTCTATCTATATCCTAGATATATCATTAAGAGACTTTAAGGGATTTATGATCTCATAAAACTGAGTATCCCCCTTACTAGAAAATATAATAGATCATCACATAATCACAGAATTACATTTTTAGGTCTACACAAGAACCTTATTCCAATGCTCAACATTATGCAGAAATGTCTTAATTCTCAAATGCTATACCTTCCCTTTCACAAATTTCACAAATAATGAAAGACTGAAACCAGTGCATTTCCCTGGGAGACAAAATAAGAAATGGAGAGACAAAGAGAGAAGAGACAGAGAGATAGAGATAGAAGAAAGAGAGAAAAAAAAGAGAGAGCATAAGAGAAGGAGTGATATATATCACCATCATCCTTTCTAACAAACTTGAACTATTACAGTTTCTCTCATCTTTATCCCTGGGGTGTCTGCATATTTTAGGCCCAAATCATGATAGCAGTGACAGCAGCAATAAGTGCTTCTTCTGTCTTCTCCTTATTTGATTGCATGCTTTATGTCTTCCCAATTCCATTGCCTTTGAATATATTCCTCTTGGGAGAGCCTCTCTATCTCTCTAGAACAGGGAAAAGAGTGACATTTTAAACTTTAAGACAACTGCTATTTAGTCTATGAGTCTTGACATGCTAAAAGATTCCCTTCTGGACAACACAACTTCCTCTCCCAGTATGCATTTCTCATGGTAGAGAGTTGCATATTTTTATTAGTATCTCATTCTTCTCATCTTGTTCAACAGAATTCAAATACAAATGGTTCTGGGACAAATAGGGTAAGCCTCTAATTTTTAATTCTGTCTACCTGGTCATGATCAAGGCATGATGCCTTGACGTATGTGAATTGAATTTGAGTAAGGCAGAGCTTTGCAAAATCATTGGCTTTGCTCTCTCCTCCAGGATCAGTTGGAGTCTAGGCAAAACAAAGATCAAGCAGACTTGCAATGGCCAATCAATGACTTGGAACTTTGGTTTTAGAAACAATACCCAAAATTTGGAAGGGATCTTTGAGGTTCCATGATCCACCTTCAGAAAGCACTACTTGGGAAGTTGGACTAGACATCCTCTGGTTTTTTATCATTGGGATGGATCTCTAATAAAATAGCCCCCAAATCTCTCTTAAATCTCATAACACAGAAGAGAAGTAGTACCTATTTACTGATAGCTCTTTGCTGTTTTCAGCTACACAATGAATTTACTCATAATTTGGCTCTCTAGACCACAGTATATTTCAGTTGTCTTATTTCATCTTCACTAAACACAACTCTGCTGTTCTTCCATACCCTTATTTTTAGCTAAAGGCAGCAATATTCAAAAAAGAGGGCCTTGTCAGTGCTCAGAAAACAATGGGAATAGAACTGACAATAATGACAAAGTCATTTTAGTAGCAACAGCTTGGAATAGTTAATTGTTGTTCATTTTGATAAATTCCAGAGGGATTCATGAAGCAATTTAAAAAATGTAATAATGCATAGTCAAGAAAATTAGAGTTTATTTTCTGAGCTTTTTTTTCTTTTGGTGTATGTTCTTTTTATTATTATTATTATATTAGACTTTACAAGGGAAAGATTTAACAATACAAATATATAACAATGCCAATAAATGAAGACAAGGAAAATGGTGCCTTGTAGAACTATTTATTGAGAAACATGAAAGCACAAATCTGGCTTACGTGATGGAACTAATTTTCAGAATGGAGACTCTCTCTTTGAAGATCTAAACATTAAAGTTTATCACAAACTATATGCATATTACTCAGGATGAATTGTGGAATGTTATCATAAACGTTTCTGAAAATTTTAGTTATAAGGAATAGAAAGAAAAGCTGGTCTGTTTTTAGATTGAAATATATGGAAAAGGGGAAGGAATAAGTATTAATTAAGTGCTTCCTAACTGCCAGGTACTATGCTAAGTGCTTTACAAAAATTACTACATTCTGTCTTTATAATAACCCTATGCAGTAGGCAGAAGTTAAGTGACATCCTCTTAGCACATAACTGGAAAGTGTCTGATTCAGGATTTGAAATCAGTTTTTCCGATTCCAGGCTCAGCAGCACTGTAGCTATCATAAATATATATTTGTTATCATATGCACCGTGCTTGCAGTTTACTTTTATATATACTTATAAATGTATGTGCCTCCTCCTTTTGGAAGTGCCTTGAGAACAGGAATTGTTATTTCAATTTTTGTCTTTGTTTATTTAGTATCTAGCACGAGACCTGACCTATAAGTAGACTCTTTAAAAAATTTGCGCTTTTAAAAATACTTGTCTGATTTATTGATTGATGAAATAATTCCCCCTCACTCTTCCCCCTTCTTTCCTCCCTTATTTTTAGGATGGAAATAAAGCAGCTCAAGACTTGTTATTTTATCAATATAGAGAACTCCCAATATGAAATTCCCTTTGCTGATGGCATTTCCATTCTCACGCTTCTAGTATGTGAAAAGGGTCTCTATGATCTTTTTTTTACCGAGAACTTGAAGCGCAGCAGACAACTCAGATGACCTAAGGTCCTTTGGAGCAGAGCAGCCATACAAAGCCAGGAAATCTCAGTGCCTAACTCTAAGTTACCCCGTAATCAAGTATCCCTGAGAACAGTGTTGGTAGGGGCTGGAGGTGGAGAAGAGTGGAAATGAAGTGAAGAGGGAATTAAGATTTGGAGTGAAGGTATAAGGGACTTTAAAAGTGGAGGGAAGAGGATTCAGGAGTGAGCATATGCCCCAGTGCAAGCTTCAGTAAAATCTGGCAGACCCAGCCCAGCTCTGTACAAATTAGGATTCTTCAAATTTGATATTTCCTGCCTATAAACACATTAAATAATTCCTGTGCTAGAACCTTTTGGGAAAAATCACCCTGTCAGTCTCACTTTTGTTAACTTTGATTTGAATTTTATTTTTATTTTTTTTTAAAGTGGATTATTTATGCTGGCATTATTATTTTTAAAATTCCAATAATTTTCTTCCAGTACTTTGTGCCATTCATCAAGGGGTCTCACCCCCTTTTTATTGCTCTTGGGGAATACATACAATAGTTCAGGAAATTGGGTTAAAATGAGATTCTTAACAGTGTGGGAAGGCAGTTGACTTTCTGAATATACCTTATAGCCTCACTGGGAAGGAAGGAGCAAAACACTGCCCACTGTAGGAGACTAAAGTAGATGTAGTGCTATTAAAGCACTTAGGAGTACCAAGGGAACACAGATGAATCTTCTTCCTGTCTCTTAAGAAAAGGGAGATCAATTAACAGAGTCTGTTTCCCAAAGGCAAAATTCCAAAATTCGCTGTGCATTCCTGAGTTTTGCAAACCTTGAAAAACTCAAAGTTCTGGCAAGTCACTTTTAAACCATCAGAGGTAGAGAAGTAAAAAGTCCAATGAATTCACTGTTACCTATTTAATAATGAATAAGATTGTGATGCTGAGTGGCATGACTGATCAAGCATGTAAACTAAAGGGCATAGGAACCAAAGGAGAGACAGACAGACAGACAGAGAGACTGAGAGAATGAGGGATAGGCAAAAGAGGAAAGGAGGATAAGAGAAGGGAGAGACAGAAAGATATAGACACAGAGAGACAGAGAGAGAATGAGGAGGGGCAAAAGAGGAAGAGAGAAAGGAGAAAGAGACACACAAAGATATATAGAGATGGAAAGAGAGAAAGAGACAGAGAAAATGAGGAGAGACAAAAAAGGAAAGGAGAGAAAGAGGGAGAGAGAGAGTCAGAGACCTTGAGAGAGAAAGTGAGTCAGAGAAAGTGAGTCAAGAGAAAGAGTCAGAGAGAGAGAGAATGGGAGAGGTAAAGGAGAGGAGAGAAAAAGAAGAGGAGAAAGAGAGGAAAAAGAGAGGGGAGGGAGAGGAGAGAGAAGAAAGCACCCAAAAGATAACTATCCTTCACCGAATTATTTATAGTTTCAAGTTGGAAATGTGGATTAAGAAATAAGCAGATGCAGGCAGGAACAGCTTCTGAAATTTTGCCTAAACATCTCAATGTTCCAGAGAAGTCCCATGGTCAACTGTGTCAGGAAGGAGCTGACAAATAGGGCATAATAAGAGCAGAGCTCATGCCCTTGTCAGCCTGCATACAGAGATCATTACTGATCCTCTGTAAATCATTACTGATCCTCAGAAAAATGTACTATGACTGGGTATAAAACCTGACTGGAATTTTCCATAGATTGCATGCTCTTGGAGATGGTCTTAGGACTGCACTTGCCAAATAATCTTTGTAAAATGCAGAAGGTTACTGCCAGAGGGATGAGAGCCATTCAGCTTCTCCTTCAGCAGAGGGGGATTTTAAAGCTCAAGCAATTTCCAAAAGGGAAGGGCAAAAAGGCAGGTTACATATGGGTGATTAAGTATGAATACCAGTGGTTGCAGGAATAATTTTGATCTGAAGAGAAGCTGAGTTATGTGAGACGGCCAAGGACCCAGGTGGTTGGCAATCAATCCCAATACAGGAAACATCTGCTTCATCAGATCTAGGAGGGTTGAATCCACCCTAGGAAATCTGCCTTTTAATAGCAGCTCTTTCTCTGGCCTCCTGTGTGGCTTTGGGCAAGTCTCTGAATCATCTTTATCTGTGAAACTGGGATAACACCCATTTTACAAAGATATTTTGGTAGTGATCTCTCTTACCAAGGGATAAATGAGCAAGGAAACTTTCTATCCAGAGTCCTAGCACTTTTTCCCTCTTTTCTGAAACTGCCCTAGCTTTGAAAAGACATATAAGGTCAAAGAGAAAAACTAAAAGATGAAACATTGACTTTAGTTCAATATGCGTTTAAAGTAAATGTTCAATCAACTAGGGAATAGTAATATTCAAAAAAGGATAGGGAATAGGACTTGTGAATTTGTTCTATTGGAATTCCCTTTTATTGCATCCTTCACATGCAAACCGACATGTTCTTTGCCATTTATAGCCTTGAAAAGTTGTCTGCAAAATTGTGAGATTAAGAGGTTACTGTACTAACATGCTGTAGTGAGTTGTGAATTGAACCCAGGGACCAAGTCAGATTCCCCTCCTATTACTCCAATTGCTTCTCTCTATAATTGAATGATCAATAATGGAAGAGAGACAGAGACAGGCAGAGAAAAAGGGAGGGAGGCAAGAAAGGAGGGAGGAAGGAAGAGAGGGAGGAAAGAAAGGAAGGGAAGGAAGAAAGGAAAGGAAGGGAAGAAAGGAAGAAAAGGAAGGGAAGGAAGGGAGGGAGGAAGGAAGAGAAGGAAGGGAGGGAGGAAGGAAGGGAAGGAAAGGGAAAGAAAGTCTTTTCCCTTAAGGAGTTTTGCATGTACATATAGAAGTATAGACAGAATAGATACAAATACATAAAAATAGTAAAATGCAAGGTAATTAGAAAGGGAAACACTAGTTGTTGGAGTATATGGAAAGGCTTTATGAGAAAGGTGAGGTTTAGAATTGCATTTTGAAGAAAAAGGGGGACTAATCTATGAAGTAAAGGCAGAAGGAATGTATCAGGCAAGGGAATATCCACTACAAATGCATAGGGCTATGAATTGGAATACAATATAAAAATATGAATATTTAGACAGAGATGATATATTGGTTATTTTTTAAATAATAGCTTTGAATTTGCAAAGATAGTTTTCAACAATCACCTTGCAAACCTTGCAAAATCTTGTGTTTCAAATTTTTCTCCCTTCTTCTCCCCATTCCTTCTTCTAGATAGTAAGTCATCCAATATATGGTGAATTTATCTAATTCTTCTATATATATTTCCACGATTATCATGCTGCACAAGGAAAAATCAAATCAAAAAGGGAAAAATGAGAAAGAAAACAAAAAACAAGCAAATAACAAAAAAAGTAAAACATACAATGTTGTGATCCATTCAGTCCCACAGTTCTCTTTCTGGGTGCAGATGGTTCTCTCTATCACAAGTTTATTGGAACTGGACTGAATTACCTCATTGATGAAAAGAGCCACATCCATCAGAGTTGATCATCACATAATCTTGTTGTTGCTGTGTAAAAGTTTCTCTTGGTTCTACTCACTTCACTTAGCATCAGTTCATGCCAGTCTCTCCAGGGCTTTCTGAAATTATTTTGCTAATCATTTCTTACAGAACAATATATATTGGTTAATTTTACTAAACTATTTCTTTCTTCTCCTTATTTATTTTGTATTTTTTTCCTAGGGATAGCTCCCCGGTACGGAAGAGTAGAAAGGTTATTTTCAAAGTGACAAATGATATCAATACAATTATCAGTAAAAAAGTAATAGATAAGCAACTGTGAACATACCTTAGTGTGTTTCTTTCAGATCAGTCAGTTAGATATTTACCTTTATAATTCTCCACAAAGATGGAAGCTTTAGCCATATGAGGTGTTGAGGACCATGTCTAAGTGCAAAATCTAGAAATCCTGTAAAAGGTTAAAGGGGAGTGTAAGGGGCAGGTTGTTCTCTGAAAGCCCCCACAGCTGAGAATCATAACACATTTGAAGGAATTGTAACTCAGCCTTTACTGATACAGATGTTGCTTGTGAATTGGGAATGAAATAAATCATAAACTGAAGGGAAGAGGGGAGAGGAGAGAATGCAACTGCCTCTCAGTCTCCTTGAATGGTTATCATCCTCTCACATGAAGGAATCTATTTGCTGATCAGAATTAGATCCCCAGCAGCCACTAGCAGGTGGCTCCCATAATACCCAGCAGCCATTGTTAGGTTGCTTCCATAATAATGAGGGACAGATTTATAGATTTTTTTTTTTGAGGTTAGTCTTTGTGATATACTTGAATGGCGATACTAAGGGAAGACTGTTATTGGTCCCTACTACTAACCAAAGTGAAAAGGACGCCCACTTCCTTTGGACCACAACTCTTTTTTTTTTATTTTTTCTAGTGCTTCTTAATTTTTTCCCCATTGACAATTTCAGTAAATTATATAATGAGCCAATGCTTACTATAGTGCCTGCTTCATAGTAGGTATTTAATAAATGTTTGTTGAATGACTGATTGATTGATCAATTTTCTTTAGATATCAAAAGATTATTATATTAAATGTGAAGAAGCTTTGGTTTAAGTTTTGCATAGGTTTGGAAGTTAGAAGTTCATAGCTTAGTTTTGAAATCTAGCTTTTCCCAATTTATCTTCTTTATTCTCAAGATTGTCAGAGACCCTCTTTAAATATCCCTATCTCCAACCCTCCCCACACATATGTACATATATTTACCAATAGAAAACATGCTGCTTACATGCTGGAGTCCTGATTCAATAACTCCCAGATTTAGGATGAATTATAAACCAACCAAAAGATTTACAGTTTCTACCCTAGTTATTCTTCTTCCTGAGTTTCCAGGACCAGAATATTTGTATTATCCACTTCATAGAATTAGGACTGATGAAAGGAAAGCAGTTTGCAAATGCAAACTCTCCTATATGGATGTGATCTATTATTATCTCCTTATGCAATCAACTCTGGTCAAATCCTACTAACCACTGTTTATTCTTCTCCAATTTTCAACTCAACCCTACTTCTCACTTATTTTACAGCCTCCTCAATTTTCCTTTTTTGCTCAATTCATTTAATTTTTCATTTTTCTTCATATTTCTGGTTAACTTCAGCTCTTTCTTCCAATCTTGCCTTGTCTTGGCCCAAACATACTGACTCTAAATTAATTGAATGCTATCATAATTTCCAACTCTTTCATTTGACCAGTTTTAAATTAAATGCCTACTACATATAAACATCTGTATTAGATTTTAGGAAAAACACAGAGATTAATAAAGTATGGTAACCTTAGGCTAGTCACAACTTATCTGGGTCTCATTCCCTTCATGTGTAACATGAAAAAGCCCAAATTAGACTACTCAAAGTTCTCTTGAACCTCTAAATCCTCAACTCATAAATGATCTTGTGAAGGTCAAAGCACTGTAAGAATTCAAAAAATCCTAGGTTTTAAGCTATTAATTTTAGTCAACTAATGAGGCAAATGGTGGGCTAGTGGAGTGAATGGTAGACTTGGAATGAGGAAGAAATGAATTAAAATCTTGCTTAGATGTTTGCTAATATAAATGGTGGTCAAATCACTTAACCTTTCTCAAACCCAGTTCCCTTAATAATAGCAACTACCTCCCATGGTATTGTGAAGACTGGAGATAATAAAGGTAAAATCACTTTGTAAACATTAAAATGCTATGTGAATTTAGCTATTACAATAAGTTATTCCAGAACTTAAAGACAAAATATTCAGAGAATTGGCCTTGGAATCCAATTGATTTTCATGTTCTTCCTCTAACACATGCTGGTTGTATGACTAGGGGTAAATCACCTAATCTCTTAGAGTTCTAGGCAACTCTCTTTGACTATAAGCTGCCAACATGCATTGGTAGTGGGAATTTCCTTATTTGGGAACTTCTTACATCAATGAAATCCTAGGTCCAGAACTGTAACTAAGGAAGCATGACAAGGTCTTTGCCCAAGAAAAGAAATGTTCCATAGAGAAAAATTTAAAGGGCTACTGATAGTACTTTCCTCCAAAGAAGTTAGTGGAAGTGGTACCTGGTAGAAAAGGGAAGGTAGAATGAAATGACAATTTAGTTAGGCTAGAAAAGTGAATGGGTTCCTAATAAAAAAGCAACTTAACCATCTCATGAACTTCCTTGTGCAAGGGGAATGGAATTATATAGGACATAGCTCTGGCTCCATGTAGGTTTAGGGAAGGAGATTCAGCTGTTGGTTTTGCCTGTCCTCCAATAAGTACTTTCCAGCACGTTCTACTTTGGGACTGTTGGCAGCCAAGGAAGGTAACCTTCACACATGTGGTCAATCAAAAAAGATGGCATAGAAAAAATCCTTCAGGCCAGTACTAAATTTGGAAGGGAGATAAAACTAAAAGCCTATGGCTTTTTGAGGATATGTCTACCATAGGCTTTTAGCTTTATCTCCCTTCCAAATATATATGTAAGGACTGAGGTTAATTTCCCTATTGGGTTATCTTGACTGAATTAGGAGACAAGAAGGCTTGCTTCTCAGAAAGGGTCAGTGTCCCTGGAGAAAGCCAGGTTCTGAGTCCCTCTCAGTCATTTATGCTGGTTCCCTGTTTCTTCTTTTATAAAATAAGAAGGTTGGACAAAGTTGTCTTTATAGTCCCTTTTAACTCTTTGAATTTATGACATTTCTGCTTTCATCTGCCTTCTTTACAAGTCAGCCTCAATTTCAATTAGAGCTGAATGAATCTTTTGTGACCATTTTCCAAGACCTTTTTCCATCTCTGGATTTTCAATTTCTTCTGTAGAATGTTGGTTTTACAGGACAAACCTGATAATTTAAGGCCTTAAGTGGGATTATACTGTTCACCCCTTTGCTTCCCACTCTTTCCCAAACGTCTATTTACTTTAATGATTACTTCTCTTAATATAATGGGAAGTGGGAGAAGACTTATTGACTTATTCTTTTCTAGGGAAAATGAAAAATGTGCAGGTTACTCAACAAGGCCCTGGAAAAATTCTCTCTGGTAAATTAAAAAAAAAAAAAAAGCAACAACCTAAAACAGCGTGTCTAGACCCAGCCTTTGTTCTTGGGAACATTGAGTCCTCTAATATTTCATAGATTCATGATTTCACTGGTGTGGTCACTTCCTTTACTAATGCATATTTCAACCTCTCCATGCTTTAATAAACTGTTACATGACTTATTATGACTAACTAACTTAATTTGGCCAAAAGAAAAAAATCCCCTAATGCCCAAATCTCTGGTGAAGAACTTCTCCAAATTTAACTAGATTGGCTATTGGATGACAGTTGCTGCTGGGTGTGTAATAAGAGGCTTCCCAGGCTGGTAGAAATTGCCAAGGCTTATGTTACACTAGAATAGCCTTAGAAAATTAGGGTCACCATTAGTCCATGATGAGTCACCATAATAGAATTCTGGTAAAAGCCGATTTCTTTAAACTGAAGGAAAATTGGAAAACCTTCCCTTGGTTTGCTGCTATAAATCATCGTTGTACTGTTTAACTTAATAGAAATAGGACAGATTTATAGAGTGTAAGCATAATCTTATGAAACAATGGAAAATGGAAAATATTATTAAAACTCAACACAAGGCCTATTTTTCAATTTGCAAAACAATACACTTTGAATTAGCTGAATTTCCTCTCTTTTGTTCTTTCCTGACTTTCAAAATACTTTAGCAGATCTAGAACTGTTCTTAAACAACATAGTATTTTATTAATTATTAGTCAACATGGTTAGTTGATTACAGAAGAAAAAAATTTGCTACCAATGTAGAATAAGTACTTTTGTACTCTGGAGAAAACACCAATTTACTTTCCTTTTATGGATAAAAATAAACAAGAAAAAAATTCCACAACAAAATAAATTTATGCATAAATCACATGATTGGAATGAGGAAGACACAGGTTTAAATCATGTCCTGGACATGTGTTAGCTGAGTGATCCTGGGTAAGCCATATAACCTTTCTTGGCCTCAGTTTCTTCAACTGTAAAATGAGGGTTTGACCAGAGTAAGGGCCTTTCTGGTTTTGAATGTGTAATTCTATGAATCCATGATATGAAAAAACAAAAATAATACCAATTGGTTTTAAATTTTGTCATATATACATTATCTCATTTGAGTCTCACCTCAGTGGTTTTATAAGAACTAGAGTATTGGTACCATTATTATAATTTTACCAATGAGGAAATTAAATGAAGAGAAATTAAATAACTTTGTACATTGCCATAAAGCTTGTGTTAGAGACTGAATTTAAATCCAAATTTTATTAACTTCAAGTCTAGACATTTTGGGCAATCTGCACAAACTCTATTCTACATCTTGGGTTGAAAATTCTTCCAGTTGGAAGTAGCAAGCCTTACATCATGCGACATTATCTCTTAGTAGAAGGATTTTTCAGCCTGAGAAATGGGGTAGAATTTTTGCAGAGTGACCAAACCTCTTTTCTTAGGTTCTGGGAGAAAAAAAGAAAGGCATGGAAAGAGGAAAGTATAGTTACTTTTTTACTACTTAAGTTTGCCTTAAAATTGTGGATGTCAGAAGGGAGTTGAGTCAGAAGCTGGATCTTCAAATTCTGCAGCACGTGAAATTTCAAATAGGTGTCTCCCTTTATATAAATAGCCTTCTCTCCCTTTTCATATCTTCTCTCTTTGGACATTCTCCTAGACTTCCAAATTTTATAGTTCTATATTGGCTCATCATACCTTTATACCTATCCTAGATCTATCCTTTGGTCCTCCCTGACACAAAGTTTATCTTTCTTTGTCATTAGTTCATTTTGCCAGTCTCTGGGGGCTAAAAAACAGAAAACAAAAACAAACGAAAAACACCTAATCCACCGTAAACTGCTAATGTCTTATGGCTTAACTATTATGAAATATATTCTCTCAGGATAACCAGCAAACATAAATCTCCCTTCCTATTTTTTCTTGAAGTTTTCTTGGATATTTCCATTGTCTCAAGCCTGAAATTCAGGAAGTTTGATTGTTTCAGATGAAAATTTGATTTTTCCAGACACTAGGTCCCTGAGATTCACAATTTTTTCCTTTCAGTTTCCTGCATAGCCCTTTTCCCCTGAGTTCTTAACCTAACATCCTAGAATAAATGTAGGAACTTGTTTGATGATCACACATGATAGAAGAAAATGATCGATTAAAGTTTGGAACATGGAAGTCTAGGTGAATGGTGCTATAACAGAAAAAAAAAATGAAGGCAAAAAATGAGTACATGGAAGGTAGGGCCCAAAGCAGAAAAGATTTATACTAGAGAAAGATTCCGCTTCCTTCAGTTGATTTTCCTTCATTTCATTTCTTGAATGCTAATCAGTTTGTATAAATTATCTGTTCCTGGGAATCACCATATACTCATCCACAATTTTGGATTATTTTTATCACTTAAATAAGGAAGAAGGAAGGAAAGGAAGGAAAGAAGGAAGGAAGGAAAGAAAAAAGAAAGGAAGGAAGGAAGGCAGGCAGAGAGGGAGGGAAGGAAGAAGGAAGGGAGGGAAGGAGGAAGGAAGGAAGAAAGGAAAAAAGGAAGGAAGGAAGGAAGAGAAGGAGGGAGGAAAGAATTTTCTAATCAACCAACTTCAGGACAGCTTTACTCATAGAGGCTGTTTGTCCTTTTTTCTTTAAAAGGACCATGATCTCAGGGAGGTGACATGTAAGTGAATTGGATTTAAGTGAGAAAGGGCTGTGTAAGGTTAGCTGCCTCACTTTCCCCTCCAGAGCCATCTAGATTCAGTAGCAAGATACAGATCAAGATGACCAGAGATGATCCTGATTCAAATGGGAGACTTTGGCCTTTTTAAACTAAGATCTTCAACAAGTCTCAATTTGACTGAGGCTGTACCCATTAAGTGATTTAGGCTATGTAGCAATGGAAGCAAAGAATGTACTTTTTAATGTAGTCCAAAAACTGAAAAAAAATCAAGTAAATGAATGAATGAATAAATGAATGAATGAATTTGCAAGGGGATGGCTCCTCAGGGTTTCTGGCCAAAGCAAAAGTGACTGCTATTTACATTCAATTTGAGTCAATCAGGACCCAAACAATGACCAAATGGAGCTTGGTCTAGAACCTGTTGGTGGCCTTTTAGAATCAGATTGGTTTTCAAGACAGAAAGTATCAGCAAGCCTACCTCAGCAAATTGAGCCCCAGTGTTGTGGAGCAGCTCTAGGAATCACTATAGGCTTTGGTGTAGCCCAGCAAAACAGAATCCTTCAGTTGTCAAACTTTCATGGTCCTCAGCATCGTTCAGAGCAAACAGGCATTCCCCAGAGGCCTGATAACCATGTGCTTCAAGTATAGCCTCAAAGAAACACAGAAACACTTGGCCTCAAAACATGCCAGACATCAGACTAGGACCACAGTTTGGCATTAGATTAGCTGCCATATCTCTACAGCCTCCAGCAGTCCCAGCCACTCCATACTGTACCTCCAAGAGCCAGAATTAGGCATGTGGGTATCTTGTGAGCCTCAGAACTTTGTCTGTGCAGCCTCAAGTAAACAGCCAGGACCTGTTGTCACTGGCACAAGAAGCCTGAGACAGTTCTTTCACCCAAGAAGAGAGTTTAAAATTACAAGAAAAGAAAAAGGCCAAAAGATAGGAAAGGTGGGAGAGATATAGGCAAACAACAATAACAACAACAATAAAAGAATCTGATCATGGAAATTTATTATGGTGAATGGGAAATGCAAGATACAAATTTAGAAGAAAAAAAGTGTCAAAATACTTATAGACAAAACCCCAAAGATAAACAGGAAGTGATCCCAAGCCTAGAAATAACTCATGAAAACATTCAAAAATCATATAGGAGCAGTAGAAGAAAAATTGAGAATAAAATGACAGTGATACAAAAAATTATGGAAAAAAGTCAACAATTTAGAAAACAGCTTAAAAAATAGAATTGACCAAATAGAGATACAAGATTCATTGAAGAAAATAACACCTTAAAGAGAATAACTGTCCAAAATGGAAAAGGAATTACAAAAACTAATTGAGGAAAACAACAATTTAAAAGTTAGAATTGCACAAATGAAAAGTAATGATTCCATAAGACATCAAAAATCAATCAAAACAAATTCAAAAGAATTAAAAAAAGTAAAATACCTCATGACTGACCTGAAAAACAGATCCAGGAGAGAGACTAAATTAATCATTGGATTGCATGAAAATCATTATAAAAAAAGAGGACCTAGACATTTTTCAAGAGGACCAGTATCTTTCAAGAACTTATCAAGGAAAATTGTCCTGATGTCTTGAAACCAGGAGACAAAATAGGCATTGAAAGAATCCACTAATAACCTCAGAAAAGAGATTCCAAAATTTAAAATTCTAGGGAACATTATAGTCAAGTTTCAAAATTACCAGGTTAAGGGAAAAAGTATTACAGGTAGCCAGAAAGAATGAATTCAAATATTGGAAAGTCACAATCAGGACTACATAGGACTTAGCAGTTGTAACATTAAAGGATTAGAGGTTATGAAGCATAATATTCTGGAAGTCAAAGGAGCTAGGATTACAATCAAAGATCATCTATCTATCTGGTGAAATTAAGCATAATGATGAAAGAAAAGTCATTGTATAGAATTTCAAGCTTTCATAAGGAGAAAACCAGAACTAAGTCAAAATTTTACCTCCAATATCAAGACCCAAGAGAAGTATAATCAGGACAAAAGAAAATATAAGTAGTTCAATAAACTGTTTATATCCCTCCTTTGGAGAATAATACTTTGTAATTATTAATAATTGTATCATTAATAATTTAGCTAAAAGGAAAATATATACAGAGAGGGTATATCTCTGTACAAAATCAATTCGAGGGAATGGTATTTTAAAAATTATGGGGGAAAAAGAGGAGTACACATGTTTTAGAAGGAAGGGAGAAGTAGAATATGGTAAATTGTTTCACATCAAGAATGTGAAAGACCTCTTATAATAAAGGGGAAGATGGGAGGATGGGCAATGAGTATCATTTGAATCTTTAAAATAGAAATCTATTTTATCCATCAGGGAAGTAGGAGAGGAAGACAATGAAAAAAGAATGTGAAATAGGGACTTACAGAAGGGAGAACAGATTAGGGGAGGTGGTAGACAGAGGCAAAACAATGATGAATTGGGAAAGGGTAAAAGGAAAAAGAAGACAAATAAGAGGAAGAATGGAGAGAATTACACAGATAGATCTCAACTGTGAATATGAATGGGATGAATTATCCCATAAAATGGGTGTGGATAGTAAGAAAGAGCAAAACCAGAATCCTACAGTATGTTGTTAACAAGAAACACACATGAGTTAGAAAAACACACAAACTGAATGAATATAAACAGAATGGAACATATCTATTATGCTTCAGCTATTGTTAAAAAATAAAAAAGAGTATCAATGCTGATGTCAGACAAAGCACAAACAAAAAAATATACATAATTAAATGGCATACAGAAGGAAAATACATTTTCATACCATAGACCAAAGCTTCTTAAACTCTTGGTTGCAACTCTATATAGGATCATAACTGAATAGGATGGTTGTGAAATCATGATTTATTATAAATAAAAGTTTGATTTGAATATCTGTTTTTATAACTATATACCTGGGATTGTTTTAAGATTTCCTGGGTGAAAAGGAGTTGCTATTAAAAAAAAAGTTTAAGAACTGAAACAATATCAGTATGATATATAATTAAGTAATAGCAATACTAAACATAGATGCACCAAGTATAGCATCCAAATTGTTAAAGGAGTAGTTAAGTGAGTTACGGGAAGAAAGAGACAACAAAAAATGTATTAGTGAAGGACCTCGACTGACCTCTCTCAGAAGTCACTAAATAAATAAAATCAATAAATCTAACCAAAAAATAAGCAAGAAACTAAGGAGGTAAATAGAATATTAAAAATGTTAGATATGACAGAGCTTTGGAAAACAATTTAATGGGAACAGAAAGAAATATATCTTTTCTCTGAAACATATGACCCCTATACAAAAATAGACTATGTAACAGGGCATACAAAACTTAAAATAAATGTTAAAAAGACAGACATATTCAATGTCAATGTCATTTTTTTTCAGATCATAATGTAATATAAATTACATTCAACAAAGAGCAGTAGAAAGATAGGCCAAAATTAATTGAAAACTAAATAATCTAATTCTTAAGAATAAATGTGTCAAAGAACAAATCACAGAAACAATCAGTAATTTCATTAGAGGAAATAACAATGAGACAACATACCAAAATTTATGGATGCAGACAAAGCTCTATTTGGGGGAAATTTTATTTCTCTAAATTCTTACAAGAACAAAATGGAAAAAATAACAGATCATTGCATTGAGCATGCTACTAAAAAAAATGGAAAATAAAGAAATCTGAAAGAGGCAGCTAGGTGGCGGATTGGATAGAGCATCAGTCCTGAAGTCAGGAGGACATGAGTTCAAATCTGTCCTCAGACACTTAACACTTCTTGCTTGTGTAACCCTGGGCAAGTCACTTAACCCCAACTGCCTCAGCAAACAAACAAACAAATAAATACATAAATAAATCTGAAATTGAGCACCAAAATGAGAAATTCTGAAAATCAAAGGTGAGATCAATAAGATTGAAAGTAAAAAACAAATCTAGGACCTAGTTTTATGAAAAACAAACAAATAAAAATGATAGATAAGCAATGGGTTAATTTAGTTTTAAAAGATCAAATATATATCAAAAATAAAAAAGGGTAAAATAATTGCTTATGAAGAAAAAATTAAAGCAATTATTAGGAAATATTTTGCTTAATTATATCCTAGTAAAACAGGCAATTTAAATGAAATCAACAAATATTTACAAAATATAAACTACCTAGATTAACATATCACAAAAGAGAAACCCTAAGTAACCAAATCTTAGAAAAAAAAATTAAACAAACCATTAACAAACTCTGTAGAAAAAAATTCTTAGAGCCAAATTAGTTCATGAGTATACTATCATATATTTAAAGAACAATTAAATCCAATACTTCGTAACTGACTTAGGGAAAAATGAATGAAGAAGAGTCTTATCAAACTTCTTTGAGTATATAGACCTGATACTGATATCTAAACCAGGAAGAGTTAAAACAGAGAAAGGAAATTATAGACCGATTTTCCTAGTGAATATTGATATAAACATTTTGAACAAAGACTGGCAAAGTAGTTATACTAATATATCACAAAGATTATACACTGACCAGAAAAGTTTTCTACCAGGAATTCACTATTGGTTCAATATCAGGAAAATTATCAATATAATTGAACACATCAAAAACAAAACCAACAAAAATCATATAATTATCTCAATAAATACTAAAAAATATTTTGACAAAATACAGCACATAGTCCTTTTAAAAACACTAGAGAGAACTGGGTCTGTATCTGAAAGAGAATACAATAAAGGGAAAAGGACCTACATGTGCAAAAATATTTGTAGCAGTGACAATCTTTTTGTAGTGACAAGGAACTGGAAACTGAGTGGATACCCATCAGTTGGAAAATGTCTGAATAAGTTATGATATATTAATGTTATGGAGTATTATTGTTCTATAAGAAATGATCGGCAGGATGATTTCAAAAAAGCCTGGAGGAGACTTACATGAACTGATGCTAAATGAAGTGAAAACTTGCAAGAGAACATTATACACAGCAACAACACGATTATGTCCATCAATTCTGATAGATGTGGCTCTTTTCAGCAATGAGGTAATTCAGGCCAATTCCAATAGACGCAATGGAGAGAGCCATTTGTATCCACAGCATAGTATTTTCACCTTTTTTTTGTTGTTGTTGTTGTTTGCTTGCTTTTTGTTTTCTTTCTTTTTTATTTTTCCTTTTTGATCTGATTTTTCTTGTGCAGCATGACAAATGTTAAAATATATTTAGAAGAATTTCACATGTTTAACATATATTGGATTACTTCCTGTTGGAGGTGGGAAGGAGGGAAGGAAAAGAAAAATAATGGAACACAAGATTTTCCAGGGTTGCAGGGTGAATGTTGCAAACTATCTTTGCATATATTTTGAAAATAAATAGCTACTTTAAGAAAATTTAAAAGAAAAAGAAAATTACTTATTCATGAAACTAGAAAAAAGTCACATAGCTTCAGGTATCATTTAATACTAATAATAACACTTCCTGAAAAAAAACTGGAGAATATAGAAATGAAGAGAGCATTCTTTAAGATGGAAAATAGTATCAATCTAACTTAGCAAGCATTATCTGTAAAGGGGATAAGCTAGAAACCATCCCAATAAGAACATGAATGAAGCAAGGTTGCCCATTACCATCACTGTTAGCTGTATTACTAAGAGAAGAAAAAGAAATTAAATGAATCAGGATAGGCAATGAGGAAACAAAGCTTCCATTCTGTAGATGATACAATGGTGTAGGTGAAGATCCCTACAGCATCTTTTAAAAATTACTTGAAATAATTAACAATTTTAGCAAAGTTGCAGCATGTAGGATAAACCCATGTAAATCATCAGCATTTCTTTATATGACCAATGAAGTCTAGCAGCAAGAGATAAAAAGAGAAATTCCATTAAAATAACTATAAACAATGTGAAATACTTAAGTGTTTACCTGCCAAGAAAAAAACATGAACTATATGAACCCAATTACAAAACAGTATTCACACAAATAAAGACACATCTAACCAAATGAAAAATTTCAATTGCTTGTTGGTTGTCCAACATAATAAAAATGACAATTCTACCTAAACTAATTGCTTATTCAATTTCATACCAATCAAAATATCAAAAAGATTATCTGATAGAGCTAGAAAAACAAGAACAAAATTCACTGGAAGACCAAAAAGTCAAGAATATCAAAGGAATTAATGAAAAAAAAAAACAAATAAACAAGCAACAACAAAAAAATAATAACAACAACAAACAACACAGGAAAATAGCCTAATAATTCTAGATTTCAAATTGTATTAAAAGCTATAATCATAGGAGGTGGAGCCAAGATGGCAGAGAGTAGACAGAACATTGCCTGAGCTCTCCCCAGCTTCCCTCCATAATCAAAGATAGATCAAGTCTATGAATAGGTTTTGGATTTACAGAATTCACAAACATTTTGAGTGTAATAATTTTTCAGCTTAAGATACCTTGGAATTACTTCAGAAAAGATCTGTCTCAATTGGACAAGGGAAAATGGACAAGCATAATGATGTAGTGGGGGAGACCAGGCATGTGGGATCTATTGGGAGGCTCTTAATCAAAATACAGCAGCAATGGATATACTGTCCAGGTTCAGAAGACCAGTGGATCAGCAGTCTAGCTGTAAGACCTCCAGCATAATTACATGTGAGAAATGCTGAAAAGTTGAGTTTCCACAGTGTTGCAAGCTTTAAGGTAGTGCAGCATTGGGATGGTGGGTACCACTGACCAAGAGTTTTTCAGAATGTGATTGGGTAAGGAAGATTAGGATTCACAGAAGAATTAAGTGATCAATAAAAGCCTTGAACAGACAAGAAATTGGGGCTAGGAAGACACAGGTGGATTCAGCCAATCAGAAAGTCTTGTGGTTTTCAGAAAACCACAAACTTTAGATAATAGCCCATCCAGCCCAAACTAGTTAGAGTTAATGACCTGACTTGACCAAATCATTACTGTGCCTACTTAATAAGCTAATTGAATAATAAGCAACACACCTTAGAGGAGGAGTTTTCCACCATTTTTGAGTAAGGGATATATGATATACATATTAAGGGGAAGTATGTAGTGAGCATATCAAAAAGACTGTAACCTGGATAAAATGAACCAGTGCCTTCTCTGAAGGGAGGAAATGTGTCACATGAGCAATTATAAATATTCCCCCATTTCTATACCTAGTGCTCCATCTTCCCCAAGAGGGGAAGCTTCTGGCCAGAAACATTAAGATGATTCCTTAAGATTTTTTTTTAAAAATTTTTCTTTGATAGCTGATTTTCAGTGTCAAGAGTGTTATTTTTAACAAACAGAAGGTAAATTGTGAACCTCCATACATAACAAATGGGACTTAGCCATGCCCACTCAGCACAGTGGGAAATCCTGCAGCACCACCAGCCTCAGCATAGTTAGTGAGAAGTCACTGTTGTCCTACAGAGGAAGCTCAGGACAAACTCCCCTGTGCTGCAGAAGCAAAGGTCAACTTTTAAAAGCTCCTCTAACTATATATAGAAAGCTACTATAGAGACAGGGAAGATCAGAAAACAAACCCCAAATGCCTTCAGGTAAAGCTTCAAAAAGGGATATGAACTGGACTCAAGCATGAACATTTTTCAAATTTATCACACTATGAACTTGTTGAACCCCATAAAATCACGATGTAATTTTTCTTGAGAAATTTATGGGGATCATGAAGCATATTAAGTTTTAGGGGAGATGTCTAACCCAGTAAAAATACATACAAACTCCTATTTCATGAAAATAGTAGTGTTAGCAACTAACCAAAATATCTGCATCATGTAAATATTCTTAAAAGGAGAATGATAAAAGATAATCAAGTTACAGTCTTCCTAAGGCCATTGGTACCTGTCATGCTAGAGGCAGAAAAGAATAAACAGAGAGAGAGAGACTAACTAGTGCTTTTCTCTTTGACTATAAAGGGAATGGGGCAGTGGGCAGGAAAGGGAGAGAAGAATGTATGACTTTTCATTCTCCTAACCTCCAGGAGCTACTGTTCTTCTAAGCCTACTGGGAGCAAAGAAAGAGAGAACTCAAGAGGAAGCTCCCAAAAGATATGTATCTTGAAATTTTCATTAATATTTCTGCTCTAGAAAGTTCATTTATTCAACTAGACCCTAGTTGATCCCTCTCAAGAAATTGAAGTAACACCACACCTTTTATACTCTATAGTATTTGAAGGTCAAAGGAGGGACTAATCCTTTTCCAAGAAAGTAATCAATTTTGAATAAAAAGGTCTTACCCTATTCAAAAAGAATGCTACTCTTTCCTGGGAGCTATTGTCCTGACTAAAGAAAAATAAAGGAATGTGTGTTATTCTGCTTTCTTCTCCCAGTTTTGGGTGCTTAGAGGATAACTTGTTAACAGATAATATTGTCAAGGAAGATTGAGCATATGGGTTTCTAATATACTGCTCCCCATGTCCTGTTGATGGATTGATTTTATTCCAACATTATCGAGTTTAAGCAGGCAAATTACTAACATATGCCCTCTTTTTCTCTTCCTTCTTCACCCCAAACTTGGGTTTGTACACACACAACACAACACACACACAGAGATGGATAGACCAACTGAGAAGTGATACCTACAAAGATTACACCAAACAAGAAAGTGCCTTAGAGAGATCTCAAAGTCAAAAGGGTTTGTCTTTCAGGTCTGTCAATGATTAAGTATGTCTTTTTGGGCAAGATATTTCCACATCCAGTGCTTCCTTCTTTGCAAAATGAAAGAGTGGAATTTTAGGATCTCTATGCTTCTCTATCTTTCTTGAAACCTAATATAGTAATCTATATATATTTGGTGCTTAATCAATGTCTATGACTTTCATCCTAATTTAACAAATATTGATGAAAGGCATGCATATATAAATAAAGTCTCTGTGTTAGATGCTTTCAAAGTTTGGACTGGCTAAATGAGATGGTCTGTCAGTGAACAGTTGGTGGAGCTTTTGGCATTTTCTTATTCAAATATTCAAACAACTCAATAACTGTGCTTTCAATAGTGGTAATTGAAGTGAAGATTTGACTATTTTATTGCTGGACCTAAATTTTATCCAATTTGAGTGTCTACATTGATTAAGTTAGCCAGCAACAACCCCCGCCAAATCTCCACTTAACTTTCTGCTGGGTAGATACAGCCAGAGTCTCATAACTCTAAGATAATTTTAAGAATCTATTTTGGTATTCTCTTGGAAAATTTCTGTCTGGCATCTGTCTAATTCACTGTGGTACTATGAGGATTAAGGAGCTAATATTTATGTAGTAATTTAAATCCAAAAGCCTTCATAGAAGAATGCATTAAAAAGTGCTAGGCTGCCTGCCCTCTGTTAGGCTTCCAAATATTTCCATGTCTTAGCATTAGCAACTTTTTTCAAGTTCTGTTCATAAAAGTTCTTTGGCTTATGAACTGCTTGGATTATGCTAGTGAAGCTAGGGAACAGAGTTAAGCAAACAGTTTTAGAAAGGAAAGGAGGTATAATAAAAATCTAGGGAAAAAAATCTAGGAAACAGTTATAATCTAATATGTAACAATGTAGGGCAACATCTCATTAGTGAAATATCTAGGCAGGCTTGGCTTATGAAATTGGAACAATTGGATTATATTAAAATGATCACAAACCATTTTACTCTCTTCATTTACATATGCGTATATATGTATATATTCAGAAAAATATAAGCAAACATATATACACATATGCATGTATTATGTAATGCACATATTTATAAATACATATTCATGGATTGTCTGTTTTTATACATATGAGAGAGAGAAAGAGAGAGGGGAGGAGGAAGAGGGAAGGAAGGAAGGAGAGAAAATCCTAGGTGGCTCAGAAGATAGTGTTGGATCTGGCTTCAAATACAGCTGTAGATATTTAATACTTATGCGATCTTAGAGTATTCACTTAACCTCTCAGAGTCAGTTTCTTCATCTGCAAAATGATGATAATATTACCTCTTATGTCAAAGAGTTGTTTAGAAGATAAAACAAATTAATATTATTAAATAACTTTGCAAAACTTCTAACTATCTAAATGCTAAACTATTTTATTTGTATATTTATATACACACAGATAAATGGAGAGCAAACACTCTTTGTTTTGTAGATGAGAAAACTGGCTCAGAGAGAGGAAGTGACTTCTGAGATGACATTAAATATCTTAGGTAGATACAAATATAGATGTATATACATATTATACATGTGTGCTTATATACAAGTATATATGTGTGTATATGTATTAGATGTATATAATGCATGTGTGGCAATTCTAAGACAATTCTACTTTTGGATAACAATAATTTTGAGATTGTTTTTCTAAAATTAAATCAAAATTTGTCTCTGTAACTTGTGCCCTTTACTCCTATATCTGTCCTATGACATCTAAGAAGAAAAAAAATGTACCTCTGCCACATGAACATCCTTCAAAAACTTCAAGACAACTCTCATATGCTTCTTAACTTTCTTCTTCTTTAAATCAAAAATCCTCAGATAGTCTCAGGACCATTTAGTATCCTGGTTGTTTTGCTCAAGATATGTACTATCTCAATATCCTTATTAAAATGTGATGTCCAGAATTTGCAGATTTGATCTGTCCAAGGCCTGACAGAACTAGACTATCTTTTCCCTATTTATTTATAACATAACTTCCTTCTAAGATTCTTGTATTTCATGTTTCATTTACACACCAAGGCAATGGTAAAATATTTGTGTTAAAAAGATGAACCAAATTAATTAATTTATCCATTGTCATGCCAATGAAAGTTTCAAAACTAAGTATTCAACTGGAAAAATAATTATGAAATACATCTGGAAGAATGAAAGGTCAAGAATCTCAAGGGAAATAATTTTTAAAAAGTAAGAACATAAAGCTTGATAGCATTAGATCTCAGGCTATACCTCAAAGTGGCAATCATCAAAATTATGTGTTACTTCTTGGGAAAAAAAAGAATCTGCTATATGGAATAGATTAGGTGTACCACATACAGAAGCTATCAAATTGAATAAGCCTAGTGTTGGATAAACTGAAGATCTCAACTACTGGAGTTAGGATTCATTATTGACAAAAACTCCTAAAAAAAACAGACAAGAGCCTGAAAGACATCAAGTTTAGACTAATATCTCATACCATTTACCACAGTGAACTTTAAATGTATACATGACCTAAATACAAAATGTCAGTGCAGAGGGTCTGTGGGAAAGGGTGGGAATCGGTGTGCAGTCCCAGTGCAGCCTGGGTCAGTAGAGCCCTAGTCCCAGCCAGCACATTAGATCTTCAAGCCACAGTAGGGTGGGGACACACCTAATGGCTCCAGGGCAGAAAAGAGTTTTTTGTGGTCAGATTCCTAGAAGGATTTCTGAAAATTGCTGCACAAAACCCTGAAGCTTGGGACAGTGCACCCACCACCCTGGAAACAGAGCCCTACTTTAACAAATAGTTAAGAGCTGAGCAGAAAAGAAATAAAAACATTTGTTAACTATTGAAAGTTATTATGGTGACAAAAAAGATCAAAACATACACTCAAAAGATGATAACAAAGTCAAAGCTCCTACATTCAAAGTCTCCAAGAAAAATAAGAACTGGCCTCAGAGCATAGAATAGCTCAAAAGGGACTTTGAAAATCAATTAAGAGAGATAAAAGAAAAATTAGGGAAAGAATTGAGAGAGCTGCAAAGGGAAATACAAAAAATTAATGAAGAGAAGGATGTCTTAAAAGGCAAAATTGGCCAATTGGGAAAGAAGGTCCAAAAGCTCATGAGGAAAATGATTCCTTAAAAAATAGAATTGAGCAAATGGAAGCTAATGCCTTTATGAGAAATCAAGATACAATAGAACAAAACAAAAAAAAATGAAAAAATAGAAAAAATGTGAAATATCTCACTGAAAAAAAAACTACGGACCTGGAAAATAGATCTAAGAGAGATAATTTAAAATTTATTAATCTACCTGAAAATTATGATCAAAAAAGAGCCTGAACCATCATCTTTCAAGAAATTATCAAAGAAAACTCTCTTGATTTTCTAGAACTCAGACAGGAAAATAGAAATTGAAAGAATCCATCAGTCACCTCCTAAAAGAGATCCCAAAATAAAAAAATCCCAGGAATGTTATAGCCAAATTCTGGAACTTCCAGATCAAGGAGAAAATATTGCAAGCATAGAGAAAGAAAGAAATCAAGTATAGTAAAGCCACAGTCAGTATAACACAAGTTTTAACACTTCTACATTAAAGGACCAGAGGGATTGGAATAGGAGCTAAGATTGCAACCAAGAACCATCTACCTTCAGAGTATAATCCTTCAAAGGAAAAGGTGGTCATTCAATGAAATAGAGGATTTTCAAGCATTTGTGATGAAAAGACCAGAGATGAAAGAAAAATTTGATTTTCAAATACAGGACTCTGGAGAAGGATAAGGAGGTAATCAGAAAAGTGATAGCATTAGGGACTTAATAAGGTTTATTTATTTATGTTCCTAAATGGGAAGATGATATTTGTAACTCATTAGAATGTTCTCATTATTATGGCAGTTAGGAGTATATATAGACAGAGAGCATGGATGTGAGCTGGATATGAAGGGATAATGTCTTTTTTTTTAAATGATGCAATAAGGGAATAAGAGAGGAATATACTGGAAGAAAGGGAAAGGTAGAAATGGAACAGTGCAAATGATCTTCCATAGGGGCAGCTAAGTGGTGCAGTGAATAGAGCACTAGCCCTGAAGTCAGAAGAATCTGAATTTAAATTTGGCCTCAGACACTTAACACTTCCCAGTTTTGTGACCTTGGGCAAGTCACTTAATCCCAATTGCCTCAGGAAAAAAAAAATCTGCTATAGAACAAACAAACAAACAAACAAAAAACCTTTACAGTGGATTGAAGAGAGTGAAAAGAATGTGAGTTAGTGAACCTGACTCTCATCAGAATTGGCTCAAATAGGAAATAACATACATATTTAATAGGGGTATAGAAATCTATCTTACCCTGCAGGAAAATAGGAGGAATGTGGGAAGGGTGGGGGAGGACAATAAAAAAGAGGGCATATTGAGAGAGAGAATGATTGGTAACAAAACACTTTTGAGGAGGGACATTGAGAATGGAGAGTGATAATAAATGGGAGGGGGGAGGGAGACAATTAACAATAGTAATTGTGAAAAAAGATTTCAAAGAAAGTTTCTCTGATGGAATATTATTGTCCTCTGGAAAATGATGGCCAGGATGCTCTCAAGAAAAAAAAAAAAAAAAAAACCTCCAAAAAGTCCTCAATGAACAAAGTGAAATATACTGTATATGAAGTAAAAGCAATGTTCTGGGATGACCAGTTATAAATGACTTTATTATTCTCAGTAGTAGTACAATATTCACATCTACTTATGCTGAAAAATCCTATCCATACCCAGAGAAAAAACTGATGGAGTCTGAGTATACATCTAACCATTCTTTAGTACTCTTTATTTCTCTATTTTAACTTAATTTTTCTTGAGGGTTTTTATTTTCATTATGGTGGGAGATTTATATTTTATTTCACAACTTGACTTTTATGGAAATGTTTTGTATAACTTTACATATGGTTTCTTAATTGTGAGTGGGGATAAGAGAGGGAACCTGTAATTCAAAACTCTAAAAAACATGTAAAAATTATTTTGAATATAAATGGGGAAAATATTAAATAAATAGAATTTAAACTCACAAAAATTAAAATAACATTTGACAAGGTGGCAAAGCAAAATCTTAAAAAAATGTTGGAAAGGCTAAGGGAAAAAAGACATCCATATTTTGGTGGAATTGTGTATCAATGTGACCACTGTGGAATGCATTCTAAAATTATGTCTCTAAATTTTCTACACATTTCATGGTCTTTGATTCCTCATAAAATCTATAGGTCCTATAGATGTACTTAGGACTGAAAGAGATCAAAGAAAGAAGAAAGGGTTCCATATGTACAAAAATATTCTTATTAGCTCTTTTTTATGATAGCAAAAATAACCCTTTGAAAACTATAGGGATGTGTTTAAATTGGGGAACAACTGAGCAATTATGTTATATGAATGTGATTGAATATATCTATTATGCTAAAAGAAATGATGAGGGGGAATAGTGTCAGAGAAACCTAGAAAGACTTGTATGGACTAATGTAGAACACAGTAAATAGAACAAAACATTGTAAAAAGAAATAATTTTGAAAGACTTAAGAGCTCTTTGAGAAATGCAATGATCAACTAGGATTCTAGAGTACTATTGATGAGAAAAAATACTACCCATCCCCTCAGAGAGATGATGTATTAAATACATGTGTGCAAGACATGAATTTTTAGACATGATCAAAATGCAAATTTATTTTGCTTAATTCTGAACAGTTGATACAGAAGTTTTTAATTTCCTTTTTTTTTTTCAAAGTCTGTAGTAGGGAGGGAAGAAGTTGGAAGGAAAAGAAAATAAACATAAGAAAAAATTTAATTAACAAAATAGGAATCTTTTAAAACAAAAAGCTCAGGGCCATTAAAAGACCTCTTTAATTTCTTAAAGGCAATGGAGACCACTATTTTTTTCTTCTTCAATTCTGAGTCCAACTTTTTGTCCATCTATACGATCTATTATAGATATACATTGATAGACAATATTATGCATCCAAATGTGTTTTAATCTGGTTAATAGATATTCTTCATCTACTTGGTCTTTCATATGTGGAAAGCTAGGCCTAGCTTCTTTGAATAAACACAGATCCCTTTCTGGAAGCAAGAAATGTCCTATATCTTGGTGCAATATGTGTCATGACTCCCAAAAGGAGTTTATGGAGGAATTTACTTTTCACAAGTTATCTTCCTTCAACTTGAATTCTCTCCTGAATCTCCTCTATCACAATGGTAGATATTTTTAAGGAGAACATTTTTATTCTACACATTGCTTGATATTTACAATTAAAAAGTCACTGAACAGCATATTCTAATGAATTATAAATGAATTATCACTCAGATGGGAATGGAAAAGTGCTCCAAAGATTCAGATTACAAACTTATTCATGCCTATTCTTCCTGACAATGAGGACTCTACTGAAAGTGTTAAGTGTCTTCACCAATTTCTTTTAATATCAGGATGTTTCTAATAGAGCCTATTGGAACACATAGCCTATTCATCAGATACATTTACTGTCCCAAAATAACAAGCCCATCAAATTTTTCTCGTTATTCATTTCTTTGATAAACAGATTCTTTAGACTATAATTTTCAATCTGCTCACAACTCTCTTTCACCAGTGCTTTGGATGGTATAGCATAACATAAAAAGTACAATTAACATTTGGATACTACTTTAAGATTTATAGAACAGTAAAGCAACAACCCTGGAAGTTATTATTATCTCCATTTTACAAATGATGAAACTGAGGATAAAAGAGATGATCTGCCCAGATTCACACCACTAGTAAATGAGGAAGTCAGTATTCAGACTTATATTATCCTGATTCTAGAACAATCAGAAATCTATCTAACAAAACATAAAAATGTTAGCCCCATCTAAATATTGGTATACCTTAATAAATGTATTAATAAATGCTTGACAAATGACAACTAGGTGGCACAGAGGCTAGATCACCTAATCTGTAGTTAATACCTGAGGACAAATCTGGCATCAAAAATTTACAAGCTGGGTGACCCTGGACAAGGCAAATAGAGTTCCTCATCATAAATGAAGATAATATTACCAAATATCTCCCAGGGTTATTGCAAAGATAAAATGAGAAAACATTTGTAAAGCACTTAGCACTGTGCCTGCCATGTTAATTATCAAGACAATTAATTAATAACTATTAGGTTGGCTTTACTCTCTTTATTATGCATTTCAAATATGAAATATCTTTTTCAGAAAGAAATAAAGGCGTTGTGTTACAAAGAAAGGAAAATAAAAGGGTTCTTACCAAGTTAACTGTGCAGTAAACACATATGAAAATATGGTAGGAGAATATTTAAAAAAAAGCACCATCCAGCACTGAATGTGAGATGTATGTGAAATTAATTCTGCAAAACAAAACAAAAAAACAGCAAAAAGGAGAATCATCCAATCCTTTAGGCATCCCATGTCTTGATGAATTTACCTTAAGTTGTTTATTATAGTTCTGGAGAATAAAAGCCTGACTCTCAGGCTATAGGAAATTGCCTGCCCTTTATAGCCAGAGGTGCTTTTTAGATTCTAAAATCGGCTATTGATTGCTTCTGATAGGTTTAACATTATACAGACTGTTATAGAAATACCAGTGGATTCTACTTTGTAATTTTCTCTCTTTCTTAATTCCAATAGCTGAAGACATTGAGACAGATTGAGACAGTGGAAAAGAGATTGACTTTGAATTCTGAAATCTTAGGTTCAAGTACTGTGGCATCTTGGAAAATAAACCAACCAATAATATTTGTTAATCACCTGCTATTTTCTGGGCATTGGAAATGCAAAGGGAAAAAAAAGTAATACAACTAAAACTTCTTTTACTCTAGAAACTTATTCTATGAGAGAAAATGAGCTGACAACATAAATGTATACAGAATAAATCCAAGACACTTTTGGGGAGGATTATTATCAGTTGGGGGAATCAGAAAAAGCCTTATGTAGGATGTAGCTTTAGGCTAAGTTTTGACGAGGGAGACCATTCCAGTAATAAGGAACAACCATTGCATAGGCATGAATTATGGATGTGTGAAGATATACAAATAAAGTCCTGTTTCAGGACTATTTTATTTTTGACTTTGACAAATATGTATTGAGTGCCTACTCAAAGCAGTGTGCAAGTGTTGGGGATACAAAGAAAGGTACAGCTCTCATCATGTCATCTTTCTACTCAATAGTCTCCAGTGCCTTCCTATCATCTTCAAGAACAAACCTAAAATTCCTTGTTTGGTATTCAAAATCTTTCATAAACTAGCCCCACTCTGATTTTTTGAGTCTTCTTACAGTTTATTCTCCTAAAAGAGATCTTTGATCCTATGCCATGATCTTCTGGTTATTCCACCTTTTGTCTCTCAGCTTCAGATACCTTCTCTGCAATGTCCCCTATTCCTTGAATGTTCTCCCCCCTCTGATTTGAATTCTGTTCTCCTTGGCTTTCGACTAAAATACTATCTACTACAGGAAGATTTCCCATCTCTTCTTAATTCTACTGCCTTCTCTTTGTTAATAACAGTTATCCCTTCCACATCACAACTTTTCCCATCATGGTTTTGGTGTATCATAATTTGGCATAAGAAGTTAAATTGGGATTTTTCAGGAAGTTTCACAGAAGCTGCAGACAATATGTGAAGGCCAGGATGTAGAGGGCTGGAACTCTGGAGAAGTATACTTGAACCAAGGTGTTAACTCAGTGGAATTGAGAGATGATGGTTCTTTAGTTCACATACATACTTAGTACTTAGTATGGTGATGGAATGGTTCTCTAATTTTACAGGAATTTTCCAGATCATGGAGCTACCATGTTTCCTAACCTCCACCTTCACATGTAGAAGGGAGGGAACTTTTTTTTTACACTTCCCTTCCCCCATCTTTTTTTTTTTCTTCCCAGTGCTTAACATGGTGACTGGCACATAACAGGTACCTAATTAAAATCACTGATCAATTGAAATTTAAGAGTAGAAGGATGGAGGGGTGGTCATTGAAGATGCAAGAAGGATCACATCATTATCAGAAGCTGCAGAAAACAGGACATGATATAAAAGAAATTTGAGATGAAGAGAAGAGAAGAAATGGTAGCTCAGTGATTTGTCTCCATTTTGTCAATAAATAAGAGGCAAGATCCTCAGTTAAGAATGTGGGGAAGTGTGGAAGTATGGAAAACTTTACCCAGGACACTGAAAAGAGAGCCTGAGAGGATTGAAAGAACAAAAAAAATTAAAGATGAATAAAACAATTGCCTTGTTTCAGTGAAGGCCCATAAAATGAATTTATCATGTTTCAAGTGAACATGTTATTGGAACTTTCTCTAGATATATGGAATAGCACAAGAAAAGAAGTGGAAGAGGTGGATGTTGGGTGTGATTTAAGCATGGGATTTGGCAAGAGATACCTAGTGATCAGCAAAATAAGAAAGAATTCAAGGAGAGATGGGAGTTTGGAATTGAAGAAATTGATTATAATAATGAGATTAGGAAGAGAAAAAAGTGAAGTGAGAACAGGGGTAATGGACTATAAATATATTGAAGGATGGGGGGATTAAAAGCTGCAGTGAAGGTAAAGAATAGGTTTAGTAGGAAGTAAGCATTAACAGAGGTGGAATGATAGGAAGTCAAGGTTAAAAAAGAGGACTATGGGAATTTTTAAATAAGGAAATGGCTCTCACTTTACTCTGTATTGGTTCATTTAAATCTTCCCATACTTCTCTGTATTCTGTATTTTCCTTGTCTTTTTTATAACACAATAATATGAAACTATGTCTACTTTACCCTTTCCAGGGGATGGATGTTTTTCTTTTTAATAACTGGAATAATAAGTTCTCTTTCTTGCTGTGTAGAGGTGGTTCAGGGTTTTAAAAGGTTATGGCAGAAGAATTAAAAACTCTAGAAGGTATTACTAAATTGGACAATTTGTGAATATTGTCTCAAAATTTTTACTTTTAATTAAAAAAATATATATTTTATCGTTTGGGGCCCAGGGATATTTCTCCTGCATCTTAGGGCTACATGAAAGCCAATCTTCTGTCAATATTAACCTCATCATATTAAAACCTGAATCACTGAATAATTGGGTTAAAAGAAGGCTCTTGATATTCATGAGATAAGAAACTAAATGAGGAGAAAGGAATGCAATATCTTTAAAACCTCTTCAAAAGATTTTATTTGTAAGAGAATTTCCCTGATGCCAAGTCTGTATAACATTTAGATCCTTTTCTCTCAATTAGCGCATTTTGTCATCTTTAAAACATATCTGTATAGTTTTATAAGTGTACAATTATGTGAACTTGGCACTTAATTGTGACTTAATTTTCCTACAGAGTCTCTTTAATCAGTTTGTTTTCATAGGTGATGTATAAGATTATAACTCAATTTAATTAGTTTTTTTTCCAACTTTTTATGAATTAAAGTATAAATGTGACTAGAAACAACTTTAGAAATTTTATGGTCTAAGAGAACACATAAATTTATAATATGTAAAAGAATTATTTTCTATCACTCTAACCATAATCTTTGATGTGAATTCTAAAATTAGCTTATTCTCTCTTTCCTTGTGAGAAAATGCTAAACTGCTCAACTGGGAACTTAAGTTTTCCAGATTGTCTTAGCTAAAGTAGCCATAATGTACCCTGACAACCTTGATTAGCATCTTTAAGATAACTATGATGGGAACCCAGACTTTCCTATACTATTTTCTAGACAGCCTCAACATCTTAAATATATACCTTTGTTCCTGCCTTTTCCCTCTCTTCCCCTGAGGTGATGTGAAACCCCTAAGGTTAGAGTTCCCCCCATAAAAGATCTACTTATAATGAAGATTTTTTTAAATCGTTTTCAAGACTAAACTTGCTATGGGGTGCTCTCCATCTTATGGCATCTTCCCTCTAATGGCTTCTTCCTCTTGGTTAACTATGAGTTCCACTAGGGAACTCATCTTTCTCTTTGTTAATTCACATAATTATTAGTAAAATTTTGTCATCTGTGGTGGATGTCTTGTCATGGTTATTCCATGTCACAAACTTAATCTCTATTATGCTATTTTAATATAATATTATTTTTTTAATTTATTGCTCTGATGAATCTATTTCTATTTACCACTTCCTTTGTCCATTTTACCTCATCATTTTTATTTTTAAAAGCTTTTTTAGGATTCTAATTTTTGTTCAAGGTTATTTTTTCCCTGAAGACTGAACCTATATGTAAGTATAATAAAACTTTTCTTTTTCCTACCTCTATAATTTTTGCCTTTTAGTAGGTTTATTTTGGTAGCAATACCTTACTTACCACATGAACTTTCAAAGATATTTCTCCTATAACAGACACACAATAGCTTCAATGTTAGTTGTCTAAGGACTAGCCTGGTTAGAGTATGACATATTTTCCAGACATGGTAACTCCTAGAGAATGTCTATTTGTTGTCATCTATAGAAGCACATGGATTACTCATGACAAAATAAATTATAGTATCAGGGTCCTAGAACTGTAGCGTATAGAACCTTCAGCTGCAACTCCTTTTTCTGACTTTACCAAACCTCACTGACTGAACCCACTCACTGGAAAATGTTAGAGGGACTAACTGACTATTGAGTTGCACATAACTTTAGAACAGGACACAAACCTTCTACCAAATTTGAAAGAGGTAATGTTAGAAGAAAAATAGAAATTAAAGACATTGAAAAACTTTTTAGTTACTTTTCCTCCATGAAAGAGAGAATGAGAGAATTCCTAATTTTAGGTTTGTGGTTCAACGGGACCCCCAAAATTTTGGGATTCCAGATATGTTATGCAAAGTGCCTCAAAAGAATTTGCAGACTTGGGCCCATCTCCAAGTCAAGGGGCAAAGTTTATTACAATAATAATACCAATTAAAACAGGCTAAATTCCAAAATAAGTTAGCAAAGAGCCAGGAGCAAGAAAATAAATTTATAGAGAAAAGTGAGAGGGACCAGATGCTTCATGTGAGTGATAAGCTGACGAGTGGTCTGGTTCTGATTTTATGCACAGATGCAGTGTCCATAGATCTCTGGGCAGAACTCATGAGGAAACCTTCTAGAGATGTGTTTTTAGGCCTGAAACATCACTAGGTCAATTGGCGGACACTCAGTTTCGTTCTGTGCCTGTGTTTATTTTAAGTACTTCATTAATGTTTCTCATTAGTCTCAGAAACTCTGTTATCACTGACCAATAGACTGTTATCTGACAGCCAGCAATATTTGTGGCCTTAGCATCCTGGTCATATAGAGTAAACTGGGGCAGGATAGCCTAGGGGAAGAAATACATCATTTCTAACTATATCACTCCCAAGGCCAGGTAGCCTTAGGATCATTGCTACATCTTTCCTAGGGGCTGTACTACATCACAGGGATGCTGGCAGTTAGTTCAATTAAGTCCTAGGATGAGCAAGAAGGTGTGATATGTGTGTAACCCCCTTAGATCTCTCATGAAAGTTTCCCATTTGATCTGTTAGTCTTAATCCTTCAGTGACAGGGAGATTAGATAGTAATCTCTTTTATCTCTCAGAACATGCAATTACCACAAAGTATAGGATAATCTTCCATATATGCAATGTCCATAAAGATAATTAAGAGTTAATGGTGTGATTATAACAAAAGCCATGTTTATACAGTTTCCACTGGTATAAAATATCATTTTGTCCTTAATTTTCTGAATTAAATATATGCATTCTAAAAATCATCATTCCACTGTCTTGTGATATTCCTCTTTCTTGAGTGATATTATATTTTATTGAGAAGACTTGCACATCATTAGATAACAGGAAAAAAATTAATACACTTCCATCATATGATATTGATCTTTGCTTACTCTGTATCCATATTATTCCTCATTTATTTTTTTCTGTGTATTTGGAAGTAAGAACAGAGTCCTAGGTCTGATTTTGTTATTAATTAATTCTAAATCTTTCTGTGATATTTGTTCCAGCTTTGGAACTAAGTCTCCTCATCTACAAAATGAGGATATCTACAAAAATGCAGACATCTGTAAAACTCCCAAGTGATTAAAATGTAATTGGAAAATATTTAACAAACCAAATAAAGATACACTACACCATGGATAACATTAATTTGTGATTTTCCAATAAGTATACAGCAATCAATATTTATTTGTTTGGTACCCCTGGAGTTGATCACTAAGGTCACTTCTAGTTGAGCCTATCTTTAGTAACTTATTTCACCTTTTATCTTTATATCATCTACATTTCCAGAGATATCTTTCCTTTCTTCTCCATGCAGAAGTTTATTCACTCTATTATTGAATAGAATAAAATAGAATCCTTGTAATCTTATATTTTGTAGATGATGAGACTGAAGCAAAGATCAGGCAAGGTTTGGTGGGGGTTGTGGAATTGGGGCTTGGATACAGGGAAGGGAGATTTGCACAGGATTTCTAGGAATTCAAAACTATAACTTAGGTTTTCTGATCATCTCTAGTCCACTAATCTGTGGCACCCACTGTTAGCCTAAAAGAACATTATCAAAGTGGTTTAGAAGAGGTTTTTCTTGTAGGATTTCCAATTGAAATCAGAAAGTACAGCAATTCTTTAAAGATAGACTAATCTTGAGAGATTTACCTTTTCATGCCAGAGAAGTTTCTATAAGTGCCAGATAATCATCTGAACTTTGGGATGCTTATCAGAACTGAACTTCTGAACCTTTTGAAGCTCAGTCTCTACTATCTGATATCCAGGTTGGATGATTTGTTTTCTAAATGGTAGATGGTCAGGTTTTAGCTTGCTATGTGATATATTTTGTTTCTGGGTATGAAGAAGGTGGTGGCCTGTCTCCCTCTTACTTCCCTTTTAAAAAATGAACATAGTATTTATTTTTGGCATAGAATCAATAAAAACAACAAAACAGAACACAATAGTAATAAAATAATGTATAATGAAACATACTATTTTGATTGGCTTCTAAAATCTCTCCAAAATCATTGCTCAAATATTAGGGTATTGAAGAAATTTCCATTTCATTTCCCCCACAAGAGAGAAGATTCCTTATCTCGGAGATCCTGTCAATTAGTTCAATTAAGTCTAAGGATGAATAGGAAACTGTGATATGTGTGTGACCACTCTCCCTTCTTTCGCCCCCTCACATCTCATTATATAAGTTTCCCAGTTGATGTGCTATTAATCCCTCAGTGATGGGGAGAGTAGATAGCAGAGTTTCTCTTTTATTTCCCAGAACATCCAATTACGATATTGAGATCAATTCAATTAGATAAGAAAAGAAACTATCAGAGTTTTTGCTGATGAATAATGCAATGAGCATTTATTTGAAGCCTACTATGTGCAAATCACTGTACTAGGTACTGGAGACTGACTTAAAAAATAAGACTACATACAAATAGAGGTGCTAAGACATTTACACAAAAATAATTTGAAATACTATATTGTAAATATCATAATTATTATGTATATTCAGAAGAATAAAAAAATTATTGGTAGTTTGACTGATTGAAGAAGGTTTCTTGGAAAAGGTAGCATTTGAGTTGAAATTTGAATAATGATGTCTAACCTTGCTGTAATCTCTCTTGTATTCACAACAACCTATTAGGTAGTGTTTCTATTTTTTACAAAGGAGGAAAGTGAGCATAAGTGATTTGTTCATTGTTATATAATGATTAAATATCAGAATTGGGAATTGGTTTCCTGTTTCCAGATTCCACATACTATCCACCGTACTATGTTGCCTCTTGTAAAAACAAGTGAGAGTACTGGAATTAGATAAGAGAGGATCAAGTCTTCCTTTGACACTGCCTCCCTGAATTGGACAAATTATGGACAAGCTATTTAATCTCTGTAGTCCTTAGTTTCCACATCTGTAAAATGCATGGGCTAGAAAATATGGCTCCAGAAGTTCCTTTCAACTATAAATCTATGATGCCATGATTCTAAGATTTCAATGAAAAATCAGGCTAAGGAAACTGGGATAAGCAAAAATGATGAGGTAGACAAGTACAAACTTTGTTTTCAAGGACAAATAGGTTTGGTTACAATCTTCCCTTATGGAAGTAAGGTTAGAAATTAATTGTAGAAGGCATTAAATGTTTGGATGAGTTTGAACTCCTACACATCACACACACACACACACACACACACACACACACATTTCTATAAGTGGAGCTCCTCCTAAAAATCACTGAATAGATTAAGGTTGAGCTAGAAAAAAAAGTACATTGAGCTGGCGGCAGGTATGATTTGATAAAAGATGGGTATAATCAATTTCTTAATGACTCTCAGGACCAATGCAAGTTTTGGATACAAATAAAAGACTCCTACCCTATTCAAGTACTACAACAGAATGACATAAAATATGCCATGAAAGAATGTTGGGAATCTGTCATAAAAGAGCAGCAATCAGCAGCAGAGTTTTGAGAGAGTTATTAGGCAGCACAGTGATAGCAGAAAAACAATACTGAAATTGGAATCACAAGATCTGAATTCAAATTCCTTCAATATTTGTAATCTTAGGAAACATTTAATTTAAGTCACAATTTCCTCATCTTAAAATGAGAGGATTGTTTAGGTGACATATGAGGTTCTTTTAACCTTCATATTTTTCCTATAAGAAGGGAAAGCTCAAGTTTGGCAACAATAGTATATGGTACCTATACAAAAAAATGACCATATTTTAGGGCATTAAAACCTCACAATCAAATGCAGAGAGGCAGAAATAGTAAATGCTTCCTTTTCAGACCACAATGAAATTAAAATTATATTCAATAAAGGGCCAGGGAAAGATAGACTATAAGCCAATTGGAAATTAAATAATCTAATTCTAAAGAATGAATGGATCAAACAACAAATAATAGAAACAATCCACAATTTCAATTGAGAGAATGACAGTAATGAGACAACATACTAAAATTTATGGGAGGCAGCCAAATCAGTTTTTAGGGGAAATTTCATAACTCTAAATAACAACATAAATAAAACAGAGAAAGAGGAAATCATTGAATTAGGCATGCAACAACAAAAAAAAACTAGAAAAAGAACAAATTTTTAAAAACCTAATTAAATACTAAATTAGAAATTCTGAAATTCAAAAGAGAGATTAATAAACTAGAGACTAGAAAAATTATTGAACTAATAAATAAAACTAAAGTTGGTTTTATGAAAAAACCAGCAAAATAGATAAACTTTTGGTTAATTTGATCAGAAAAAGGAAATAAAAAACCAAATGACCAGTATCAAAAATGAAAAGTATGAATTTACCATCAAAGAAATTAAAGCAATAGTTAGGAATTATTTTGCCCAACTGTATGGAAACGAGTGTGACAATCTAACTGAAATAGATGACTATTTACAAAAATATAAATTGTCCAGGTTAAGAAGGGAAATAAATTACTTAAATAGTCCCATTTTAGAAAAAGAAATTGAACAAATCATTAATGAACTACTAAGAAAAAATCTCTGGGCCAGATGGATTCACAACTGAATTCTACCAAACATTTAAAGAACTATTACTTCTAATACTATGCAAACTATTTGGAAAAATAGGTCAAGAAGGAGTACTGCCAAATTCCTTCTATGACACAAATATGGTACTGATACCAAAACCAAGAAGAGTCAAAACAAAGAAAGAAAATTACAGACCAATCTCCCTCATGAATATTGATTCAAAAATTTTAAATAAAATATTAGCAAAGAGATTGTAGCAACTTATCAGCAGGATAATACATTATGACCAAGTGGGATTTAAACCAGGAATGCAATACTAGTTCAATATCAGGAAAGCTAAGTTTGGCAGCAGTAAAATTCTGGCAATTGAAAAAGCCTTAGCCATGGAACCAGAATATCAAGATATTCTGACATTCTGAATAATATCCCAACCCTACTTTAAAAAATTATTTTCACAGTTACTTGTAAAGCAGTTTTTTATATTTGTATTTTAAAACTTTGAGTTTCAGATTCTCTCCCTTCCTTCCCATCCTCCCTTTTATAAGTGAAGTTGTACAATACATTTACATAAAAGTCATGTTGTAAAAGAAAACACAGATCTCTTAGCCAGTCTCCTTCCCCCTTACTCCCCCCCCCCCACAAAAAGAAAAAAACAAACACTCAAGGAAAATAAAATAAAAAAAATATGTTTCAATCTGTATTCACACAGATTCAGTCCTTCTCTGGTATGCATAGCATTTTTTATTGTAAATTCTTCAGAATAGTCTTGAATTACTGTATTGCTGAGAATAGCAAAGCCATTCACAGTTGATTATTCCATAGTACTTCTATTACTTTGTACACAGTACATTTCACTTTGCTTGAGTTCATGAAAGATTTCCAGGTTTTTCCTGAGTGCATCCTGCTCATCATTTCCCTAGAACAAAAATATTTTATCATAATCATAAACGACAGTTCATCCAGCTATTCTCCAGTTGATGGGCATCCTATCAATTTCCAATTCTTTGCCCCAAGAAAAGAGCTTATATAAATATTTTTGTACATATAGATTCTTTTTCTTTTTAAAAACTATCTTTTGGGATTCATGCTTAGTAGTGATATTGTTAGGTCAAATGATATGCATAGCTTTATAACCTTTTGAGCATAGATCATATCTTTTCATCATTTTTCAATTGGAGAATGGCTTATTTTTTATAAAGTTGACTCAGTTCCCTATACATTTGAAAAAGAAGGCCTTCATTAGAGAAACTTGCCTCAAAATTCTTTTCACAATTGCTATTGCTAACTGTATTCCCCCCCCTTAATATTCTTTTTTCTCCTCTCCTTTAATTCTGTCCTTCCTCAAAGTATTTTGCTTGTGACTAGCTCTTTGCCCAACATGTCCTTTCTTCTATCATCCTCCCCCCTTTTCATATCCTCTTCCCCTATTACTTTCCTGTAGGACAAGATAGAGTTCTATACCCATATTGGGTATGTATGCTAATTTCTCATTAAGCCAATTCTGATAAGAAAAAGGTTCAATTTTACTCCCCTTTCCCTCCCCTACTCCTTTTCCCCACTCACTGAAAAAACTTTTTTCTTGCCTGTTCTATGGCACATAATTTATGCCATTCCACCTCTTCCTTTCTCTTTCTCCCTGTACACTCCTCTCTAATCCCTAATTTTATTTTAAAGATATTATCCCTTCTTATTCAACTCATATCCATGCCCTCTATCTATATATACTCCTTCTAAGTGCCATAATAATGAGAAAGTTCTAATGAGTTGCAAGCATCACCCTCCCACGTGGGAATGTAAACAGATAAATCTCATTAAGTCCCTTATGATTTCTCTTTGCTGATTACCAACTTATGCTTTTCCTGAGTCCTGTATTTGAAAATCAGATTTTCTATTCAGCTCTGATCTCTTCATCACAAATATTCGAACATTTTCTATTGTATTAAATATCCATCTTTTCTCTCAAGTATTATACTAAGTTTTGCTGGGTAAGTAATTTATGATTATAATTCTACATCATTACTCTTTGGAATATCATAGCCACACCCTCTGGTAGTTTAATGTAGAAGTTGCTATGGCTCCACTATACTTAGATTGTTTCTTTCTAGATGCTTGAAATATTTTCTCCTTTTTTTTATTCTATAAATTAGTTCATTATCTCTCTCCCATGATGTCAATAGAATGTTTTTTCTTTGTTAGTTCTCTGGAATTATGATTGCTTATTTAGTTGACCAGAATTTTTAAGTGCTTCAAAATTGTTCATTTATCTAAATACTGATTGGATAGTATAAATTATTCTTTTTGATCTACTTATTTTACTCTTAATCAAATAATACAATTCTCCTTTAAATAATTTCTTCCAATACATGTCTTCAACTTCTTATAGTATAATAGCTATATTAGAAACTTTTCTTATTTTCTTTTTGATTTTCCCCCATTGCATTCAAATTTTTTATATTTATTTTTAAAATTTTTGGGTTCTACAGTCTCTTCCTTAATGTCACTACAATTAAGAGACCACATCTGAAATTATGGAAAACATTTCCATGAAAGTTAAGTTGTGAAAGAGAATTGATCTCCCACCCTAATGAAAATAAAAACCCTCAAGAAAAATTAAGTTAAAAAAAGAGATAGAAAGAGAATGCTTTAATATAAATGCAGACATAATCAGTTCTTTCTACAGATAAGATTTTTCATCATAGGTACTTCAGAGTAGTTATGGTTGATTGTACTTCTGAGAATATTACTATACTGGTCATTCTAAAACATAACATCTTCTGAAAAGAAAGAACTAAATAGATTAGAAGCCTTCCTCTTCTCCTGTGTTCTCAACCTGAGTTTCACAAACTTGGTTTTTTAAAACATTTCAATGGCTGTATATTAATGTAATTGATTTCTTTTGTAATCCCATGTATTGTGTGTTAAACATTTAAACTTTATTTTGAGAAGGAATCCTTAGGTTTTAACAGAATCTCAAAGAGATACAAAATACACAAAAAAGTTTGAGTGTCCCAATTTGTTTTTTAATTCTTCACATTTTCTTGAATCCATTTCTGCATTCCGTTTATCATCCTATTATCTTTACTTTTTCTTACATGCTTGGTTGTTCTTTTTGATCACACATTTCTTGGATTATGCTTTTCACTCCATTTCCTTTAAGCAAGACATAGTTGGCTACAGGCTAAAAATTAACAATAGATAAACATGCTATTGCTCTATGTTTTGCAAAGTACTTAACATATATTATCTTAACCTCAAGGATCCCTATCAGACAGATGAGAACAGTGAAGCTGACAGAGATTAAATGAATTATCCAGGATCATATAGCTATAAGTATTTTAGGCAGAATTCAAACTAGAGTACTCTAAGTAGTAACTCTAACTCCAACATTCTATTTACTCCACCCAACTGCTGCCTCAAATTAAATTATCCATCATTTAACAATACCAATCATTTTTATAGATTAACATTTTTGTCATTAGTAACTTTTTAGACTTAGAAGATTAAAGTGTTTCAATTTTTACAAATTTGAGAACTCTAATGGATGCAATGACCAATTCTGATTCTAGAGAACTAAAGATTAAATAATTACCCAATGCTTAAGAGAGAGAGAGAGACCCAGATTGACTCAAGATATGGAATAAAGCATATGTTTTTAGAAAGTGCCGATTGAAATTTGTTTTGCTTGACTATGCATATTTCTTGCAAGGAGTTTTTTTCTCCAGTTAAAAATAAAGGAGGAAGAATAAAGAGGGATGGAAATAGGTTAGGGGGGAAAGAAAGGTAGTTATTGAGGCAAACTTTATTTCTTTTTAAACAAATTAAGACACGAAAGAAGGCCTGAAAGAAGCATAAAAAGGCCATTTTGCTTACAGTCAATGGATAAACTCATGATATACTTTAAAATAAAAGTAAGCTGTTCACATGTTCACAGTAGAGATCGGTATATTCATACACATCTTCCTTTCCTTTTCTATTATATAAGGACATACCGCTTTTACACCTTTATTCAGTTTAGCTTTTTTTTTTTTTTTTTTTTTTTTAAAGAAAGTTGGTGAAGTTCATGTTTTGCTACCATATAATATAATGTTCAGGTGTTAAAAAATTGATTCAGCTGTTTCTTTTTTCAGACGTGTCCAACTCCTTGTGACCAGTTTGAGATTTTCTTGGCAGAGATATTAGAGTAGTTTGTCATTTTCTTCTCTAATTCATTTTATAGATGAGAAAATTGAGACCAGTAGAAATAAATGATTTGTCTAGGGTTACATAGTTAGTAAGTATTTGATGACAGCTTTGAACTCAGGAAGAGGAGTCTTCCTAACTCTAGGACTATCACCCTATGCACAGTACAACTTAATTGTCCTGTTTTAGGGGATAGTTGAAGATATTTGAAAGTACACCAATTTTTCCAAATGCAAAATAAATTTTCCTTCTATTCAACTGTGAGTCCTGCTCAATGTCCATTTTCATTGTTTGTCCAAGATATATGTAGTAGTGTTCTAATTCACAAGGGGGCTCATTCAATTGCATACCATTCATTGGACAATAGACATTCTTTTTATTTTTCCTAAGTGATTTGTTAAGCCAATCTCCTTTTTGATAGTTATAGATCTCATTATAACTATCAAAAAGGAGATTGATTGGCTTAACAATCACCTGTTGCCTTCTATTGCTGCTTGCTACAATCTGCACAGAATCAGTTATAAGGACAATAAATTAGATGATCTACAGAGGAGCATCAAGTAAATGTCATCATTGATAGACAATCCTTATTGTAGAAGTGATAGACCATGACACTGGCAAAGAAGTTTACAAGCATATGTCTATATCTCTTCTTTACCTATTGCTTAATATATTAATAATCTGATCTTTGAACAGAGATATCTGTATGTTGAATCTATTACAAAATATAAAAGTTCCTTAAATATTACATATCAAATAGATGAAACCTTTGCATGGAAGAAACGTTAAGGCTGTATTTTATTCGATTGAGTTAACTATTTTCTTTTTATAATAAAAACAGCAGGATATTTTATTTTCTTGACTTTTTGGGCAATTAAGATAGTTAAGCAAAACAAATCCCCACATGGACCATGTCCAAAAATATATGTTTAATTTCACATCATAGACTGGTGATGGACTTGAAGTCCATCACTTCCCTGGCAGAAGGTGGACCATCACTGGTCTCCCAAAATTGTGATTGGTCATTATATTGCTCAGATGCCTTAAACTATTTATATTATTATATTATATTATTGTCTATATAGTATTGTTATTAGCACAATTCCTAGCATGTAATAAGCACTATATAAAAGTTAGTTGTTATATTGTTATAGGAATTGTAAATAGTTCTGTTGATTTCATTCTATATCAGTTTTATGAGTCTTCCCAGGTTACCCTGAATATGCCTACTTAATTATTCCTTGTAGCACAATAGGATTCCATTATATCAATATGACAATTAATGGATGTCCTCCTTACTTTCTAGTTCTTTGCCACTTAAAAAAAAGCTGTTATAAATATTTTGGTGCACACAAATTATTTTTCTTTTTTATCTCTATGGTATAAAAGCCTAGTAGTGGTATGTTTTGTTTTTGGAAATCATTGGAAAACTTCAACTTATCTCTTTACTATGATTATACTTGAGATCTGTGGAGATCATTTTCATAAATATTTTATGGAGTTGAGAAAGTAAACATATGGATTAATAGTTATTGTTGTTCTTTTGATCATTTTGTTTGGTATTAAACTCTGTGATTTTTTTCTAATTATTAGTTATCTTTCCTAATTTGAGATATTTAGAAAACTGATCCCTGAGCTTTGAAATAGTATTGTCTCTGGAAACATTCTTTCCTATATGTTTGACCAAGTTCAGGTGATGTATATTTTTCTGAGTATCATTTCTCCTTTATCAGTGTATTGGAGACTGAAAGTCCCCATGTGGTGATTGTCACTTTAATGAATGATGAACATATCTCGTTAGATAAAAGTGAATGGATCTCTGTGTCAGATTTTTCATTTGGTTAATTGATAGTCTGATTCAGAAATGACTCTTATTTTGGTAATCAATTGTTCTCTGGCTGTTAAAAATGGTCAATTTCCCATTTTTATGAGTACTTATCATGTCTATTGACTCACTCTAGGAAGACATAATTCATGACATATACATAACATGAAGTATCTTAGTTACCTATTGCTTGTTCTTTTTTTCTTATTCCTGAACTCTGAAATATATATGAATATATAGCTATCAAATGTATATGTACTGAATATATATACTGAATGTATATCATTATGGTTAGAAACATGGGTATAGAGTAGAGTTTTCCTGAATGTGTAAGTAAGATAAGCTCCCAAATCTTATAGCAAACTAGAAATAACTTCCTCAAATTCTTGAGGAAAAAAGTCATCACATATTTATAGAATGTATATGCATATATATATATATATATATATATATATATATATGGTCACCTATATGCATATGTATGTGCTAATGTGAGCAGTATAGTTTAGTTGATAGAGAACCTTTGGAAGAGAATTTTTACTAGTGCTTCTCTACATGATAGAAATCACAGGTCCTTCCTCTATGTGTTTAAGTCTATGATATATGAAATATGGATTTGAATAGAAGTGCTACACATACATGTAGATATAGATATGTGTATTGATTTGGGCATAAAAAGAAATAGAAATATGAATATATATATATATATGTATATGCATATATATGCATTTAATAGATGTTTCCAAAAATGATATTGACAGAGATGATATCGACAGAGACATAGACATGGATATGGATGATATAGATGAAGATTATTAAAATTTTTAGGCAGATATATATACTTGTATACATACAACATATATAATGTATTTGGGGATAGAAAAGACCAAATAACATAAAATGGAGCAAACCCAGTCATTGCCCCCAAAGCATTATTCCCTCATACATGTTCATGACTGCAGATAGCTTCCAGACTGTGCTGCCAATATTGCCTTAGTGTATTGTGCTGCAAACTAGGAAAAGACATGAGTAATGTATATTCCTTTCCTTAAATGAACACAAAAAAAGTGTTACTCCTTATATCAAGGTCAAATGGTTCATCATAGACATCATATTAATAGCAAAGATCAAGATTTACACCAAGTTTCCTAAAAGAAAGATGATGCCTTGGCTAATTCTATTATCAGAGATGACCATAATGACAATACATGGACAAGGCTCATGTCTCAGTTATCTGCTTTGTTGGGAGATAGTAAAATTCTCAGTCTTAAAAAACTGAAGTTTATGTAGTAAGTTTTTGGAAAAGTTTCCTTGCACAGGCATTACTATTTATGTCTTGCCTTCCTAGGATTCTTTGAAAAATCATTCACCTGTGTGTTTACTCAGTCAGAGTCCATACAGAGAGTCAGTTAGTCAATAAACATTTATTAAGCATAAGTACCTACCCTATGCCAAGCTCCATGCTGAGCACTGGGGAGGCAAGGACAGCAAAATACAGTTCTCGCTTTCTAGGATGTCACAATCCAAACAATTATGTGCAAACAAGCTATGTATAGAATAAATTGGAGATAATCAACAAAGGAAAGACTAAAATTTAAGGGAAATCAGGAAAGGCTTCTTGTAGAACATAGGAACTTAGTTGGGACTTCAAAGGAAGCCAGGGAAAATAGTAGGAAGAGAACAATGGGGGTCATCCCTTTGGTCATTGTTTGAATCCTGATTGGCTCAGAGTGAATGCAAATAGCAATTATTTCTGTTTTAGCCAGAAACCCAGAAAGACTTCTCAGAGATTGTTTTATTTTTGACTATGCAAAAGATGCCATTCTATGTCTCATTTCTTATCTACCCTTAATCACTGATTAGGTGTTTTCTCAAACTGAGACCTGTTAAAGATCTTACCTTAAAAAGGCCAAAGTCTCCGGCTGCATCTAGGACCTTTTCCAGTCATCCTGATCTATTTCTGGTCACTTGACCCAAATAAATCTGGAGACTATGAGTTTGCACAAACTTCCCTTATTTAAATCTAATTCACTTGCATCTCATGGCATCACCTCCCTGACGCCATGGTTCTCGTAGAGAACGAAAAACAACAAATAGCTAGTGAAAATGCCCTGCCCACCTCATCAGTAGAAAAGGTTTAACAAGCCCTGGTATAAGTTATAAGAAGATGGTTAAGTTGAGAGCAAACAAAGGATTTTATATTTAATCAAGGAGATGAGATAGTCAGACCTGAGCTTGGGTAGAATACTTTGATAGCAGAGTGAAGGATGGATAACAGCGGGGAGAACCTTGTAATAAACTGTTTGACTTGGGGACAAGAGGATTTGCACCAAAATGATATCAGTGTCAGAAGGGATAAGGGAACATATACAAGAAATATTACGCAGGTAAAATCGACAACTCTATACAACAGATTGGATATGGAATTAGGGGGGATGTTTAGAGAGAATTAGGAGTAAAGGATAATAAACCAACTTTTAAGCCTTTTAGGAAGAAATGGATTGAATACCCAAATTCACAAAAAACAAAAACAGAATCCCATCTCTCATGCTTCTGAAGACAAAAAAGAACCATAATACAATGTAATTCTTTCTACCTTTCTCTGCCTTCCACTGTGAAATGATCCTGTAGAAGAAGCATGGTTTTTTCGTGCAGGAAAATAGAATTAGTAGAATGACCAAAGAGAAGGAAAAGAGCTTTGAATATCCACTTCCTGAACTGGAGTTTAGACTAAAGGTCATGAACCTTAATGAGATATAAAGAATACTGGGAAAGAATGTTAGTGACTATTATCATTTTTTCACTTTCCATTACATATGTGTACTTCCTTGTCATTCCTATATGATGTCACAGTTAATTCAGGTTTTTTTAAGCTCCTAACTTGTTTATAAATAGGAAAAAAATTAATCTGAACATGGAAAATGCTTTAGTTATGTTGGCAACATGCACTTTGCGTTCAGTTCTAGATTTGAGAGACACTCCACCTCTCTCATATTCACAAGTATTAGACATTGAATAAATTCTAACCATTTACTCGGTGAATGAAACACATTGGTCCCCAAGATACTATTCAACGCTATTCTTAACATCCCAGTGCACCTGCCAGATCACAGAATTGTGAAATACCCTCTGGAGACCAGTATATTTTTAACAGGATTGCCTGATCTCCTGATAGTAAGTTATTAAAACAGATGCTCATATAAAAATAGCTCTGTGTGTATGTGTGTGTGTGTGTTTGTGTGGGTTCTAAGCTGTGATTTCATTGCAATAAGGAAACTCCTTCAATGTATTCTTGCCTGCAATTTATAATCTTAAGGAGCTGCACAGAGATGTGGTACTTAAAAGATAAATGACTTACCTAAGTTCACACAGTCAGTATTTGTCAGAAGAAGAATTTCAATCCAGGTCTTCCTTACTATAAAATTAGTTAATTGGCATAGAAGATAGATTAAATATTTGAGAAGACCCGAATTCAATTAAATTTGGCCTCAGACACTTCCCAGTCACTTAGTCATGTAAACTTTGCCTCAATTTTCTCATCTATAAAATTGGGATAATAACAATACCTCCCTCTCTGAGTTTGTTGTGAGGATAAAATGTGATGTTTGTGAAGCACTTTGCAAACTTGAAAGGATAATATAAAATCATAGCTATCACTCCATGACACTCCTATCTTCTTTTAATATACAGTATCTAGACATGCATTGACTCTGTCCCTTATTTGAAGTCTTATATCTAGTTCCAAACCAATCATCCAGTACTTTTTTCCCCAAGTATTCTTGATATTTTTGTTTGGACACATTATTGAGCATTTGAATATAAGCTACTTTCAAACAGAGATTGTTTCCTTCTTTGTATTTATCCCCTTAGCCACATTCCATTGATTAATAAATAATATCCATTTAATAAATGTTTTTTGATTTATTGAGTAATTAATTAGGGACTGAATACTGATATTTCAAGTTTTCAAATGCAAATGCATCATCATTCTCCTTCAAACAAGTGTTTTCCAAGGATTGTGGATGTAATGCTGGACCTGTGTGACTTGTCTTTGAATGACTAATAAAAGCAGGATCTTTCTATTATCTTTAAGGTTTGCAAAGTACCCCTATAGGGTAGATCTTGCAGGTATTACTAAACCTATTTTATTGCTGGGGAAACTAAGATTCAATAGTTTTTTGCATGTCATTTCTTCCCTTAGACTATGGATGATTCTTGAAGTGAATAAGAAAAGATGAAGTGAAGACTTTTTTCTTATAGTAAAATATTAGGAAATAATTCAAGAGAGATTTATAGTGAAATGACTGAATGAACCATTAAACGCATTTATCTGAAACCTTAATTTTTTTTGGAGGGGGAAGCATGGCAGTGTAGAAAAAGCATTAGACAAAAGTCAAGAAATGTGAGTTCTAGTCTCAGATCATCCACTATATAATCATGGACCTTTGTTAAGTCATAGTTTAGTCTGAGCCTCAATTTTCTCATTTCTAAAATTTGGATGTTGGGTCAAAGGAGCTCGTAGGTACTCAGTGGACAGTTTTACATAGAAATGTGATCATGGGTGGAGATATAGCTATCTATGCTTTAAATTACTGTGAAAAAGCAAAACAGTTTAATGAATAGAGTGTTTTCCATAGGATCAAAGATCTAGAACTAGAAATGATCTTAAAAGTCATCAAATCCAACTTCTCCATGTTACAAATAAGGAAACTGAGGCACACATTGGTTAAATGACTTGTCCATGAATCACATAGCTAATTAGTGAAGAATAAGCCCATGGCTTGATAGGCTCAATCAGACCAAAACCCCAAATAAAAAATAAAAACAAAACAAAGCATTTTACTGCATTAATTTTCTCTTCTGCGCTGTTGTAGAGCATGGCATAAATGATAGAGATCTAGCTATATCCAAAACTCAGAAGACCTGTTTTCAAGTCTCTGACATACTCTGACATACATCCATCATGAATGTATGAATACTAAGGCATTTATTAAGCACTTACTTTGTGATAATTAGGATACTAGGGATCCTGGGATGGGAATTCTAGAATTAAACTATTAAATCCTCTGGGGAATGATTTCTGGAATAAACAGTATGGCAACTTGAGAAAAGCTAGAGACAGAGAATGAAGTGAGATAATGTTGAGACTGGCCCTGGATGTAATAGGTTAGGATTGCTCATTAATACTATGTTAAAAGGAAGAGAAAGAAAAAAGGAAAGAAAGGGAATAAGCATTTTATATATCATCAGCTATCTGCCAGAGACTACATTAAATGTTTTTCTTTTCTAATTAGCATATTTGAAAATTTACTTTTAATATACATTGCTTTATGAAGCATATTGGGAGAAAAAAATCAGAAAAAAAGGGAAAACCATTGGAGAAGGAAAAAAAACAAACAGAAAGAAGTGAATATAGCATGTGCTGATTTACATTCAATAATCATAGTTCTTTTTCTAGATGCAGATGGCATTTTCTATCTAAAACGTATTGAGATTGCTTTGGATTACTAAACCACTAAGAAGAACCAAGTCTTTCACAGCTGATTATCACACATTCTTGCTGTTATTATGTACAATGCATTCCTGGTTCTGCTTGTTTCACTCAACATCAGTTTATACAAATATTTCCAGGTCTTTGTAAAATCAGCATGCTAATCATTTTTTAATAGAACAATAATATTCTATTACCTTCATATCAACTTGTTCAGCCATTCACCAATTGATGGGCTGATGGGCAACTACTCCTTTTGCTCACAAAAGGAGATGTTACAAATATTTTTGCACATCTGTGTCCTTTTGCCTTCTTTATTATTTCTTTGGAATACACACCCAATAATGGCACTGCTAGGTCAAAAGGTATGCACAATTTTACAGCCATTTGAACATAGTTCCAGAATGGTTGAATCATTTCACAATTCCACCAACAGTGCATAAGTGTATCAGTTTTCCCATATCCCTTCCAATATTTATCATTACCTTATCCTGCCATTTTACTCAATCTGAGAGGTGTGAGGTGGTACCTCAGAGTTGTTTTAATTTGCATTTCTCTAATTAATAGTGATTTAGAACATTTTTTTCATATGACTATAGGTGGCTTTAATTACATCATCTGAAACTTCTCTGTTCATATCCTTGGACCATTTATCAAATGGGGAATGACTTGTATTCTTATAAATTTGAGAGTTCTTTATATATTTTAGAAAGAAGACCTTTATAAGAAACACTGACTAAAATTTTCCCCCCAGCTTTACACTTCTCTTTTAATCTTATTTCTGTTGATTTTGTTTGTGCTAAAACTTTAATTTAATGTGATCAAAGTTGTCCATTTTGCATTTCATAATGTTCTCTAGTTCTTCTTTGATCATAAATTCATCCCTTCTCTAAAAGTCTGATAGGTAAATTATCCCTTGTTTTCCTAATTTGCTTATGGTATCACTCATTATGCTCAAATCATATACTTATTTTGAACTTATTTTGGTATGCGGTGTGAGAGGTAAGTCTATGCCAAATTTCTTACATATTATTTTCTAATTTCCCCAGTACTTTTTGTCAAATAGTGAATTTTTATCCCAGAAGCTGGAGTTGGGGGCAGTTTCTCAAGTACTATAGGCATTGATTATTGTGTTATGTATATCTAATCAATTTCACTGATCCATCACTCTATTTATTATCCAGTACCAAATGGTTTTTTGATGACTGCTGCTTTATAATAGTTTTAGGTCTCATACTGCTAATCTACCATCCTTTGTATTTTATTTTTTCATGAATGCCCTTGATATTACTAATCCTTTGTTCTTCCAAAAACAAGTATTTTTATTATTTTTTTCTACCTCTATAAAATTTTTTTTGTCAGTTTGATTAGTATGGAATTGAATAAGTAGACCAATTTGGGTAGAATCATTACTGTTATTAATGCTAATAACATTAACATTACATTACATTACATTACATAACATTACAAACATTACATTAATAACAATAGCATTAATAACAATGCTAATATTAGCATGACCTACCTGTGAGCAATTGATATTTTTCCAATTGTTTAGATTTGACTTTATTTGTGTAAGAAGTATTTTGTAATTGTATTAATCTAGTTCCTAGGTTTGTCTTGGCAGGTAGACACCCAAATATTTTATTTTGTATACAACTATTTTAAATGGAATTTTTCTTTCTTTTGCTGCTGTGCTGAGCTTTATTAGTAATATACAGAAATGCTGATGATTTGTGGGTTTATTTTATATCCTGCAACTTTTAATTGTTTCAAGTAGGTTTTTGGATGATTTACTAGCATTCTCTAAGTATATTAGCATATCATTTGCAAAGTGTGATAATTTTATTTCCTCATTACCTGTCCTAATTCCTTTTTCTTTTCTTATTGTTAAAATCAACATTGCTAGTACAATGTTGAATAATAATGATGATGATAATAGGCATCCTTGTTTCACCCCTGATCTTATTGGGAATGCATTCAGCTTGTCTCCATTGAAGATAATGCTTGCTGTTGGTTTTAGATAGATATTGCTTCTTATTATTTATGGGAAGCTCCCTTTATCATTTTGCTCTCTAATATTTTTAATAGTAATGGGTGTTGTATTTTGTTAAAAGGTTTTTCTGCATCTATTGAAATTATCATATGATTACTGTTGATTTTGTTATTGATATGGTCAATTATGATAATATTTTTTCTGATATTGAACCAGCCCTGAATTCCTGGTATAAATCCTATTTGGCCATAATTGCTGTGATTGATGCTTTTTGCATCAATATCCATTATGTAGATTGGTCTGAGATTTTCTTTCTCTATTTGGCTCTTCCTGTTTTAAGGATCAGTGCAATATTTATGTCACAGATGAATTTGACAGGACTCCTTCTTTACCTATTTTTCAAAATAATTTACATGATATTGAACTTAATTGTTCTTTAAATGTTTGGGAGAATTCACTTGTAAATCCATCTGGTCCTGGAGATTTTTTCCTGGGAAGTTCCTTGATGGTTGTTGAATTTCTTTTTCTAAAATGGGACTATTTATGTAATTTATTTTTTCTCTGAATAATCTGAGCACTTTATATTTTTATAAATATTCATCCATTTCAGTTAGATTGTTAAATTTCCTGCCACACAATTGGGCAAAAGAGCTTCTAATTATTGCTTTAATTTCATTTTCATTGGTGGTAAGTTCACCCTTTTCATTTTTGATGCTGGTAATTTGTGTTTTTTCTTTTCTTTTTCTAATCAAATTAGCCAAATGTTTATCTATTTTTTTGTTTTTTTATAAAACCAACTCTTAGTTTTATTAATTAGTACAATAGTTTAGAATTTCTCCGTCCTTCACCCTCTTCAAGCTATTCTTTCTCAGAGGTAGAGTGCTCTCTTTATTGCTTGCTGCCAGATGCTTGTTTGACTCCAAATCGCTCAGGTAGAACTTGATACTTTATAGGAAACTCCTAGAGAGCAAATCAGTTTTCTCAATCACTCAACATGATTCCTATTGCCCAAGTACTTTTTATGTCCTTTTAAAAAATCAATCAACTAATATTTTAAATATTTACCATGTGCTAGGCACTGTGCTAAGAGTTGCAGATAAAAAGAGGTAAAAACAACCTAATAGGGGAAACAAGTATATAATAAATACAAAAAAGCAAGCTATTGATGAGATAAATAGAAAATAATTAACAAAGAGAACTAACTAGAATTAAGTTGCTATTTTTCAATCTTGTCTGATTCTTCATGACCCATCTGGGATTTTCTTGGCAAAGAGACTAGATTGGTTGTCCTTCTTCATTTTATTTTACAAAAATGGAAATTTTAACAGGGTTAAGTAACTTTACCAGGATCACACGATTTCTGAGGCCACATTTGAACGCAGGTATTCCTGTCTTGAAGCTTGATGCTCTATTCACTGTACCACGTAGCTTCTTCAGAATTAAGGGAACTTGAAAAAAAGGCATCTTGTTTAAAAAAATGGGATTTTAGTTGGGGCTTAAAGGAAGCTAAAGAATTCAGAGATAAAGAGAAAGAATATTCCAGACAGGAATGATAGCCAGAGAATATGCCTGGAGCCAGAAGATGTTTGTTTTTGAAAGAAATAAGAGACCAGTCTCATTGGGTGGAATAGTATATAGCACGGAATAACCTATAAGAAGACTGGAAGGGTAAGAGAGGGTTAGATTATTTTTTAATTAATTAATTCATTTTAAAGACACATTGCTTTATGAATCATGTTGGGAGAGAAAAGTCAGAACAAAAGGGAAAAAACATGAAAGAGGAAAAAAAAAACAGAAAAAAGAAGTGAACATAGCATGAGTTGATTTATATTCAATTTCCATAGATCTTTTTCTGGATTCAGATGGCATTTTCTGTACAAAGTCTATTGGGATTGTTTTGGATCACTGAACCACTGAGAAGAACCAAGTCTTTCAATAGTTCATCATTGCACATTCTTGCCGTTGATGTATACAATATATGCCTGGTTCTGCTTGTTTTTTTCAGTATCAGTTCACATAAATCTTTCCAGGCCTTTCTAAAATCAGCTTGTACATCACTTTTATAGAACAATAATATTTCATTACCTTCATATACCACAGTCTATTCAGCTATTCGCAGTTAAAAATATCACTTACTTTAAATGGAGTGAAGCAATCAAATTACTTTACTCAATCAAGCCCCTTCCTTACAATAATAAAAAATTCCAGATTACTGGATCCTTTTTGTCAAACAGGTTCATGGATAAATTCTAAGATCTTTTGACATATAGATTTCATTTAGGGTAAAAGAAAATAGATTCTGTCCTCCTAAGTAAGTAGAGAAGTCTGTGGGTTTTATTAATATTGCCAAGAGTGGTAAATACTCTATCTTACTCCTCTGCCTTGATATTCTTTATTTTGACATTTTTCTTTCTCCTGTGAAGAATGCTTAAGCATTTTAAAGCAATCACCAGTTTAGTATTGTACATTAAAATTCAGACTGATATTTGTCTCTTATTTCACTCTGCAGTTCTGCTTGCTTTACATTTTGCTTATTTTGCATTTGTGTGATTGGTAATCTTAAAATATTTTTAATTGAGACAGAGAATTAACATCCAAAATGACTGAATGCACAAGTGGTTATGATTCCTTGACCAGTGGTGGTTTTGTTCAATCATCTTTAAGACATTTTTATCTTCTACTCTTCTGATATTTTGATTGCTCCCTCATTTTTATCTAATAGAATTCTCTCACTGACTGATGCTTTAGTGTGGTAAGAAGAACTTCCTGTCTCCCTATGGATACTTTGCTTTCTTTGCTTCTTTTTGAGAGGTGGGAGAAAGTCCATAAATTGAGGACCCATCTGAACACACACACACACACACACACAGCATAAGAGGGCCTGAAAGACAGCTGAAGTTGGTAATTGCCAGACACCTGAGGAGTAGCATAGCAAGAATTTGCAGACACTTATTTAAATGGAAGGATAAGCTGTAGTGGGAATTTCATCCTTTACTTGTCAAAATAGTTAAAGTTCAGAGAGAAATCATTAACCCTGAGAAGACTAATGGCTTGGCCACCCCATTAAGCAGTAGGTTACACCATGGTTAATTGTTTGCCTGTTTGTGGGACTTCCTACTTCTACCCCCACTGGTACACAAATAGTTATGTTGCATTATAGTTACCACTGAAATCATAATCTTATATCTGGGGACAATAAATGAAATATTTTATTTCAACTTTGAAGCTGGCAGAAAAACTACAGGCTACCACTGCAGGGGTGATATTTATCTTAAATAATTCAAATGTCAATCAGCTCTTTTCTTTTCAGAAATTTAGGTTCCTATTAAGCAAATGTGAGGAAACATTTCTAATCTCAGAGATTCAATCTTGGGAACAACTTTCTTTTTCTATTAAACTGATGACTGAAGCATATGTGATGGGGACCTAGCAGTGCAGGAGGTAAAATATGCCATTTTACAAGAGGTCAGCTTAAACCATATTCAAGGTAGTACAAGAATGAAGAATGTTGTCATACCTTGCCACTTTGTAGGTAGAAAGAAAGGATTTGCCAACCACTATGAATCAGGGATAATGCTGCTATAGACCAGCAAATAGGAATAGAGGGACCTAGGAGGTTTGAACCAGAGGGGTTATCATTGAAGAACCAGAAGTCAGAAGTTAAGAACCTTTTAATTATGTCACTAGTATCTCTCAAATTCACTCCCATTCTTCCCTTTCTATTGTTACAACTTTAGGATAGTATAAATAGCAATTTTTTTTTCCTGTTCTATTCTAAAGGGTCTTCCTCTTCCTGATTTGATTCTTTTGAAAAGACAAACTAGGATTTTGTGCCTCAATTTTAGCTAACTTTAATCACTAATTGAGTGTTATCTCAAATTGAGATCTGGGAAAGATCTTAACTTAAAAAGGCTAAAGTCTCCCACTACATCTGGGACCATCTCTAGTTATTTTGACCTGTATTTTGACCCTATCTCAGATAATTCTGGAGGAGAGAATGAGGTTAGTAGCTGGTGTCTCAATTAAATCCAATTCACTTTCAAATTAAAATATTACCCATCTGATATCATTGGTTCTCTTTGAGAATGATGAATGAACAATAAACAACAACAATATTATCTTTGTTAAGTTTTGTTACATCATATCTAAACTACAAAATTTTAACACAATCATATCACACTCAAGCTCAACATCTTTTACTGGTTCCCCATTGCCACTTAGAGAAAATTCCACTCTCTCAACTTGGATTTAGAACCTTTACAATCTGATTCTAGGCTACTTTTTTGTATTTATAACCTTTAAGTATTTATTGCATCATCATTGGATTATATTTTTAACTTGGTTTCTTAACTGGTCTTCTTGATTATATTCTCACACTCTTTCCTATGTATCCTTCATACAGATACTGAAATAACTTTTCTAAAACACAGTTTTGCTTTTTTCTCAAAAAATTTTAGTCATTTTCCACTGACTATAATAAAATACAACTAGTAAAATGCAATAGAAAGAGCACTGCATTTGGAGCCAGATGATCTAGATTTGTATCCTAGCTCTACTATTTATTATCTCTTTGATCATGCTTTGACCTTTCAGATGTGTTGAGATGCCAATAGTTTATGTAGTTCATAAGACCTGAATGATATTTAAACAATGTCATACTCTAATTAATGTCTTATATAACAACCTGAGCCAGTCATATCAAACTCAAATATAAACAGGGATTATTAAACCATATCTAAGGATTGTATCTGACTGTTTATTGACTTAGAAAACCATCTATTTCTCATTTCTAAAATATATAGAGAAATGAGTCCCAATTGATAAATGGTCAAAGGATATAAACAGGCAGTTTTCAGATGAAAAAAAAAAACAAAGAATTTTTTTTATAATATGCTATAGTAATATGAAAAATGCTCTAAATCATTATTGATTAGAGAAATGAAAATTAAAACAATTCTGAAGTATCATCTCATACCTATCAACTGGCTAATGGGGCATAAAAAGAAAATAATATGGAAAATGAAGAAAACTGGAATACTAAAGCATTGTTGGTAGAATTGTGAACTGATCCAAACATTTGGAATGATGGCCAAAGGGCTATAAAACTGTGCCCTTTGGTTGAGCAGTGCCACTACTAGATATGTATCTTAAAGAGATAATAAAATAGAAAAGGACCCACATGTACAAAAATATTTATAGCAGGTCTCTTTTTGGTGGCAAAGATTTGGAAATTGAGGGGATTTCATTATTTGGGGAATGGCTGAAAAATTATGGCATATGAATGTAATGGAATACTATTGTGCTGTAAGAAATGAAAAGCAGGTAGATGCTAGAAAAATCTGGAAAAAACTTACATGAACTGAGCTAAATGAAGTGAGCAGAACCATAAAAAACGTTGTACATAATAATAACAACTTTGTGTGACAATCAACTATGATAGACTTACCTCTTCTTAGCAGTACTATGATCTAAAAGTTCCAAAATCCTTATGATAGAAAATGCCATCTATCTCCAGAAAAAAAGAATTATGGAGTCTGAATCCAGAGTAAAAATTATTATTTCTACTTTTTTTTTACTTTCTTATGATTTTTCCCCTTTTGTTCTGATCATTCTTTCACAACATGACTAACATGGAAATGTGTTTAACATGATTTACATTTATGATATATCAGATTGCTTGCCATCTTAAGGAGAGACAGGAGAGAGGGAGCAAAAAATTTAGAACTTAAAATCTAATAAAAGTAAATGTTGAAAACTATCTTTACAAGTAAATTGAAAAAAAACTATTAATTGGGGAAAAAACTCCCTATTAACATTACCTATTTTTATTGTATTTTAGTTACTTTATTAGCTATTTCCAGTTACATTTTAATCTAGTTCTGCCATATGGCTGGTGGTCCCTATATTTGACATATATAGGTGTAGAGGGTCACAGTCAGTGGGGAAACTTTGGGGAAGGTATAAGACCCTTCAGCCCAGAGGACACCTGCTAACAATGTCTGGTTCAGCTCCCCACCTCCCCTAAGGGCTCTCAGCCTTCCTGAGAAGTCAGGGGGCAATGACAACCTGTGTTGAGATTGAAGCAGAGTGATACCAGGTTGCAAACTACGTACAATAGCAAGTTGTTTATGTGATCCTACATGCACAGTGTTGTTTTTGTTACATTACATAAAGAGAAGGGTCCTTGAAATAAATGGACTCCATTTTTTTCCACCATCCTCGGGAATCCGGCCTCATCACTTCTTCACTAGGAAAGTATATTTTAATCACCCCAGCGTGAGGGCTCTGGAAAGCAACAATACATTTTGTCACCCCAACTTGGGGGCTTTAGAAAGCAGGATATTTTAATCAGCCCAGTATAGGGGCTCTAGAAAGCAGGACACAAAATATAGATAGTGCAGTAAATGGAACACCAGGCTTAGAGTCAGGAAGACTCATTTTCCTGAGTTAAAAACAACAACAACAACAACAATAATAACATCAAACCTCTCTCAGACACTAGCAGTGTGACTCTAGGCAAGTCACTAAACCCTGTTTGCCCTAGTTTTCTCTTCTGTAAAATGATCTGGAGAAGGAAATGGCAAACCACTCCAGCATTTTTGCCAAAAAAATCTCTAATGGAGAGTTGGACATGACTAAAGCTACTGAACAGCAATACCAAAGTATATGCCAGGCACTGTGCTAATGTCTAAGAATACAAAAAAAAATTGTAAAAAGAGTCTTTGCCCTGAAAAACTTACCATCTAATAAAGGAGACATCTTGTAAACAACTATATACCAAAAAATTATACATAGGATAAACTGGAGAGAATCAATAGAGAAAAGGCATGATAATTAAAGATGATAAAAAATGGCTTCTTGTAGAGGGTTGGTTGTATTTCATCTGCAACCTATTTGAAGGAAATCAGGAAAATCAGAAGGTGGAGATGAGAAGGGAGAAGACCAGCAGTAATGGCCTAAGCCCCTTCCTCCCAAGGTTAGTTTGAATATTACATATTCTCCCTTTCCCCCCAGTGCCTGGTCTTGCAAGACTGAGACAAGAATCCTATAAATATCTCTCCCCCTTTCCCTGCTCCATTCCCTCGGGGGCTCCGGCAGAAATCCTACTTTCTCAGTCAATAGATATAATCAGTTTCAATTATTCTCCTTGTTTTCCCTTCTTATTATATCTCCTAACAATACATCTATCTTATTTTATCATCTTGTAGTGAGCTCCATGTTACTGGGCTTTGATATTCTGAACCTTTCCAAGAATGTATTAAGATGATGCTCCAGTCAGTCTAATTACTTATTCTTTCTAGACCTATTTCTGAACTTACCTATTTCCTTTGCATCTGCAAAATTCATATCTGTAACAGATTTCCCTTTACATCTCTGCCTGGGAAAATCCTTCTCGTCCTACAAAATCTATTTTTCTTTTTTTTTTTTAAAGTTTTTTTTTAATTTACAAAACATATGCATGAGTAATTTTTCAACAATGATTGTTATAAAACCTTCGGTTCCAAATTTTCCCCTCCTTTTGCCCACCCTCTCCCCCAGATGGCAGGTAGTCCAATACATATTAAATATGTTACAATATATGTTACATCCAATATATGTATACATAGTTATACAGTTATCTTGCTGCACAAGAAAGATCAGATCAAGAAGGGGAAAAAAACTGAAAAAGAAAACAAAATGCAAGCAAACATCAGCAGAAAGAGTGAAAATGCTATGTTGTGGTCCACAACTCTGTTCCCAAGGTTCTCTCTCTGATTGTATGTAGATGGCTCTATTCATCACTGAACAATTGGAACTGGTTTGAATCATCACATTGTTGCTGTGTATACTGATCTCCTGGTTCTGCTCATTTTATTTAGCATCAGTTCATGTAGGTCTCTCCAGGCCTCTTTGAAATTATCCTGCTGGTCGTTTTTTACAGAACAATAATATTCCATAACATTCATATACCCAGACTAATTCAGCCATTCTCCAATGGGATGGGCATCCCCTCAGTTTCCAATTTCTAGCTACTACAAAAAGGAGTGCCCAAACATTTTTGCATATGTGGGTCCTTTTCCTTCTTTTAAGATCCCTTTGGGATTAAGTCCAGTAGAAACACTGCTGGATCAAAGGGTATGCATAGTTTGATAACTTTTTGAGCATAGTTTCAAATTGCTTTTCAGAATAGTTGGATCCTTTCACAGTTCTACCAACAATGTATCAGTGTCCCAGTTTTCCCACATCCCCTCCAACATTCAGCATTATCTTTTCCTGTCATTTTAGCCAATCTGACAGGTGTGTAGTGGTATCTCAGAGTTGTCTTAATTTGCATTTCTCTGATCAATAGTGATTTGGAGCACCTTTTCATATGCCTAGAAATAGTTTCGATTTCTTCATCTGAAAATTGTCTGTTTATATCCTTTGACCATTTGTCAGTTGGAGAATGGCTTGAATTCTTATACATTTGAGTCAGTTCTTTATATATTTTAAAAATGAGGCCTTCATCAGAACCTTTGAATGTAAAAATGTTTCCCGTTTATTGCGTTCCTTCTAATCTTTTCTGCCTTAGTTTTGTTTGTACAGAAGCTTTTTAACTTAATGTAATCAAAATTATCTATTTTGTGATTAGTAATGATCTCTAGTTCTTCTTTGGTCAGAAATTCCTTCCTCCTCCACAGATCTGAGAGGTAAACTATCCTGTGTTCTTCTAATTTGTTTCACAGGCACACAAAAAGGTCTCAGGACTTGAGGTAAAGCAGCTACAATTAGAAGAGCAAAGGCAACAAGGCCAGGAAACAACCAGGTTGATAGCTAGGAAGGAAGAGGTTCTTGAAAGTCTGATCCCCTCTTTCCCAGCTCTGGCATACCTACTCATGCTTAATCCCTCTGAAATATTTCCTGTGCTGTGCTGTGCTATTTTAGATGACTAGGTTGTGATTATCATGCATTATTTTTTCCATAATTCAATTAACTAAAAATGATCCTCCCTTCTTGAATCTCTCATGACACTCAGTTTATCCTTTTCTATGCACGTAATCATATTTTTCTGCCTTCTCCTCCCCAAAAAAGACAAAATCCATGAGAGTAGATCCTACTTTCATACTTATTTTTTGGATTCTCAGAGTTTAACATATTGCCTAGTATAAAATAGGAACTTAACATAACTGTTTTTACTTGTGAAAATTTTGATTTGTGTTATAGTTATTTTTCCCCAACCACTAGAGTCTTTGAAAGCAGATACTACAGTTTTTTTTTTTTATTTTTCCTGTTTGAATACCCAGAGTTAAGCTTAGTACATTGTACATAAAACTTTCTTACTTAACATTTGTTAAATGAAATTTGAAATTCTGAATAATTGCTTCTCTGAATTTAAAAGGATTTTAACATGTAGTGCTTAGGGACTAAACTAGAGAAACTGGGTGAGACAGTAGAAAGAATACTGCCTCTGGAGTCAAAAGATCTGGCTTCAAATTCTGCTTTGGTGCTTCTAACATGTGTGAACTTGAATAAGTTATTTAATTTTCCTCCAGTAGTTTCTTTATCTGAAAAAAATCAAGAAGTTTGCTAAGATGACCTCAAAAGTGTCTTTCAGTTTTAAAGTTACTACAGTTACTACCTTATAGTTAGTGCATTGGGTTACTGCCTCAAATATTATCATTATCACTGCTCACCAAAGTGCTCCTTTGTAAAATATTATAAGCTCAGTTTATTATTTTATTATCAAGAAGTCTATTGGCCTTTGATGAGTATGTTTGACTTTCATGAATTTGGTTATATTAAAATAAGGAAGTTTCCTTCAGTCAATACTTTATTATGCTAATAAACACTTACTTAAACAAAGTTCAGAACAACTATTTGCCTTCAAATTGTATATGTAATGATAAAAACATTTCAAAAGTCATAACTTTTTCCTGAGAATTGTTAGCCACTTATTGATAAACAATAAATACAAATATTGTGTGTTGTAAAGGGCTGAAGCTCTGAAAAGGTGTACTTGAATCAGACAGCAGAGCACTTAAGGCTAATTACCTATTTGATGTGAGATAATGATTCTATATACATATTTTTAGATGAGATGGTGATATGATGACTCTCGTCACCACTGATGCTTGCTGAATGTGTGGTGGTGAGGTAATGATAGGCAAGGATTGAAGGGCTGAGGGAGAGAGTCAGAGTTGCTCTGCTGAAGGACAAGGAGGAGAGAGATTTCAGGTTCTGGACTGCAGAGTCCAGGATTCATCTTTGGCAAGCCACATGACGGCTTGCCTGCCTCCTTTACTTCTGCCCCTGAAGACCAAGGACTTTGATTGATCCTGACTCTGACTGATCCTTAGGCCCTCCAGAGAGCTATCCCAGACATTATAATGCGTGATGGAAAAGAGTTACATATGACAGTTTGTAATATAATCATATTCTAATTAGTTCAAAGTTTAAAAAAATTATTTCAGGGGCAGCTGGATGGTGCAGTAGATAGAGCACCGAACTTGGAGTCAGCACTATTGAGTTCAAATCTGGCCTTAAACACTCACTATTAGGTGTATGACCCTGAGCAAGTCACTTAACCCTGATTCCACCATGATCCCTTCTCCTCCAACTTCCCAATAGAAAAGAAATGATGTAAAATATTGATGTAGAAAAACCTGGTAGAGTTGAATGAACTGATCCAGAGTGAAGTAAGCAGAAACAAAGCAATTTTTTACAATAATGACAACATTGTAAGGATTAACAACTTTGAAGATTTAAGAATTCTGACCAATGCAAGGAGTAATCAGAAATGCAGCGTACTGAAGATAAAATAAAGACAGAGATATGATGGACTTTGAGTGCAAAATGTAACATACATTTTTAGCTATAATCAACATGGAATTTTTTTTGCTTGATTATATGCATTTCTGATAAAGGTTTTGTTTTTCTTTCTGGATGAGGAAGGAAAATAAATGCTTGTTATTTGAAGAATAAGATGAAATGAAACAAACTTAACATTGTCTTAATCCCCTATGTGATTAAAAATTCACATAAAACTTTTATCAGAAATAAATATAATCTCAGCAGTTCTGTACTCAACATTCTTAAACAACTTGACATAGCAACTCATCTCCAGAGGGCATTATTAGTCACCCCCCCCTCCAAAAAATGCAGAGATAATGTGAATGTCTATAGTATGCATGCTGAGAAATAACAGTCTGAATGGACTCTTTTCACAGGATGGTAATGGGGCAGCTTGATTTCCTTGTAATTTATCCTCAGCTTTACCTATAAAGTTTTTTTTTTTTGATTCCTTGCCACTACAGTATCATATGTGTGGTTTGAGGGGAAACTGTGCTCAAGCACTTAACATTTGTTTTTCAACCACAGACTATAAAACAGAGAGTAGCGTCACAGCTGGACAGTTTTAATGGAGACAAACACAAACACTATTATACCTGAACATGTATAAGAAAAGGTAGCTGGATAGAAGCGTTAGGAGGGTAGGGCTTTACTTCTATAGGACTTGATCTATAGGACTTTTTTGATGCAAACAGAGACCAGTAACAATAGTTGTTGTCTGCTATTGTATACCTATGACCAGTTTAACAAGGGAATTAATTCATACTTTGCCCCTGTGAAAACTTATGAATGATTCTAAGCTTCAGGTGCAACTCCCAAGTATAGTATCTGTGATTCAAATGAAGAAAGTTAAGAGGGATTCACACTTTATGTGATTTCTTGAAAATAAGACTTATAGATCATTTTTTCAAGTAGAGTATTAAAAAAAAGTCACAACCTAGACAGAAAACAAAAAAAAGGTCATCAAACTTTACTCTGTGAATTGTTTAACAGTAAGAAAAATGGGAAGTCCTACTGGAATTGTTGCTAGTGAAAATCCCAAACACACACACACACACACACACGAATACATCTCTCCTCCCAGCCAATCCAAAGGCCTAGCAGCAGACTCTCACATGGGTGCATTTTCATTATGGAATACCAGGCACTCCATTCAATTATTAAAGAGGGTCGTGTTATATTTATTACAAAGGTGGCTGATATTGCTGCCAATTGTCAAATTTCAGTTTGCTGTTGTTGATTTTCATGCATGAGAAACACACAGCGGCTGGATGGGGGCCAGAGCTCCATCAATCTCTCCAGGCTGCTTCGACCTGAGGATATGTAGGAGTAGCGGATAAATTGGAAGATCAATGACTTGTCCCTCCTGCTGCGCCAGCTGCTATTGAGAAATTAATATGAGGATCACTATAAATAAAAGATAAAAGATGATATGGCTTACAGTGTAAAATATTAAGGCTGGACACAATGTGCTGAAGTAATCTAAGCCAAAATCTAAGCAATTTAACCCTATGAAGGCAGCTACTACCTTTGTGAATTTTAGGCTGAAAAAGAAATTGGGCTAGGAAGGTTGAGCATCCTCAGGGAATGAGTTAGAAGTCAAGGAGTGTGTTTAATGAGGGTTAAGAGCAACATTATCCCCTCTAAGTCAAAATCTTTACAAAAAAGTGAATCATTTGATATTATCTTCTACCTTAGTAATGAGTTCAAATCTATTTCATATTGATACATAACTTTTTGTTTACAAAACTTTATACATATTATCTGATATAGAATAATTCCTGTGACAATCAGGGAAAGTTTTTTTCATCCCATTTTACAGATGACGAAGCTGAGGCCTAGAGAGACAAAATGACTTGTTCAAAAATACAATTATAAGTGACAGACTTGAATTTGTTCCTAAATTGTCTAACTAGCACCAGAGTGTATCATGCTGCATTAATGACTAATAGACCACATGAATGGTGGAAAAGATAGCATTGAATTTCAAATGTTGTCTCAAACATTTACTAGCTGTGTTGACCCTTCCAAAAATCTTTTGACTTTTCTTAGTTTCCATTTCTTCTTTGGGTAATAATATTAGTAACATTCCAGGTTTATAGTAAGGATCAAATGAGACAATGTATGTAAAAAGGTTTTTCGACCTTAAGGAAATGCTAGCTATAGTAATGATGATTATGATGATGATGATGATAGTGATGATGTAATAATTTTAACTTGAATTCCTCACTCAAAGATATGTTAAGATCTGATAATAGTCTGTGGGAAGCTGATTTTGGATCACCTTTAAAGGTTCCACATCCTGACTTAGTGGAGATTAGAATGTAGACAAGAAGCAAGAAAGCCTAAGGAGTTAGATGGGTCTCTGAAGGAAGGAGAATAATGCTGTTGTTTCAGGAAAGTAAAAGAGGATTGTGGTCATGAAGAAAAAAAAGTCGCTTGAACATGTTAAGAAAGAGATGAATTTTGGGTGGGTAACCATTTGCTCAAGATTGAGTCAGATCTCTTCTAGGTTATTCCTCAACTCTTAATGTTCAAAACTTCCTCTAAACTTAAGTACTTATGCCATAGCTCCACCCCCAATACTTCTCTGTTCTTAAGAACTAGCCACTGATAATCCTTTTCATTGTCAGTCAACCTGGCAGCCAAAAACATGAGAAATCAGGTAATAGTTGTTTCCAGACAGTGAGGTACTATATATACATTCATTTGCAATTCCTTTTGAATGCTGTTCTGGGACAATGAGTTAAGATTCTGATTCCTTAAAAGGCAAACTATTGGACTTAACTCTTGAATACTACCCATGAATTCATTTGTACTTGGCAAAAGACGTTTAATTTCTCATCCCATATGTCCACTGATTTTCTGTTAAGTTCTTTCTCATCTTTTAATAGTCAAAGTACTTTAGTTCATGGGAAATACAGCACAAACATCTTCCTTTATGAAGACACATGTACTTATATTGTATCATGCTGCAGATTATTTCCTTTTTTATATGTAAATCATTGGCTGGGTGACAAAGGTTGATAATAGCAACAAATGTCATACAGAATTCATAATTCCAAATTCTGTGTGTGATTGTGTGTATGTTTGTGTGTGTGTATTTACATTTGTGTGTGTATGTGTTTGTGTTTTAAAAACCACTGTGCTTGTTTCTTAAGGGTCAAAAAGTATGCATTACAAAAAAGGAGAGGAAAAAAAAAATTAGAGATCAACACCAGTTCTCCCTGCAGTGCCTGCCTCAGTTGAGAAATGAATATGAAGATCACTATAAATAAAAGATAAAAGATGATCTGGCTTTGGAAGTAAAATATTAACACCAGTCACAATGTGATGCATCAAAGTCTAACCAAATTAACCCCCTGGGATAAACAGGGGCCTTGTTTATGTTGCCTTTGAAAAATAGACCAGTGGGGGTGTGGGAGAAGTTGATATAGAGAAAGAGACATAGAGAAACTTAGAAAAGAGAACTTAGGCTTTCTTGCAACTCAGGTATAGTCTGGCTGATACCTGCAAGAGTTTTGTTTACTTTACAGGCTACATACAAAGAGCAATAGCTCAAGATTCTATGAAGAATGTTAACTGGGTGTCTTATTGGCTGGTATGATGACTGGAAATTATGTGATTTTTTTCCCCTCTTTTTAAAAAAAATATTTTCAATCAAAGAGCTTGCTAGGTAAAAAATACATGTATGCATGCATGCATGTGTATATACATACACGTTTTCCACTAGATTCTATGCTAATATTTTTTTCTAATCTATCTTTTATTTGATTAATGTTGGTATAAGACTTTTGTAGAAACCATATGTGTCTTGGGCATTTTTCCATAAATTCATTATATAACGCATAAATTTCCAATTGGTAATTGCAGAGGTTTCATAACGGGAATTGGACAGGAGGTTAAGCAAACAGTCTAAGCTGCTAAGTATTTCTCTCATCACCTATTCTTTCTCTTCTCCTCAGTTCTTGGTCTTAGCCAGAGTAATTCTGTTTTGGTTTTAATTTTTTGAGAAAGGTAAACTCTCATGATAGAGAGTCATCTCACCCCCTTTATTCTGACATTCTTTAAAGAAAATAAGCAGCAAGTGATCCTCTTCGAAAGGGATAAAACTTAAAACTGTGTTATGTTGCCAATTTTCAGTTAATAGGTCTGACATTAGTTTATAGAACATAGAGCCTGAATGGACCTTAACATCCAGGGCAAGCTTCATCTTTCACAGATTTGAAATTTGGCTCCCAGTGAGGAGAAATGACATACCCAATGTCTCACAAGTAAAAATTAGTAGGGAACAAAATTTAAATTCAAGTTGTTTGACCCCAAATTCAGTGCTATTTTTACAGTGGGTGTGACATGAAAAAGTGGGAAGGAAATAATTTTGACATTTCTCTCTGAGGGGGGAAATGGCCTACATTAGAGTAAACGTGGTATGTACTGGAAATCTAATTTCAAAGATGTCTGTTTTAGCAATGAAGATCATTTCTGGACACAATTCCTGGCATACTCATAGATACACCTGCATGTTCAGTATATCAAAAGAAGCACAGAAGTGTGTTGAAAACTGCTTAAGTGAGAGACATAAACACAACTACAGATGAACAGACAGGAAATCAAGGCTTTTAACTGCTGGACTGCTGGCAAAACAGTTACAGGGTGCAAGCTTCAGCCAACTTTCAATTGCAAGCCATCCAAGTTCATGCTGCAGACATGCTCAGGTCTCTGCTTTTTGGCTGATTTTTCAAGGAGGATATCAAACACCCCTGTTTAATGTCAGGATGTGGTTCCCAAAACTAAGTATTGTGAAAATAGATGACCATAACCCAGGAGGGGGTTGGAGACTTTCAAACAGAAATTTCCTCATTGTTAATAAATATTTTTCTTCAGAGATGGACACATTTTCTTACAACAAGATTATCTGTGCAGATGGGAAACAGATTCATGGAGGTATTCTTTAAGAAGTATATACTTGCAAAGTTTGCATATACTTTCTGAAGTATCTTCACATTCAATCACATTAGATATCAAAAGTTCTGAAAAATGATAAAAAGCAAATGTACATGCACATGATTATGGGATTTGGTGACTTCCATATGATAATTTAGAGTTAAAAGAAATTTTTAGATGTGTTACAAGGGAGAATTTTACTTGTAATCAGTAGAAATGGGTTCAAATCTTGGCTCTGCTATTCATGATCTCAATGATCATGAGCATCCCTAGATTTCAATGTCTTATCAGTAAAATGACATGGAGTAGACAATATATACACTGTTTGCCTCCAGTTCTATTCAAATAATCCTATGATCTAATTCAATATCTTACAAAGTTCCTTTGAAATCCTTCCTATAATATCAACTCAGTCCATTTTCTGATTGGAAAGCATGCACACATGTATACATACACACACAAGCAGTAAGCTGCCTATTCTATTTTTGGACAGCTTGAATTTGTTTATTTTTTTTAAAGTTCCTCTTGATGTTGCCCTACATCTTTTTGGAGCTATTTTTTTTTGAAGTTTTGACTTGTGTGTGTGTGTGTGTGTGTGTGTGTGTGTGTGTGTTTTAACACTGATGAGATCCCCTTCAACATACTAGCCTTTAGGTTTATGTCCCCAACTGCATTAAGTTTCAAGACTTAATACTCACTTCCCTGCATGTACTCACAGTGCACTGATGTAGTTTTCATTCTTTGGAACAATCCCTTTTCAGACACATAAAATATTTCATTCCAAAGATAGTCTAAATATTTTTTCAGGGGTGATCGAGTCATTTGACCTCTTCTCTAGGTCTGTTCCTGTTTCTTACCTTCTCCTTTCCTTCTACCTATTCCCTACTGTTTAGATCCTGCCTCAATTGTGAAGTATACTTACACTAAGACTAAGACTTTCTTTTTTTTTTCTGGAGTTTTTTTAAGGACAATTAAATACAATAGATGTACTTTCATTTTAAGTGAAAGATACCATATACAGTTAAATGACATAGAACAGAAAAAGCAAATAACTGTTCCTTCAACCTGTGGACATTTCTTAACTAGTAGTGATACAGAGTATCAATGATTCACATGTACAATGGGAATGGATTGTGAGGTGGTATAGTAAATAGACCATCGGTCCTGGAGTCAATAGGATCTGAGTTCAATCTCTCTTCGGACACTGGCTAGGTGAACCTGGGCAAATCACTTAATCCTGTTTGCCTCAATTTTCTCACCTAAAAAGTGAACTGAAGAAGGAAGAGGCAGAAGCCTCTACATTATCTTTGCCAAGAAAACCCCAATAGGGTCACAGAGTAAGATTTGATTAAAACGATTCAACAATAACAACAACAATGGGAATATTTGCACATGTAGAATGTTTTCTCTTACCCCATTTTCTTGTGTTTACTAGTTACCAGTTTATCCTTAAGCATACGCCAAGTTCGTAAAGCAATAACGGCAAGGTTGACATCCTTTTGGATGCTAAAGAACTACCTACCATCTGTGCAGGGTAGTTTAGCATTGCACTGAGCCTGGATCTTTGGACTCCTGATAAAGCTCTATGGAACCATAGTCTCACATCTGTTCAACAACATGTGTGAGTAGAAGGAAAAACAATGCCTAGTTTTTAACATTGAGATGAGGCACTCTTTCCTTGAAAAATAGCTTCAGCAGCTGAACAGACCGGAAAAAAGACACAGTCAGTGTTTTGTTGGAGCCAGCTCAAATCAGGTCCAGAAAATTGAAAGTCAAATTTTTGGTGTGAGCACTTATACCTCAGAAATTGACAAATGATACAAAGCAGGGCTTGATTTGTTTTGTGGATTGTCTGGATTTAAGAAAGTGATGGAGAAAATGACAGTGATGAAGGTTAAACTTGAAAAGATGCTGCTTGTACATTTTCTTTTTTTACTACTAGAGAGCTGATTGTTAAACATTTACTAGTACATCCTTCCTATAGAAATGAGCAAATAGGTCAAAGCAAAGAAAAAAAAATCAGTCTGGTGGAAGAATTTACCTAGAAATAATGAAAAGAATGCAAGCTCATAGGAGTATATGAGGGCATCATTATTATTGTCATAATATTTCAGGAACACTAGTACATCCTCTAAAGCAAACAAGGAAGTCTAGTGTGGTAATAAATGCTCTAACTTTTTAATCTATCTTGAGTAGTATGCCTACTATAGCTCTATTCACCAATATTCCACTTTCGTAGCAGGTCATCCTTTAGTTCAATAATAAAAGATTAATGAAATTAGGGAGTGCAAATAAATAGGGTTATGACCAATGGTGTTATAACAAAACACTTAATAAAAATAAAAATTACAGTAATAATGTCAACCAAGCTTCAACCTGGGTGGGGTAATCAAGCCTGTGCCTCAGGGAACCAAAATTTAGGTGGCACAAAATAGAGTTACTATAATAATTAATTTCCCTTCTCATTCAATCAATTAGTATTAATTACTCGTTGTATTATTTTCATTTCATGAACTGCAAAATGGATTTGAGTACACTGCTGGTTTGCTTTGAGCACAGCTACTCACTCTGGGCACCAAAATTACTAGATAAGGCTTTGAAGCCAAAGTTTTCACTGTCAAAAACATTCCTAAAGGAAAAGAAAATGGCTTAGAAGGGGTTGTCAAAGACACAGTTCTTACAAATCTTGTGATAAGATTTATCATAGTTCCTTTTAGGTGATTTTCTGAATTTAAAATCCTAAATGCTCATCCAAGGTGATAGGAACACATTTGGTCAGAGAGAGTAATGGGGAAGGAACAGGAAAGAAACATATATAGTACTTATCTTCTATTGGCTCCCCAGTGGAGAAGTATATAGAAAGGTACAATACAGCAACCAAAGAATAACACCATTAGAAGTGATCTCATAACCAGTTATCTTACCTGTTCCGACTTGCCCAGACCTCTGGGTCTCTCATGCTGCAACAGTATATTATCAAGCTAGTTTCGAAGATTAAAGGGATTGAATGAGTGATGTTGTTGCCTTCCAGGACTTAAATATGTAACTTGATAGTGACTGAAGATGGGAAATAGGGAAACTTCACCATCAACACCACAGCATCTCTCACATCTAGGAGTTTCTGCCTTAGATTCTCTGTTGTGTTAACAAAACACTTAGTACAGTACTTAGCACATGGTAGGTGTTTAATAAATATTTATTGATGTATTGAATGACAAAATAATCTTGTATTTTTAAAGATCAATTTTAAAATTGACTATGGAATATGCAAAAATTTTTGTAGCTGCTCTTTTTGTAGTGGCAAGGAATTGGAAATTAAGTGGATACCCATCAGTTAGAAAATGGCTGATAAATTGTAGTATTTGAATATAATGGAATATTATTGTTCTATAAAAATGATAAGCAGTATGATTTCAGAAAAGCCTGGAAAGACTTACATGAATTGATGCTGGGTCAAGTGAGCAGAAACAGAAAACAAGCAGAAACAGTGGGAAGAAGATTTTGTGATGATCAACAATGATGTACTTGGCTCTTTTCAACAAGGCAGTGATCCAAGACAATTCCAATAAACTTGGGACAGAAAATGCCATCTGTATCCAAAAAGAGAGAAATGGAAACATGTTTTCACCTTTTTTTGTTTGTTTGCTTTTTTATTCTCATGGTTTCCCTACCCCTTTGATCTGATTTTTCTTGCACAACCTGACAAATATGGAAATATGTTTAAAAGGACCGCACAAATTTAAACTATATTGGGATTTCTTGCTATTTGGGGGAAAGGGGAGGTGGGAGAGGGAGGGAGAAAAATTTGAAACTCAACAATCTTATAAAAATTAATGTTGAAAATTATATTTACATGTATTTGGAAAAATATAACACTATTGAGAATAAATAAAGTAATTATGACGCAAAACAACAAGTTTGACATAAAGGTTATGTGGTTCAGAGCTGTATTCTTAGGACGATGAATAATCCAATCAATACTAGGATCCAGATTGCCACAAATTTAAAATCTTCAAAAAATGCTGAAAGTCTTTAACAAGAGGCAAGATAGGTAGAAAAGAAGGAAGGGAAATAGAGAGGGAAGGAAGGAGAGACTGAATGTAAAGAGGGAGAAAGAGAGAGATGAAAGCAATTGGCCTTATTGGTTCCCTTTCTCTGTTGAAATTTATGTACTTTTTTCTTCAGGCTCTTCAGGAAAGGAAATCTCAAACCACAAATAACTAAAAACTAATTCTAGCTTCCCATTCTCATTTTATTGTCAATTCAGCTGAGAGTCTTTTGCAGACTCCATGATTCCAACTATGGAAACATGCTGGGAGTATTATACAACAGTTACCACATTATAGGGATGGGGATGTTTGCTTTTTACTAAGTCATTGTTTCAATTGTAATCTAATAGATTCGATTGCAAATTATTGCTCTAGAATAATTTGAAAAGAAAATAATCAAAACTGGAAAATGAAATGAAAAAGAAATTCTTATCTATTTTAAATAAAGAAGAAAGGTTAGACAAAATGTTTGTGAAACTTTTCTCATTTTTCCAACATAGACATAGGTCTTTTTAAAACCAAGAATAAAGAATGCTCTAGCCAATTTTAGATTATTCATGCTAATGGAGTAGAGAAGATAACACAAAATAATCTATAATTCAGAAAAATTTGCATATTCAGATAGAACAATTTTTCACTCAATCTTATTTGATTATTTAGTCTCCAGAACATAGGACCTATTTTTCAATCTTATTGAGATGAGAATGGAGTGAGAACAGAAACCATATATACATCATCATTCTTTAGAAAACACAATCACAGAAGCCCTCAGGTGATCAACCATTGATTCCCCTTTCCATACCTGAATCTAACTCTATTCAACTACCTCCTTCTTTTTCTGAACCTTTGATTTATGCAGGACTAGAAAATAACCATCCTATATCTCTATATCTTCATGGCATCAGACAACTGAACAGATAGGAGAAATATTAGTCAAATTAGATTTTTGAGAAAACAGGGGCAGGTAGATAGTGCAGTGGATGAGTACCAGCCCTGAAGTCAAGAGGACCTGAATTCAAATCTGGCCTTGTATACTTAACTGTGTGATCCTGGGCAAGTTATTTAACCTCAGTTATGTGTGTGTGTGTGTGTGTGTGTGTGAGACAGAGAGAGAGAGAGAGAGAGAGAGAGAGAGACAGAGAGAGAGAGAGAGAGAGAGAGAGAGAGAGAGAGAGAGAGAGAAACACATTGGGTGATTATTTGTTTTTACCTTTTCAACAGATGGTTTTGGCACCATACAAATATAACTTTTGACTCACAAAAATTAGACTAATGTTTCCCTCTAGTCTATCTAATGAAAAGGTACAGACACTTATGTCTGCAAAATAATGACAAAAAATAGTAAAAGTATCAATGAAAATATATGTCTTATAGTCAAGTTGTTGGGTATTCAACTGCCCTAGAAACCCTGACATTATTAAACAAGCAAAGAAATATTCAACTGTTATTAAAGAAGCCCATTTAGGAAAAACTGTAAAGAAAATCCTTCATACCTAGTGTCTAGTTAGAATTCCAGTGGTCCCAAAATGTTAAATAGCTTGCATTGACTAGACTCCTAAATTAAAAATATGTATTCCAGGAAAAAAGCAAAGGGATTCCTTGGTCTTGGATTATCATCTATTCTAGCTTTGGAAATGTCATTTTATCACTTTGTGACTGAACCTATACAAAAACAAACTTGCTGGCCTCTTATTCTTATTGGAACAATAATAGAAAAAAAAAAAACAAGAAAAAACAATACTGGATGAAACCTAGGTCACCAGTGATCTGGTCATTCCTGTGGCCTTAAGATAGCCTCTAGGAAATTGCTCACATCCATATGTTTTAATTTAAAACAAATAGATAAATAACATATAATTATATATATATATACATATATATATATATTCTACATATATACATAAATATCAACCATGTGTATAATGTGGAGCTAGTATATTTAATTTTTTTTTTTTTTGCTTAAAAGAGAAATTAGGCCTGACCCTGGAAAGACTGAAGATCTATAACAATATATTACAGTACAATGATTGCTGTATTTGGGATTCAAGGACTTGTGTTCAAGTTCTCATGCTTCAAACCTGAACTCTGATTTACTAACTTTATTCAAAGTTTCATCTCAGAAGCATATAGCAATCTGTAGAAATTATGCCCTTGGCTATCAGATACAGAGTTGAAAACAGAGGTATACCAATAAATGTTTAACAAAAGGCTTTCTGAAAAATGCATATATGCCACAGGTTTAAGTTTAATTTGTATTACTATCATTTTATATGTCGCTTTCTTACGTCTAGACAATCAAGAAAACAAGTCAACTTTGATATGTGGCATTTGCAGAATAAGGGATGTATAAATACTCATATTGAAAATTTAATAATTGGTTCTTATGAATCAGTTGGAATCTCTGCAGCAGATCTCTAGGTGGAAATGACTTTTAAAGGAATGTGGTATAGAAGAAAGTGTGTTGGATCTATAATCAAAGGACCTTGGATAAGGATCCATGTATTACTACTTGGATATATTTAAAAGTTACTTAAATTCCTTGAACCTGAATTTCTTTTTCCACATAATGACTGAATTGAATTGAATACTAGATTTAGGGGCCCATCTTAATGGTCATCTGGATTTCTCCTCTCCCACATTAATACAGTTTACAAAACTGAAACCAAAGTAGGTGTTTTGGTTAAAGTCACAGAGGTAACAAACTACAGATCCAGAATCTGAAACCAGAACCTTTTTACTATAAGTTCAACACTGCACTCAACCAAATTGACTTTAAGGTCATTTACAATTCTAAATATGTCATTTTGTGATTGCGTATCTAATCTACAGATTGCTTTGAACTCTGGTGTTAAAATTCCTTGGCAAAAGGCTGGTGAACCATGGGTCAAACTTTACACCTGTTTATGACAGATATGCTATTTTTTTTCTTTTAAGCATTCTTCAAAAAGTGTATGTATGTGTTTTTTACCCTAAAATATTTTTTCTCTTCTAATGTTTTTTCATTTCCCTTGACCAGGTATAGTGTTAGTCCTTTAAAAGCAAACTCCAATCATAATGAAAATTTGGCATATATTGGAGGTTCCACTATTCACTTGGGTGTTCTTGATATTTGATCAGAAACTTGTCCTCACTATGTGGGAAGTATGAGGGAGGGTTTTTATTATAGAAATGGGCATACAGGGGTTTGCATTCTGACTTAAATTGAACTCCTCCTTCACAATCCTGGGGAGAAATTAATCTGAGTATAAGGCACATTTATGTAAATTGGATTCACTATCAATGACTGCAAAGCACTGGGAAGCTCCAGAGTGCTATTGCTATAGACATTCAAAATGATGACAATGATGATGCGAATTTCCCTAGATTGTTGGAAAGCATTCAAGAACACTAGCAAGTGCCTGTTATTTCCATAGTCCTCTGCATTGGCAAACCCATGTTAAAGGAGAAGCAAAAAGGGAACATCCAATTTTGCACTGGCCAGGAAATGCAAGCACAAATTTGAGCCTATAACTAGCAGCTTCTGCCTTGCCTCTATGATGACCAAATGCAAGCCAGAGAGTTTATTGTTCCAGAAAGCGACAGCTTTAAGTTTCTGTGGCATAAAGGAAAAGATAAATGTTCAGTAAGATATATTATATGACCCTCGGCAGAGTCGTGCCACATATAGTAGAAAATTATCCCTGCTGGGTGCAACCCTTGTGATCCAGAGCCTGTCATTGCCTATTATCAGAGTGCAGGGAGGCATAAGCAAGAACCATGTGTGTTTTCTATTAGACTGATCTACTGCATGGATATTGTCAATCAGCCTCTAGGAGATCTCTCCCTAGAAGTCTGCCAATGTTCCCCCTGAGCATGCTCAGATGGATACTGGTGACAGGATGGTATGGACTACCTCCCACATACTGAGTGCTCTACAATACAGGTTGAAGGAAGGAAACAAGTCTTATTTTGTCATGTCAGGGAAGTGCTGCCAAAGTTTGGTTCGGAGTCCCCCCGGGGAATAACTGAATAGTACAGGGATATAGTGTCAGGCAGCTTCCCTTTTGCAAGAGCTCAGCAGGAATATTTCTTGGTTAGAAGCACAGGATTTAATAAGCATGAGGCTCAAGATGGAATTCATATAGAAAAATATATACAGAAGAACAACAGTTCTCTCCACCCCCCAAAAAAAAAAACACAACAAAAACAAAATAAAAATACATCCCTTTCCCCCATTTCCTATCACAAAACATTCTTAGAGATTTTTGGATAATGTAGGTGTTTTATGAGAGCAAACAGACCACAACTAATACCACATGTAGGTATCAGGATGGATACTATCTTCCCAAATGAATTAGAAATAAATAGAACATTTGAGGAACAATGATTTTGCTGACTGAACTAAGCAACTGTCATGTGGAGTCCTGAGAGTATGAGTAACTCAGTGGATAAAATACTGAGCTTGATCTGTTAAATGTTTGCTCCTTGTTTACTGCAACAAAAACAGATGTTACAAATACAGAGAATTAATGTTCCTGATGCCTGGAGAAAGAGTTTCCATAATTTACTCTCTCTTCTCTTTCTCTCTCTTTCTGTCTCTCTTTCTGTCTCTCTCTCTCTCTCTCTCTCTCTCTTTCTTTCTTTCTTCCTTCTTTCCTTTCTCTTTTCCTTCTTTCCTCCCTCCCTCCTTCTTTCTCTCTTATGCCCTCCTCTCTCCCTTCCTTCCTTCCTTCCCTTCACTTCCTTCCTTCCTTCCTTCACTTCTTCCATACATCTTCCCTTCCTTCCTTCCTTCCTTTGTTTCTTGGTTTCCTTTCTTTCTTTCTTTCTTTCTTTCTTTCTTTCTTTCTTTCTTTCTTTCTTTCTTTCTTTCTCCTTCCTTCCTTTCCTCCTCCCTCCCTCCCTCCTTCCTTCCTTCCTTCCTTCCTTACTTTCTTCCTTCCTTCTTTCCTTCCTTCCTTCCTTCCTTCCTTTGTTTCTTGGTTTCCTTTCTTTCTTTCATTTTTTCTTTTTTCTTTCTTTCTTTCTCTTTCTCTTTCTTTCTTTCTCCCTCCCTTCCTTTTCTCCCTCCCTCCCTCCCTCTCTCCTCCCTTCTTCCTTCCTTCCTTCCTTCCTTTTTTTCTTTCTTTCTCTCTCTCTTTCTTTCTTTCTCCCTCCCTTCCTTTCTTCCCTCCCTCCTTCCTCCCTCTCTCCCTCCCTTCTTCCTTCCTTCCTTCCTTCCTTCCTTCCTTCCTTCCTTCCTTCCCTTCCTTCCTTTCCTTTCTTTCTTTCTCTTTCTTTTCTTTCTTTCTTTCTTTCTTTCTTTCTTTCTTTTCTTTCTTTTCTCTTCTTTTTTCTTTCTTTCTTTCATTTTCCTTCCTTCCTTCCTTCCTTCCTTCCTTCCTTCCTTCCTTCCTTCCTTCCTTTCTTCCTTCCTTCCTTCCTTGCTTCCTTCCTCCCTCCCTCCCTCCTTCTTTCTTTCTTTCTTGCTTTCCCCCTAACTTTGTCACTCTTTTCTTCCATTTTTCCTTTCTTCTTCTCTACCCCCTTTTCTTCCTTCCCCTCTGAATTTTATTTCCTTAAAGTCAGCAAAACATCTTGATATAGTGTCCTCAAGGAACAAAAGTCATTCTTCTTTATTTAGTAGAAATGTTTTTCCAAGAAACTGAATTGAAATTCACAAGGCACTCCTTAAAAATGTCAATTTGAAAATATTTTCTGGACTAAAACACACTACTCTGACTCTTTTTCTTTCAACATCTAGCTTTTTACCAAATATCCTACCTCAAAATAAAACAAAATAAAATAAAACACAAGAGCATGGACAATCTTTCCAAACCTCTATTTAATGAGATTGATATTTTCCACTGAAATACAAAAACTCACATTGTCACCATGATAGTTTTTAGTCTATGACAAGAAAGGTGTAATACAAATACCTTTAAGTTAGGAATTAAGGAATTAAGTTTTCTGTCCTAGCTACGATTTCTGGAACAACTAAGTGGATAATATCGGAAAACTATTGAACTTTTCCAAGCTTTGGTTTTCTCTCATTAGAGTCTTGTATTGGATGATTTCTAATATTGCTTTCAGCTCATCAGTGACTTTATAATTATCTTCTTATTTTCTAAAGATAAATTGTAAATACCCTGATTTAGTCCAACTTCATTTTGTGATCCATTTTGCAAGGTACATGTATAATATGGAATCCAAAAGAACATTTGTGGTCATATCAGAATAAATAAAAATATTTAGATAACCCATTCTCATCATATACCTTTTCATATCCTTTCTCGCTCATGTTTTTTATTCCACAAATCGTCTTTTACTATACAAGTTATATGTTGCATACCTACTCTAATGTATCTTTCCAAATACTCTTGGAGATACACTATATAAAAAAGGTAGCTATATGTAGATATAAATAGCTATATAAATATTCACATATGCACACATGTATATGTGCCTATGTATACACACACACACATATATATATATATATATATATATATTATCCACATGTAAACATATACATGTAGTAGTCACTTAATGTTTAAAAATTGATATGGACAAAGTAAGAGACACAAAGAGAAAGAACAGAGAAAGACAAGAAAAACAATGCATATAGTTTAGTGGCTACAGAGCAAGCGATAGAGTCAGAAAGAGACTAATTTTTAAGTCTTTTCTCTCTGACATATGAGCTATATGACCAAGGCAAAGACATAATTTCTCAGTGCTCCCAGAAAAAAAATTCTCACACTATAAATTTCAGAAAAAGTAAAAAATCTGAATTAGTGGAGGGGTTTTCATTATGAGGAATTCCCAAAGCAATGAAATCATATTCTCAGACCACATATACCTGTATAAATAAGTATATGTTAAATGCACTCATCATATTAATTAATCCTCAATTTTGGGTTTTGCAATAAATTAAATTCAAGGAGTTTTCTATTCCTTATTACCTTAGTTTGAACACACTACAAATTCCCATCAAGATATTTTCTTTTCTATCTAGTCTCAGTATTAATTCAATAAGTATCTACTGGAAATTGTGCCTGAAATGTACTTGTTAATTCAGAATTAATGAAGACTTACATAATCTACTTAGAAACTATTATGCAAGGGGAAAGATGAGAGGATTGTGTTGATATTCCAGTGATTCCAGAGATTTAGCCTAGAAGATAGCAAACATTAAGCACACTTTGCTAGTTATCATAGTCTTTGACTGATGCTATGTGATGATTCAGTTTTAATTTTAAATTGATCTATTATTAGGCCCTACTCAATGAAATTTTTAACCAGTGTCATTGTTCAATGGATCATTTAATGATATCAACATTTACTCTAATAGCATAGGGACTAAAAAACAAAATTTGATCAGACTGTTTTGGAGATGAGATTGAGAAGTTTCCTGCAGCTTCAACAATTGTAATACATCTATTTAATGACTGCTAACTAGCCCTGGGTTCTTTGTGGATATAATAAATAATAATACACAGGTAATTCTGTTTTCTGTTTTTACAAGGAAAAAAGTGTGGACATTTTGTAAGATAATTGTAAAATAATAGTAAGCAAATAAAATTTTTTATGAATTTGGTATTTTTGCAAATATGCATTTGAATATAATGCATCTTATACTGTTTGGTGCTTCAGAATGGAAGTGAAATAGCTGAATGCTTTCTTTTTGCAAATCCCTATTCTGAGTCACAAAGATGACCTAAAGGAAAGGTCCTGTTCCTGAAAGCACCTGAGGAAGTGAGAATGAAATCATATGCTTATAGCAACCTAACTTTTTTCCCTCTATTCTATTTCTTTGATTCTTCATGTCATGGCCTCTGAGACTTATTAAATGATCATAAAGTCAAGTGATTTCCCTTTCATTCACTGATTCACATCATTCTGAGACTGAAGAAAAAAGGGCTTTGTGGTTTGCTTGCTGTCTTTGTTGTTTAAATTCTTCTTGCAGAATGGAAATAAATGTTTAAAAAAATTGCAGAATGTCAAAAAAGGGGGTATGTTGCCTTATTTTACTTAATTCTATAAATAAAAATTAGATGGTAAATTGGCACTTGATAGGGGCAATCACATTGACGGTAACTCAACCATAATAATATTTTATTATTCTTTTACTATATAATAATATATTTCATAGGCCCAAAGGACTTAAAATTACTGAGGACTACTATATGCCTATAAAAAGTATATCCTTTTTTTGGCATTTATAGGTACACAAATAAATATATATATAAACTTATACATATGTTTTTGTATATATATATTACATTATATATGTATATAAATATAAAGAGAGAAAGAAAGGGAGAAAGAAAGAAATATATATCAAGAAAGATACATTAGAGTGGGTATGCAACATATAACTTGTGTAGTAAAAGATGATTTATGGAATAAAAAAAAGGAAGCCCAAGTTTGCTTACTATACATATATATATATGCTTAATCAGGCAAGAAACAAGAATGATGCTCTCATGGGAATATGCCAAAGACCACTTAGCTAGAAAGGAGAAAAAAGACAGAATTATCTTTATACTTGACACTGGGAAAATAGTTCTAAAAATGAGAGCTATCCAAAAGTGAATTGGAATTTGTAGTGGGTTCCCTTCATTAGATGTCTTCAAGATGCTGGATGATCAATATTATATTTTTGGTCACATATAAGTTATATCTGAGACTTTCCCAATGCATCTTGTAGATTGTTATCTCTATGAATCTATCTATTTATCTTTATTTGAGTACACATAAGCACACATATAAGCACACAGATGCACACACACAATGATCAAAATTTTAATATTATTATATGTATATAATATTCCTCAAATAATATGTTAATATCATTTCTCAAATATGCAATAATATTTCTCAAATGTATATATGTCTTCTTAACCAAATTTGATTAATGTGCAATACTACTTTACCATTAAAGGGGGCTCTCTTAAATTTGTTATGTTTAAAGAAAGTTTACTCTTTCATAGTCATATTCTACGCCCTTACAAGCATTTTGTTGGCTAAAACAATGAATTAAACTTAGCATTCTATAATCCGTATGTCATCTCATGAAACAATTATTTGATTCAAGCCCTTGGCACTACAAAGGAACATAGTCATTAGTTTCATGACAGATTGGAAACAGGTTGTTAAATGATTCTATCAAATGTTTAATCAGACACTGATTTCTTCTTTCTAGATCCAATTTTTTGGCCTTTTCAAAATATTCTAAACTTTTCATTGAAATAGAAAAGAACAGTCAGCAAAGGTGTCATTATAGCATAGTAGTAAGAGATAGCCTCTAAATGTCACTAAAGCTCTAAATATTTGATTCCAAAAGCCTTGAATTTCATTGACTTTGACATCCTAGTTAGCTCTCTGTTGACCTCAAGATCAGCCAGAGTCAGGATCAGCAAAAGTCCCTGGTCTTGAGGGGAGAAGTAAAGCAGACAGACAAACCTCAATGAGAGTCGCTACCAACCTCCTCTCTCCTCATCATCCTCCTCCAAAGGGACTCTGGCTTGTCTTACTCCACTCCCTAATCCCTCCTACAATTCTCTGTATACACCAAAAAATCAAGCCAGCACAGAATGGTGAGAAGGGCCATTTTCCAAGCATATGCTAATAAAGTTATCATCCAATAGGTAATTAACTTTAAGTGCTCAGTTGTCTGATTCCAGTGCAGCTATTCAGTTTCAGCCCTTTACAATTGACCTTTATATAGTTCATGAGTCATATAATTTTTGATCATATTTGTCTTCATGAACTGCCTCCAATTCTGTGCTATTGTCAATCATACTGGAACCAGCCTCTAACTTGTGAGTGACTGTAGCCAAACAAAGTAGATCAGAAGCAGGAATCAAGTGATTGTTTAATTAATTTTGGAATGAGGAAAGCAGTTTTCCAAACCAAAGTTACCCTCAAAATAGGAGGACTTAACCTGTTGGGGCAGGAGTAGGGCTTATATTCCTGAAAACCACAAAATAACGGAACCTAACACTGTCATTCTTAGACTTTGAATAAGCAGTTCCTTCAATTGGCATTTCTTGGCTTGGGTCATATGGGAACAGTCTTCAAGTTGATTGCTTCAAGTTTTAAGGATTCTTGAGTCTTGTGATAGTTCAATGGAATAACGAGTCCAGTAGAGAGAATAGGGATGCAGCTCCCAGTTCAGGTCACTTATTGGTTACAAGCACAAGAATTCTTAGCATGTCAGGAAGTTTGATTCATCATTTTCTACTGCAGCAGTCAACTGTTTCCAGTTCTTAAGTACCTGGGAAAAGTGGGGAAACTACAAGAAATCTATTTACTGATTTATATAAAAATCATAAATCCATCAGAGAAGACCTGGTGCTGGTCAATACAATACATTTTGCCAGAGGGTGTGCACAATATATTGCTGTTATACCAAGCTCAGTGCATAGCAAATGAGCTTACACCCTTACGGGATGTCTCCAAATACCTTAACACTGCCTGTACTCTCCCTAATTTTGTACAGTATGAGTTTCAATGCTATTTCCAGTAACTTCCTACTAAGAAAAAAAGAGGGGATGGAGGGGTGAGGGGAGAATTTCTATATTCTTACCTTTCTACATATCAGTTTGACATCAACATTAGTAGTTGAGATTGTAGAGGAGCAAGGGCTCTTATTGAGCAAATACCAGAGTGCAGGCCAGGAGAACAATGAGCAAATATCTCCCTGGTTCACACCACTTGGAAGCAATAAAAATTTACAGACCCCCAAAACAATAGTACAAAAAAGCATAAAAACTAGCACAGTGCCTCCCCACCATGAGGCAAACAGAGCCCAACTTTAACATAAAAATCCAAAGTGAAGAAATAGGCTGTGGAAATGAGAAAGCATAAAAAAGAACTTGATTATAAAAATGGCAAGAAAGATCAATGTATTAACTTAGAAGACAAACATGTAAAAACAGCAGCAAGCCAATTTTTAAAGAAAAATGTTAATTGGACCTAGCAAAAATTCAAGAAAAAATTTAAAGAAAAAGCTGAGTGGTAGAGAAAAAAATGGGGAAAGAAATGAATGATGCAAGAAAATTATGAAAAGAGAATGAATATTTGGTAGAAGAGGCACAAAATATCTTGAAGAAAATATCACCTTAAAAAAAATGGCCCAACTATTCTGGAAAGCAATCTGGAACTATGCCCAAAGGCCTATAAAACTATGCATACCCTTTGACCCAGCAGGGCCATTACTGGGTCTATATGCCAAGGAAATTATAAAGGAGGGAAAAGGAACCACATGCAAAAATGTTTGTAGCAACTCTTCTTGTGATAGCAAAAAATTGGAAAAGGAGTGGAGGCCCATCAATTGGGAAATGGCTGAACAAGTCATGTATATGAAGGTAATGGAATGTTATTGTTCTTTAAAAATGATAAAGAAGTTTATTACAGAAAGGCCCGGAAAGATTTACATGAACTGTGCTTGTTTCACAACCAGGAATTCATTGTACATAATAACAGCAAGAATGTGTGATGATCAACTATGAAAGGCTTGGTTCTTTTCAATAGTTCAGTGATCCAAAGCAATCCCAATAGACTTTGAACAGAAAATGCCATCTGCATCCAGAAAAAGAACTAAGAATATTTAATGTAAATCAACACATGCTATGTTTATTTCTTTTTTCTATTTTTTTACCTCTCCCATGGTTTTTCACTTTTGTTCTGATTTTTCTCTCCCAACATGATTCATAAAGCCATGAGTATTACCAATAAAATTACTATAATAAAAATTAGCTGAATTGTAAAAGAGGCACAAAAAATTACTAAACAAAACAAACACACAAATTTCTTTAAAATCAGATGAACCAAATAGAAAAGGAAGTACAAAAATTCAATAAAGAAAAGAACTCCTTAAAAAATAGAATTGGTCAAATGGTAGAAAAGTTACAAAATGTCATTCAAGAAAATAATTATTTAAAAAATCCAAATTGGACAAGTGGAAGCTAATGACTTCATGGGATTTCAAGAAACAATATAACAATTTTAAAAGAATGGAAGGGGGAGAAGAAAATATGAAATAAGTCATTGGGAAAATTGACCTAGAAAAATAAATCAAGAAGAGGCAATTTAAAAATTATTTGATTACTTAAATAAAAGCCATAAAAAGTCTTACACATCATATTTCAAGAAATAATTAATGAAAATTGCCATGATACCTTACATCCAGAAAGCAAAATAGAAACTGAAAAAAATGAGTAGATAATATTTAAAATTTATTAACATTAATGTTTATTAACATAAAAATAAAATAAATAAATGAAATAGAAAGAATCCAATTATCACCTCCTGAAAGACATCCCCAAATGAAAATTCTCAGTAATGTTATAGCTAAATTCCAGAGCTACTAGGTCAAGGAAAAAATATTTTAATCAGCCAGAAAGAAACAATTCAAATATCTTGGAGCAGTCAGGATAACACAAGATTTAGCAACTTTCATGTTGCTGGAATAGAGATCTTAAAACATACTATTTGGAAAAGCAGAGAAGCTAGGAGTACAACAAAGAATAATCTCCACAGCAAAACTGAGTATAATTCTTCAGGGGGTGAGGAATGGGGAGTGGGTATTTCATGAAATGGAAGATTTTCAAGTATTTTTGATAAGAAGCCCAGAGCCAAATAGAAAAATTGACCTTCAAACAAAAGACTTACGGGAAACATAAAAAGGTAAAAATGAAAGAGTAATCTTAAAGAACTCAATAAAGTTAAACTATGTGTTCTTATATGGGAAGGTGATGCATGGAATTCCTAAGAATGTTATCAATAGTAGGGCAGTTAGAAAGAGTCTGTATAGATCGGTAGCGAGATGATTTTGTTGGTATTATCTCTTTAAAAATATGAATTAGTGAGAAAAAAAAAGAATGCACAGGGAGAAGGGATGAGAGGTAAGTAGAATGGAGGAAATTTTCTCATATAAAAGAGGTGCACAAGGAAAATATCCATAGTGGAGGAGAAAATGGCTGGTACTGGCAAGGAATGCATGAATCTCACTTGCTTCAGAATTGGTTCAAAGAGGAAAGAATATGCGTACACAATCAGCTGCATAGCTATCACTTGGAAATCTATCTTTCCCACTAGGGGGATACCAGGAGAAAGAGATATGAAATATAGGCGAAGGGCTGATAAGAAGAAAGGTGGATTGAGGGAGATAATGATCAAAACCAAGAAAAACTTTTGAAGAAAGTATAAAAAGAGAAAAAGTGAGAGAGGGAAATGGAGGAAAATTCCCAGTTTATGATCATTAGTGTAAGTACGAATAGGATGAGTTGTCATAAAATAGAAGCAGATAACAGAATGGATTGGAGACCAGTATCCATCATTAACAATTTATGTTTAATAATAATGCAAGAGACACATGGGGACAGAATGATACAAATAGTTGAAATGAAGAACTGGAATAAAATCTATTATGCTTCAGCTGAAGTGAAGAAGGTAGGAACAGCAATCATGATTCTTGATAAAAACAAAAGTAAAATTAGACTTAATAATAAGGAAATAAAATAATCAGGGAAGCAACATTTTACTTAACGACATGATAGAGAATGAAATAATATCAAAATGTTTTTTGTTTGGTTTTGTTTTGTTTTTTACAGCAAGTTCTTCTGATAAAGGCCTCACTTCTCAAATATATAGGGAACTGAGTCACATTCATAAAACAAATGAAGCATAGAAAGAATTGATCTTAGAATCTTACTATCAAAATGATGGATTAAAATAGAAAGTTGCTGCATGACAAGTTTTCTCTCTAATTGACTTCTAGAGGCAAGTTTCTTCTCTTGGTTTGAGCCAGATCTACTCCCATTATCTTGGTGTCTATTTCTGCCAACATTGCATTTCTTTCCCATCACTACCACCACCACCACCAACAAAAGAATAGAAAAATATCACATATCAGCATCCCCTCTCCCCACACATATACATGAGTTTGTATTAAGTAGTTTGTTTAAAATCATAAATATAAATCTCAAAGTCCATATAGTCTAAACCCCTTAGCTGGTCGAACAAACATGTTGTGAGAAGTTAAATGAATTCTGAACTATACCCTCTGTTCCTGGCTACTGTGTGTGTGTGTGTGTGTGTGTGTGTGTGTGTGTGTATGTTCTTTTCTTTACTTTTGTTTTTGTATTGCCCGAACTTCATATACAGTAAACACTTAATAAATGTGTATTTCTTTATTGACTCATCGAAGTAGCTGTTCCAATATCACAAAAGTAGCAAGTTTGAAGAGTAGAAGTTGAACCTGGGATTTTAGGATTACAGATTTCAAATTACCCATTTGAGCGTAAATTTTGAGCCACTTACATAGTTGAAAAAATATACTGACCTAAGAAAGAAACTATTTTCAATAAGATATTGACTTTCTATGAACATCAATTTAATTATCTTCCCTGATTTTTAAATATGTAACCATTGCTAATATTATAAAAACATACATTAAAAACTACACTAAAATAGCAAGGTAATAGCTAGCTAGCTTTTTTTTGCTATTTGCAATCCTAGATTAAAAAGAGGAGAGCAATGTAGTGTAACATTTAAAAAAAATTCTCTAATGATTCACATTTCCTGCCCTATAGCTAATTAAAATAAAATACCTTGTAGAAAACCTTTTGAGTCATTTAACTCAGTTTCATTAATTCTGGCTACTGAAGTCAATTTAAATTGAGTCTCGCAGACTGAAAGCTACAGCATCTCCCATTTTCCTCTGTTAACACAATCAAAGGGACCTACAAATAGTCATCTGCTAGGTGATAAGCAATAAGATGAAAGAGAACAGCAAATAACTGAAGATAATAAATGTTCTCTATGTCTCATCTAGGAATAAAGATGTTAATCTGGAACCACAAAAGGAAGTTTAAACACACATAACCACACACATTCATAAACACACCACACAAAGACAAGAGCAATTCTGCCTAAATTTGTTGCACATGAAGTATACCCTGTTTTCTTTTAATCCCTTCATCCAGAGTAGTTGCAGGAGCTGAAGAAAAGTGATATCATTTAGTTCCTTGTTGTAGAGAAAGTCAGATATACCCAAGGGACTATTCTATGTATTCCTTGTTCTATTTAATTTGAGGAAAATTCTTTGAAGAAGGAAAGACATACAATCAGAAGAGGATCCCACTTCTTCCCTCTTCCTAACCCTCAGTAAACTGATTCTAACCTTATACAATTTTCTATTACACTTTGCTGTGGACCTTCCTTCCTCAGCTAATCTACTGTGTATGTCACTTCTAAATAAATCTTCCTAATACAACAATTGCTTTAGGTGTACCCTTGTTAAAGAAACTTCTAATGGCTCCCCACTGGTAGGATAATTCTAGACTTCAAATTGGAAGAAACCCTGGTGATTATTCAAGAAACTTCTCTCATTTAACATTTGAACAAACAGGGTCAGAGTAGTTAAGTAACTTGACCAAATATACACTGTCAGTTAAAATAATAGAAGTAGGATTTGAACCCATATTCATTTGACACCAAATGGATTCTTCTTTCCATTACACTGTACAGAAGTATTTGAGATACAGCAGAATATGGTCACATCTCTTCTTTCCCGCTGTTTCTTATTTGTGATTATGGAAGGAAAGCATCATGAAGTTAAAAAAAAAAAAAGATCAGGAGCCAAGATGATAAGGTAAAGTCAGGAAACTGCTCTAGCTCTCCCATTTTCCATCAAAAACCACATGAAACAAAGCCTCTGAACAGTCTGATGGAATGAAACTACCACTTTTTTTTAGACTGAAAAAAACTTCAAGAAAGATCAGTCTTACTGAGGTGAAAAGGGTGTTCAGCCCAGATCAGATAGACTCTTTAAAAGCTGGTGAAAGGATTAATCACAGCAAATCATCAACTATGAACCTCATTCCAGGCTCAGTAGGGGAGCAAAGCAGTGGGACAGCTTCCAATTGAAGCTCAGAAGGTAAACTATGGGAAAACAAGCTGTTTCCTTAACAGAGAAGGCAAAAGCTACTTCCTAGAAACACAAGGGGCCCCTGTGCTAAAGCCAATCAAAGCTTCACAGGAATCTTGGGATAAAGCCCCCTTTTACCCCAGGAGCAGAGCTCCACCTTAAAAGTAAAAATAGAAGAAATAAAAAATGAAAAGGAAAGAAAATGAGCAAGAAACAGAAAAGAATCTTGAGCATAAAAAATTACTTTGGTGACAGGGCAGAACACAGCTCAAATTCAGGAGAGGAAAGAAAATTCACAGAATAAATCTCAAAGATGTATATTAATGGTCTCAAGCCCAAAGAAGCTTATTGGAAATATTCATTAAAAATTTCAAAAGGCAAATAAGAGAGGTAGAAGAAAAAATGAGAAAAGAAATGAGAGGTATATATGAGAAAATCAACAATCTGGAAAAGGAAGGAAAAAACTGTCTGGAGAAAACAACTCCTTAAACAATAGAATAAACCAAATGGAAAAAAGAGATACAAAAGATAACTGAAGAAAATCCTCCATTAAAAACTAGAACAGGGAAAATAGAACCTAATAAATTTGTGAAACAGCAAAAATCAATCAAACTAACTAAAAGTAATGAAAAAAAAGAAGAAAATGTGAAATAATTCATGGGCAAAATAGCCAATCTAGAAAATAGTTCAGAAGAGACAATTTAAAAATTATTAGCCTACCTGAATGCCATGATGAAAAACAGAGTCTGGATAGCATTCTATAAGAGATCATTAAAGAAAACTGCCCCAATATTCTAGTAACAGAGGGGAGAATACTTATTGAAAGAATCCTTGGATCACCTCTGGAAAGAGATCTCACAAGAAAAACCCCAAAACACATTGTTGCAAAACTCCAAAATTATGATCTCAAGGAAAAAACACTGTAAACTACTAGATAGAAACAATTCAAATGTCAAGGAGCAACAGTGAGGATTATCCAGGATCTGACAGCTTCTACAATAAAGAATCTATGGACCTGGAATATCACATTCTGGAAGGCAAAGGACCTGGGATTACAACCACGAATTAATTTACCCAGGGAGACTTTCAGGGGGAGGAGATGGAACTTCAACGAAGTAAAAGACTTTTAATCATTTCTATTGGAAAAAAAAACCGAACTAAATGGGAAATTTAATCTATAAATCCAGGATTCAAGAGAATCATAAAAAAGATAAACAGGGAAATACATATTTAAAGATTAAACTTTTTACATCCTTAGATAGGAAACTAATATTTGTAATGAGAACTGTGTTTGTCTTTGGGACAGACAGAGGGAGACTTCACATGGGCTGAGGATGTGGTTGTGACTGTTTCCTGATGTGATGGCATCAAAGAAAAAGACCTCAAAGGGTAGAAAAAGATCTGTACCGGAAAAAGAGGAAAGGGGAGATATAATGGGACAATTAGTTTACTGGAAGAGGTGCAAAAAACCTATTACAATGGAGGGGAAAAAGGGAGGAGGATGAACATTGTCTGAAACTTGATCTCATAAGTTTTGGCTTTAAGAGGGAGCAATTTAATCATTCAGTTGAGTATAGAAATTTATCTAACCTTATTAAGAAGAGAAAGAGGAAAATAAAAGAGAAATACAGGATAGAAGGGAGTGAAAAATACTAAGAAAACAGGTAAGACAAGGGGGGAAGGACTGATAGGAGATAAGGGAGTGGGTTGTGTGGGTAAAAAAGTACAAGTAAGAGGAAGGGGGAGGGGTGATAGGAAATAAGGAGGTGAGTGGGATAGGTAAAAAAAAATACACAGGACTAAGGACAGGGTATAAAGAAAGAACAAAAGTACATACAGGGGAGAAATTAGGAAGGAGAGAAATACAGAGCTGGTAATCATAATTGTTAATGTGAATGGAATGAACTCTCCCATAAAATGGAAGCAAATAGCAGAGTGAATTTAAAAAAAAAACAGAATCCTACAATATATTGTTTACAAGAAACACATTTGACACAGAGAGACATATACAAAGGAAAGATACAAGACTGGTACAGTATTTATTATGCATCAGCTGAAATAATAAAAGCAGGGGTAGCAATTTTGATCCAGATGAAACAAAAGTAAAAATTGATCTTAGTAAAAGAGATGAGAAAGGAAAATTCATCATGATAAAGGGTGCCATAAATAATGAAGTAGTAACAATACTAAATGTGTATGCACCAATCAGTAGAACAGGGAAATTTCTAGAGAAGATTTTAAGCTAGTTACAGGAAGAAATAGACAGCAAAATTATTCCAGTGGAGAACCTCAACATTTCTCTCTCAAAATCAGACAAATCTAACCACAAAATAAACAAGAAAGAAATTAGAGAGATTAATTGAATCCAATAAAACCTAGATATTATAGACCTCTGGAGAAAACTGAATAGGGACCAAAAGAAATACACCTTTTTCTTTTTTTTTTCATTCTTAGCAAACTTGAAATTCTAAAAATAAAAGGAAAGATCAACAAAATTGAAAGTAAAAAAAATTATTGAATTAATAAATAAAATTAAGAGTTGATTTTATGAAAAATCAACAAAATAGATAAACCTTTAGTTAATTTGATTAATCTCAAAAATGAAAAGGGTGAAATATCCACCAATGAAGAGGAAATTAGAGCAATAATTTAGGAATTACTTTGTCCAACTTTATGCCAATAAATTTGACAATCTAAGTGAAATGGTGGAATACCTACAAAAATATAGATTACCCAGGTTAACAGAAGAGGAAATAAATTACTTAAATAGTCCCATTTTAGAAAAAGAAATAGAGAAAAAATCCCTAGGACCAGATGGATTTACATATCAATTCTACCAAGCACTTAAAGAGCAATTAACTCCAATACTATGTAAAGTATTAGAAAAAACAGTGAATGAAGAACTCCTACCAAATTACTTTTATGACATAGATATGGTACTGATACCTACCAGGTAGGATGAAATCAAAGAAAGAAAATGTAGCTAAATCTCCCTAATGAATATTGATGCTAAAATCTTAAATAAAATATTAGCAATGAGATTACATAAAACCATCCCCAGGATAATACACCATGACCAAGTAGGATTTATACCAGGAATGAAGAACTGGTTCAATATTAGCAAAACTATTAGCATAATTGAGTATGTCAATAATCAAATGAACAAAAACTGTATGATTATTTCAATAGATTCAGAAAAATCATTTGATAAAATCCAACACCCATTTCTATTAAAAACACTAGAGAGTATAGGAATAAATGAGCTTTGCCTTAAAACAGTTAGTAGTGTCTATTTAAAACTACCAGCAAGCATCATATGTAATGGGGATAAATGGAACCCTTTCCAATAAAATCAAGGATGAAACAAAGTTGCCCACTATCACCATTACTATTTAATATTGTATTAGAATGCTAGCTTTGGCAATAAGAGATGAAAAAGACTTTAAAGGAATTACGGTAGGTAATGAAGAAACCAAGTTATCACTCTTTGCAGATGATATAATAGTATACTTAGAGAACCTACTAAAATCTATTAGAAGCAATCCATAACTTTAGCAAAGTTGCAGGATACAAAATAAATCCACATAAATCATTAGCATTCTTATACATCACTAACAAAATCCAACAGTAAGAGATGCAAAAAGAAATTCCATTAAAAATAATTGCCTATAGTGTAAAACGTTTGCAAATCTATCTGCCAAGGGAAAGTCAGGAACTATATAAGCAAAACTACAAAACACTTTCCCCACAAATAAAGTCAGATCTAAGGAATTGGAAAAATATCAAGTTCTCTTGCAAGGTCGAGAGAAATTAATAAAGATGACTATATTACCTAAGCTAATCTATTTTTTTAAGTGCAATACCAATAAAACTCCCAAGAAATTATTTTACTGACCTAGAAAAAAATAACAACAAGATTCATCTGGAAGAACAAAAGGTCAAGAATTTCAAAGGAATTAATTAAGAGAAAAGCAAATGATGCTGGCCTAGTTGTACCAGATCTAAAACTATATTATAAAGCAACAGCCATCAAAACCATGTGGTACTGGTTAAGAAATAGAGAAGTTGATCAGTGGAATAGGTTATGTTCACAGAACAAAATAGTCAATGACTATAGCAATCTAGTATTTGACAAACCCAAAGACCCTATTTTTTGAGATAAGAATTCACCATTTGACAAAAACTCCTGGGAAAATTGAAAACTGGTATGGCAGAAAGTAGATATAGACTCACATATAACACCATATACCAAAGTAAGGTTGAAATGGGTTCATGATCTAGACATAAAGAATGATATTATAAATAAATTAGAAGAACATAGGATAGTTTACCTCTCAGATTTGTGGAGGAGGAAGGAATCTGTGACCAAAGAACTAAAAATCTTTTTTGATCACAAAATAGATTTTGATTATAATAAGATAAAAAGGTTTTATACAAACAAAACTAATGCAGACAAGGTTAGAAGGGAAGCAATAAACTGGGAGAACATTTTTACATCCAAAGGATCTAATAAAGGCCTCATTTCTAAAATATATAAATAATTGACTCAATTTTATAATAGTTCAATCCATTCTCCAATTGATAAATGGTAAGAAGATATGAACAGACAATTTTCAGATGAAGAAATTGAAACTATTTGTAGTCACATGAAAAAGTGCTTCAAATGCCTATTGTCTTAATTTGCATTTCTCTAATAAATGCAAATTAAGACAATTCTGAGATACCACTACACATCTGTTAGATTGGCTAAGATGACAGGAAATGATAATGATGAATGTTAGAGGGGATGTGGGAAAACTGGGACACTGATACATTGTTGGTCGAACTGTGAACTATTCTGGAGAGGTAACCATTATGGAGAGCAGTTTGGGACTATGCTTAAAAAGTTATCAAACTGTGCATACCCTTTGATCCAGCAATGTTTCTACTGGGATTATATCCCAAAGAGATCTTAAAAGAGGGAAAGGTACCCACATGTGCAAAAAATGTTTTTGGCAGCCCTCTTTGTAGTGGCAAGAAACTGAAAACTGAGTGGATGTCCATCAGGTGGCGAATGGCTGAATAAATTATGGTATATGAATGCTATGGAATATTATTTTTCTGTAAGAAATGACCAGAAGTATGATTTCAGAGAGGCTTGGAGAGACTAACCCTAAATTCGCGCTAAGTGAAATGAGCAGAACCAGGAGATCATTATACACAGTAACAACAACACTATATGATGATCAATTCTGATGGACACAGCTCTCTTCTACAATGGGATGATTCACACCAGTTCCACTTGTTCAGTGATGAAGAGAGTCATCTACGTCCAGAGAGAGAACTGTGGGAATAGAGTATGGAACACAACATAGTATTCTCACTCTCTCTGTTATTGTTTACTTGCATTTGTTTTCTTTCTCAGTTTTTCTTTTTCTTCTTTCTTGATCTGATTTTTCTTGGGAAGCAAGATAATTGTATAAATATGTATATATATATAGAGAGAGATATTTATATACATATATTGGATTTAACATGTATTTTAACATATTTAACATGCATTGGACTACTTGCCAGCTAGAGAAGGGGATGGGGGAAGGAGGGGGAAATTTGGAACGAATTTTGCAAGTGATAATATTGAAAAAATTACTCATGTATATGTTTTATAAATAAAAAGATTTAATAAAAATAATAAAATATACTATCACCATTAAAAAACAAATAACTGATATAATCTGCATAGCAATTCTGTGAGGCAGATGCTATTATTATGCCCAATTTACATTTGAGTGCAGTGAGGCAAATAGAGGTTAAATGACTTGCCCAAGATAGCACATTTGATACATGTCTGATGTCATGAGCATAAGGGATATTATTTCTGCTCACTACATGAAAAAATAAAATTTTGATTTGAAAGTTTGAAGGTCTACAAGAAGTGACTAGCTATATTATTCAACTTTCTTTCCCCCATGGCTATGATTGAGTGAAAAGAAGATGCTGTAAATCTTTGGGTGAAAAGAGAAGACCCAGGCATTGATTGACCCACTAGACAACCACATGTAATTTTGAATATTGACCTCTTGCACATATTCTTCCTTGCTTTCTGATGACAAATTATCAGAATAGCTCAGGACCTTATATAGTTTGAAAGATCAAGAGAAAAAAAAAATTACCAGAAGTCTAGGAGCTGTCTATGACAGATTTTCTGGATAGACAAGCTTAGTTAGGAGTAAAGTCCTGAGTGACTTAATTGACCCTGTAGAGAATGACATTAAAGATAGGTAAAAGGAATCTATAGCAACTCATTTACTGTCTACACCATGGTGAATTTGGAAATTAACTTGATGGGGTAAATATCATATGGTATTCACTCTTCTAGGAATTGAGATGTAAAGAGAATATGTCCTTGGAGATTGGAAGGAAATGTTTTACTTATGAATAATATCTTCTCATAAATTTATTTTTATAAAAGGTTGTTGATGTTGACTGGTTAGTTGATTTTGGGGTGCTAATTGTAGAGAGAATTAATTAAGTGAAGAATATACTAACTGTAACTACCAGTTGGTACTTGGGAGAAAGAAACAGAATCAGGGCTCTAGCTAATCAGAAAAAACAAAATCTTCACCATTTCAGCTACTAAAGCCTTTAGGGAGAAATGTCACTAGAAATGTTATCAGTTATACCTCTTGAAATATTGAGATACTCCTTAATGAGCCAAATTCCAGATTTCCAGGGTTAGAACCCGTTTTGTTCTTTCTATTTTTACCTACCAACTACCTTCTCAATTATTTCAAAGAATGGAAAAGGGAATCTAGAAACAAGAGAATAGGCAAGAAACTATATCCTTATCAACTATCTTTCTGACTAATAAGTCATAACAAAAGCACAATGGTCAGACTAATCATGGTAAAGTCCAGCTATATCTAAAAAACCACACACATATATGTATGTGTGTGTATATATATATATATATATGTACATATATATATACATTTCACATATATACATGTATATAATATTAGATATTTCTTCTAATGCCGTCCTAATGTTTTTCAGATTTATTAGAAAGCTTTGTTTTTCCAAGTGTGATTAATAATTGGAAATCTAACAACTCTTGGAATTGGGTCCATGCCTCTGCATTGCAAAGAAACAAAGCATTAGTCAAAGAATCTCAAATTTAGAATAGTTACTCTTAGAATAGGAATAAATTGTACCTTCTAGGCACATAGATAAAGGACATTTCTAAGGATATCTACTCCAATGCACAGTAGACTAGGAATCCCAAGTAGTTACATACTGATAGCAATGCCTCTTCCTAGGAAGTTGGCTGTCACTACTTTTCCAGTTGCTTTCCTGTCTATATAACAATACAGTTTGGAGAATTAAAAAAAAAGTTAATTATCTCCTCATGAGCAGATCCAGGAGCAATGGTCTGCTTCAAGTCTTCATTTGCTTCCTCTTTAAGACTCCTCAGAGTCTAATTCCATTACAGCTAACTTTTCTAAATTTATTGCCCATTGATTTGTAATATAAACACTCTTCTTTCTTTATTCAGGTTAATATCCTCACTCTTCCATGCAAACACATTTTCATTTCTGTCTATACTTTGCATGTGAGTCATAACTTTATTCATGTTAGCTCTTCCTTTCCATTCCCATCCACTTCTAAAATACTTAGTCTTTTTTTCCCCACAAGGCCCAGAGCAGTTAAGTGATTTGGCCAGCATAACAGTGCTAATTAGTATCTGCATCAGAAGTTAAACCCAACAATCAAGGAAATTAAAAAAAAATTTATTTGAGCAAGTAGAAAAGGGCTAGATGATGATGTCATGTTCATATTCTAAAAGGGTAAAAGAAACAAATGTTTCCTTAGAACTTTAATGTTTTCAAAGAACAGAGGGAGACAATATGAGCAAGAAAGTATGTAAAAATGGATTGGTTTTAATCTGAAGGTTTTAAGAGGTTAAAGAGTCAGGAAGCTAAATGGAAAAGATTTATGTAGAAGGAAGAAAAATGAGAGGTAAAAAGTTCAACTGTTTATAATTGTAATTTACAAAAAGCATATACAAACATGGAGAAAGAAGTTGGGTCATCATCAAACAACATCAAACTCAGGATGGTGAAACTAGTAGGGATGAGTGGTGAGGCTATATAAAGAATAATACAGAAGAGGGAAGAATTATGAGAAAAACAAATTTCCTTATCCTGAAAAGGAGATTAAAAGGAATAGAGAGGGGGGGAGAATTAGAATCTAAGGAAGTGCCTCTCAATTGAGAAAAAGCTAAACAAATTGTATTCTATAATGTAATATTATTGTTATTATGCCTGAAAGAAATGAGGAAAAGAGACTGTTTTAGAAAATTCTTGGTAGCATAAGCTCAGTCATAGGAAAATGGAAATGACCAGAACAATTTATAAAAGGCCAACAAATAATTTTGAAAAGTTATTTTCACAAAAGAAAATAACTTTGAAAATTTTAACTCTCATAACATCAATGACCAATTATCTCTCTAAGAGGCCTATATTACCCAATACTTAAAGAGAAATGATGGCTCAAAACCTTAAAAATGACATTTATTTTTGGACATGGCTACTGGATGTATTCATTTTCCTTATGTGTGTGGGGAAAAAAAATCCTTCCACCTCAGTTTTTAATTTGGAGGGAAGTTGGGGGGGGGATGTGGTTAGCAATAATGATAACCAAAGAAGTTGGCCCACTAGGAAAAAATTATTTCCAAATACAGGGAAAAAAACCAGAAGGAAATTCAAAAGGAATACACACAAGCAGAATCAATTTATAAGCACTATGTGGAGATACATGTATATATTTTTCAAGCAAATAATATCAAATTGAAATTCATGATGTCATGCAATATTCTTCTCTAAAACGTAATATTCTTTTGTTGGGGTTTCCTTGGGGTCTCTGGAGGCAGCCTTCGTTTCAGTTCAGTAATCACCACAAGGGCAACCAGGGATTAAGGTCCAAATCCTTTATTGTCTCCTTCAAAGTCTTGTCTCCTTCACTTGGGGCTCGGCTCAGCTAGCTTTGTTAAAGGTCTTCTGGAGTCTTGGTTTCAGTGAAGAGCGAAGGAGGACAGCAACACTTCTCTTGTCTTCCCTCATTCTCCTTCTGGCTGAGTTTGTTCAGACTTATATCCTCTCTCATCATAGGTGTGAATCTTGTGGAACTATAGTAAGTATTAAGTACATGTATTGAACTAGAGAACTGTTAAGCACCATGCTAAACAACCATCATCTCTATCAGTTCCATTGACTTAGCACCTTGTTTCAAGTTCTGGCCCATAACAAAAATGTTCCATTTTTTGTAGTTAAAAGTCAGAATACAAAAAAACTCACAAAATTAGAGTTGCAAACTACTTTCCTTACTGATAAGACAGATTCCTTATGAGCTGATAAGGCAGATCATAAAATACTAATAGTCCCATTTTATACATGAGAATATTGAGCCTTGGAATGATTGAACTATTGATCTTGGAGCACAGGAAGACAAGACTTTGAACCCAAAGATCCATCAAATTGAAGAATCATCTGATAAGGTCAGATCAGGTCACTGGTCTCTACCACTGATGAATGACTAATACGTCATAGAAACAAGATTATCCTGAGAACCAATGATTGGAGAACTTTAGAAAAATAGTTGTTTGTATTAGTTGGATTGCTAACTATGTGTTTTGAGCACATAATTTAACTTCTTTTTTTTTTTTTTCTTGTGTAAAGGGGTAGGGATTGAACTGGAGGACCTCTAACATTCCATAAGGATCAATATCTCTAGACATTTCCAGGAACTTATTTTTGAAGGAAGCAGTAGTGATTAATTCTTGGCATTATGGCATCTTGATAATTCTACTACGTTGCATCATTCACTTCTCTTAGAAATCACTTAAAATGTGATTGGATGATCTAAACATTTCCAACCAAAGAAACCACATTGACCTCTTTCCCATTTTAAGTGCTGTGAACATAGAAAAATGACTCAGAAACAGTTGCTATTAATGTCATAAGAAAGTTAATATTGAATTCCATTTAGAATTATCATTTTAAATGTGTTGTTCACATGTATGAATAAGAGATTTTTTATGTCTTGGTTAAAATAACTCAAAACCAATCTTGTTGCCTTGGTTTATTTGATGGCTTAGAGGGATCAGACTTCATATTAATAAATCATTTTTTAAAATCCCTTCTTTTAATCAAATAAAAGTTTCCACATAATTTTTATTTTAAAAAACATGCCTGACATGCTTGTTATATTCATGTTTGTTAGTAGCTGATTCCTTGTTCAGGATCATGAATTTCTGGGAGTCCTTGATTGTGAGGAGAACATTTACCAAATTAGTGTAAAGTGTTTGCTGTCAGAGATCAAGTGAGTTTCTAAAAGAAGTAAAGACAATGAGATAATAAAGTTCATGATTAGATGCACCAGAGATCCAGATGTGATAAGTAACTGAAATAGTTTATGGGCATCAATGCAATTCAACAGGTCTCTAGGAGCAAGGAATAGATATGCCATATGTGTGTATTATGTGCGTATTTTGTGGGATAAGAAAGATGTTTATAAAATAACCCAATATACATGGGGAAACATTATGAGTGCAAAGGAGAACAGGTTGAAAGAGGGAGAAAGCAACCTGAATTAAGAGAAGGAATAAGGGAAATTTCTATTTAAGTGGTGAATGCAAGTTGGGATTGGAGGAAGCACAGAACTTCAACAGGTAGAATTGAGGGGAGTTTATTCTAAATAAGGGAAAACAAATAATGAAGTCAGGAAAAGAAGTGTGGGCAATCTTTATAAGAATTTTTAGTCATAGAATAAGAGTTCTAGAGGCAGAAGGGACGTCATATGGCATCTAGTACAACCCTTTCCTTTTACAGATGAACAAACAAGGATAGAGCAGTTCAATGACTTGTCCAGAGTCACACAGCTAAATGTGACATCAGATCCTCCCAACTCCAAATGTAATGCTTTATCCACTATGCCATTTACATGAAGGAGAATAATGTTAAAATAATCCTCCAAAACATACATAAGTGGATGGCAGATTGTATAGGGCTTTGAATGAGTCAGAAGGAAAAAAAAAGTTAACCACTGTTATTATAGTAGAATTATTATGCAAACAGAGAACTATAGTAGGACAATAACTAGAGCAGCAATGTGAAGAGTAGCCTGGAGAAGACATAGCCCAGAGGTGGGAAGCATATTCTTTCAGTTTAACTACCCACTGAGACTGTTCTCTACTAACTCGGTTGCCTTCATTAAAATGAATTCAAGTGTGAAATATCTATGCTGATCAGAAATGATACCTTCTACTCCTCTGAAAAGCTACACAGTAGATATAACTTCTTCATGGTTCTGTCAGTGTAGGTGGAGTTCAATTTCCCAAACTGACCTAGCCCTGGATGGTCACATCAGTCCTGTCAGTCTAAGAGATGTGGTCAGTATGGATTTGCCCAATCACAAAAACACTGAGGCTCTATAAATTGGAAAACCCTATCTATTGGCTCTGTTCTACTATTTTATATACATGTAGCTACATGACATAATGGAGGAAGTATTCATGTAAACAAGTGGACATGCTTAGATACTGTACATAGTAGTTTACTCTTTTTATATAAAATTCATCTAATAACACTAATAAAAGTTTGCATTAATGGGTTAAAGTTTGCAAAATGTTTTACAAATGTCTCACTTTATTTTAACAACGATTATAGGAGGTAGGTGCTATTATTATCTCCATTTTACAAATGAGGAAGTTGAGGAAGATAAAAATTAAACGATTTGCCCAAGTTGAATGGTTAGTTTGTATCTAAGATTGAATTTTGAACTCAGGTCTTCCTGTTTCCAGGTTCAACACTTAATCTACCATACCAACTAACTGCCTCAAAGAATCTTGAGGGAATGAATAACACATAATAGAACAACAAAATCCATGGTTTTATTTTCACAACTTTTTCGAGACTTGGGTCATTTCTAAAGAATATATAAATGCATGGCCCAAACCCACAGGTATAAAAAAGTTATAGCTTAATTTGTTAACTCCATCTTCCCTTGCAACTCCCCTTTATAAGATGACAAAAGAATGTAGGAAACATAGCAGTTTTGTTGATATCTGACTCATAACATCCAGTTGGTGTAGTCATTGGTGAAAGACTTCAGGGTCTCTGGATCCAGGTTTTATGTTCTCTTTTCAGCCTGGGCTATGACTTCAGAACAGCATTAGCACACACTGAGACTCCCTATAGCTAATGTTTTTTCTTTCAAGATCCAGTTACTGGCTACCTCCTCCAATTGTTTCTTTCCATGACTATTTCCTCTCTCCTGGAGCAAGGAGATTGGACAAAGTAGGATACAGCAAGAATAACTTGCAGATGTACCTTAGAATATGATTTTGAGACTTTCAGTTCCCATTTCTGATAATCTGCAAGTATGTCCCAATTCTCTCTCTTGCTTCAGACCCTATAACTTCTAGTTCTAAGGGGTAGGATACCTGGTGCATAGAGCTATTATGTGCTAAAGCACAAATATTTACTCTCTCTTATACAAAAGTCCAGGAGATTGCTGTTGAGAGCCAAATTAGAATGGCTGCAGTGGAAATGAGAAAATAAAGAACTGATTTGAATGTACAGTTATTGAGTCTTGGCAGTTGACTGGATGTGACAAATGGAGGATAGGAAAGGTTTGAAGATGTCTTCAAAGGTTAAAGCTTGGATGGCTGGGAAAATAGGAATAGAAATAAGAATGTAGGAGCAGGGGAAGATTTTGAAAAAAGGAAGATTAAGTGTTAAGTTTTAAACATGTTTATTTCAAGTTCGGCAGGACGGCTACATGGAGAAAGGCATCAAGCAACTGGAAATTTAGGCCTGTGCTTCTGGGCAGAGATTGGAGGTAAAGCTACAGAGTTGGAAGTTATCTGTGAAGAGGTGATTATTAAAACCATGAGAGTAGATGAGATCACTAAGGGAAAGAATCCACAGGAAATAGAGAAAAGGTAGAAAGCCTTGGAGCACAACCAAATTTAAAAGTTTTGAAGAGTATGAAGAACAGGCAAAAGTGACAAAAAATGGAAAATTAGAGGTAGGAAAGCCATGGTGAAGAAGACAAGAAGATGGTTTCATGAAGGTTTAGGTGAGTTACATAGGCAGAGATCAAGGAGGATGAAAACAGAAAAAAAAGAAAAGGACTCTGGATTTAACTACTAGTAGTTCATTATTGTTCTCAAAGAAAGCCATTTCATTAGAATCTAGAAGATACAAAATGGACAGCAAAAATTTAAGGAATGAGTTGGTGAAAATAAAATGAGAGCTGCAATTGAACACTTTGTTATTGAATACATATAATATATGAGTTGTAAGATAATTTCTCATGTTATTGATAAGAAAATTAAGCTTATTTTTATATCCCACATAACTAATGAAAATTAGGTTTATAAAAAGAATATAGCCTTAAGGGAAAAAAAACCTGGGGAGGGGAATTGGGATACCTGGGTTCTAGTCTTAGCTGGTTCAGCAAATACTTGCTTAGGTGATAGTAGAAATGTTATCTAACCTCCCTATTCTCTAGTTCTTCATCTGCAAAAAGAGGATAATTCCAGTTTTATCTAAATCATAAAAACTACATGTAAATAACACTTTGAAATATTAAAACATTTTTCAAAACTATTTGTACTAATTTACATATTCTAAATATACTGAATCATCATGGTGCAGTAGAAGGAGATTAAAATGTCATATGGGACAAATCACTTAACTTTTCTGGACCTTAATTTCTAAACTATAAAATGATGGGTAGGGACTAGATGGTCTATTAGATCCCTTTCTTCTTAGAATAGGAAAGTAAGAATATGTAGATGGGTCAAAATGCATAGAGTAAAAAAAGTAAAAAGTAAAAAAAATAATAGTATATGCTTATAAATATTCATATTAGCCACACATTTGTGGATATGGAAAAATATAGTGAATTTTAATAACACTTATTTGTAATTTCTTGCATCAATTGACATGCCTTGTCCTTCTAGAGTTAACTGATGATGCTAAGAATAATATACTAAACCTATGTGTGATACTGAGAGCAATAGTTAATTATTACATAGACATTTCTGTTTCTTATTCTGGTTTAGTGGTGTGCCAGCTAGTAGACTTTCCTTAAAAGTAATAGTAATATGAGAAGGAAAAGAAAAGAAAGAAGAGGAGAAAGAGTTGTTGATTTTCTATCCATGTCACAGTTGCTGTATTTCTTGTTAGTTCTTCAATATGGTCCTTCTGCAGTGAAAGAAATAAAGCCATTTCAGAAACACAAAAGTATTAAGATGAGAGAAATACTATAACTCAGAGAAGTTCAGTACTAGGCATGTAGAATTAGTCTGATTTCAGAGGCTTCTGGCAGCTCAAAGAATAGTATGGGAATCCCTGTGTGAGAATCAGTCTTGGTTTTCACTGAAGACACATACGAATAATTTTTGTAATCAACTGGTCTAATCAGCCTTTAAAAAAATAATATAAAAACGAGAATCTGGCATGATGCTCTTTATGCAACCAAGTTTGGGAAAAAGCAGCAATTTTACTGCAGTCAGTGATTTATTACTCCTGGGAATCCAAGGAGATTTCCCCATGTGAACTATTCATTTTATTACTCCAAACATTCCAAATCATCTCAGTAAGGGAGTATGTATATCCCCTGACCTCAAACTTTTTTTCTGCTTTATATTTTCTTTTGCTAAATAGGTCACAGAATACTATCTATCCTGACTCATTGTTTGGGGGATATTGGAATAGAGTTACTTTTTTTCCCCAAAATCCCCTCTTTTTACCCTTTGCTTTAGGAGTCACATAAATTCCTAAAACAATTGAAAATTTGGTTCTATGTGCACTTGTAACTAGATTCATATTCAAACTTGAATGACATGGGCAATTGAGTCTACTATAGGGGCAAAAAACATTAAATGGGTTGATTACCATTAGAGAGTCCAAAGAACCAGTTGAGCAACTAGAATTTTTCTTTTTTCAGCTGTTTGTGTCTTTCCCCCATCATAGCTTCAGAACTAAGTCTTTTGTACTTTTCCCATATACTTTTCAACTTTTCCATTCTTTGTCTTCCAAACCTTCTCTTAGAGCCAGTAACAACATACTAGCAGTACTGCATGCTTACATAATGTCTTTCATCTAAGTCCCAGAGAGGACTTTGTGGAGATGATGAATATTCCCCACATAGTCTGTGAGGGTTGGAATATAACAGACACAAGACAGATGAAGTTTCAATGGGGATTTGCTCATAGTGGTTGAATGGCTTTTTCTATTGGGGGGCAGGAGGTTATTCAGAGCTATGATGTCTAGTACCTTGGGTAAACATGGAAAGACATGAGCACTGAAGGAAGATACCTCAAGGACAAATCTCAAGAGAGACCATGAGGCTACAATTAGGTAAGCTGTCAAAGAGAGACAGAACAGAATTGGGGAGTCTCATGCAGAATTTGAAGTTTTCAAAATTCTGTCCAGCAAAGACTTTCATTGTCCCATGGGTGATTTTCATTTGTGACTCTTCTAATCAGAGACAAACATGAGAGCAATGGCCTATCTCATACTGTCCTGTACCCTGGAACACAGGACCTTTGATCCCACAAATCATTGAGAGAATCATATGATCTTAGATATAGCACTAGAAAGGGATTATAAGGATCTTTGAGTCCAATCTTCTCATTGTACAGATGAGGAAAAAGAGTTCCAAAGAGATTAAGTGACTTGGTTAGGGTCACATAATTAGTAAACATCTGAGGTAGGAGAAGAGTGTTGCTTGGTAATAAAAATAGATTATGGAAATTGTTATCTCCTTTAATCCCAGAGTACAGCAATGATGATGTAGGAAAATATGATATGCCAAAAACTCTGAGTCTTCCCCTCCATGATATCTATATCTATATCTATATCTATATATATATATATATATACGATATATGTATATATATATATACATACATACACACACACAGAGACAGAGACAGAGAGACAGAGAGACAGAGAGAGACAGAGACAGAGAGAGAGAGAGAGAGAGAGAGACAGAGATAGAGAGACAGAGAGACAGAGAGAGGAGAGAGAGAGAGAGAGAGAGAGAGAGAGAGAGAGAAAGAGAGAGAGAGACAGAGAGAGAGAGAGAGAGACAGAGAGAGAGAGAGACTAAGTGAGAGAGGAAATTCTTTGCCTCAATTGCTAACTAGCCTTAATTACTGGGTGCACCTCAATCAAACATAGACCTGTTGAAGACTTTACCTTAAAAAAGCCAAGGTCTCCCATTTCATTCAGGATCATCTCCAGCCATCTTGATCTACATCTTGCCATGGACACAGATGGGAAAAAGTGAGGCAAGGGACCTAGGAAAACTCTTCTTCACTTAAATCCAATTCACTTGCATGTCATGCCATCACCTCCTTGATATTATCCTCCTTTAAGAACAAAGGACAAATAACAATGATAATAATCACATGGGAAGATATGTTATGACGATGACTATGAAGAGGGATAATTCCTACTATCTTTTAGCACCCTGGGCAAAACTCTATCAAATCTTAGTTAAATTTTCAATGGACATGCATAAAATAGAGAATTGGATTGTGGTCTTTTACAATTTCCTCAATCAGGGAGATTCTCAATGTAAAATTAGAAGTGAAAGGTAGGTGTCCTCACAGTACTCATTCTTTTTCTTCTTTTTTTTAACCACCCTTTTATTTTATTAAAAGCTATTTCATTTTCTTGAGGTCCTCTGTATGATCAGACTTTTAGCATTTATTTGAAATACATATTTTTGTCAACTGAAAATCACACAATGATTGACCACCAATGTATTTAGTAGCTGTCTCCAATATTACAGCTCAATTGCCAGCTGTTCTCCCTTGTACTGTGCATCCTGAATTCCAGGCTCTCCTGAGTCCTTTCCAACTGCTACTTCAATGAGAAGTACAGCCAATATTGTCATTTCAGGGAACAGCCACATTCTCAAAATACAATAAGAATTAAATACAGTCAATGGCTTTCCTCTCTCCTGAATCAACAGCTGTCTAGATAATAATTATCACTGACATTTATATAACATTTTCTTTTTGCAAGCCACTTTACATATGTTATTACATTTGTCACGTCATACCTGTAAGATGTGATGTTATTATTATCCCCTTTATTTACAAATAAAGAAGCTAAGGTAGATATTTAATGACTTTCTCATGTTATATAGTTAACATATATCTGAGGCAGGTTTAAAACCCAAACTTTTCTGACTCCAAGTTCAACGCTATCCACTGAACCACTATCTAATTGTAAATAGTTCAGAAAACAGAATGGTAAAGAAGAACTTGAAGAAAAATAATCAGTTTTATTTTGGTTGGCTGATTTCTTCCCTTGCATTCCTAACATGCACAGAAGGCCTGGTATGAAGAAGTTCCATAATATGTATTGGTTTTGTAGAAATACGTATTGGTTTCTTATAGCAACATAACATGGCAGAGCAGATATTATTCTTTTTTGACTGCTTTGCCAAACAAACCAGTTTCTAGCTAGATTGTAGTTGTGCCCAATGAATTTGACTATATGTCCATGTCACCCTCTTGGCATCTAGAGATACCCTTTCTCTTGAAACCAAAAATAAACTCTCCTGTTTCAAAGTGTAGTGTTTCAATACAAGAAAGAATAAGAATTCTCCTGTCTCTTCCCATGTGAGCAATGGGGTTAATGACAAAATGCAAGTAAAACATTCAGTTTCAGTCTCTCTAGAAACCCATTCTAATAAGAGAAAATAAATGGTTTGATTACACGTAAAAAGAGACTTAAGAGATTTAACTTAATAGACAATCAAAAAGGAGACCAGTTTTGGAGTCAAAATTGCTAACAGATATTAACCAGGTGAAAAGACACAAGTTACTTAAATAAGCAAGCCAGATGGCACAGTAGATAGATCACAGGACTTGGATTCAAGAAGACCTGAGTTAAAATCCAACCTCAGACACATATTAGCTGTGTAACTCTAAGTGAATCATTTAACCTGTTTGCCTCAGTTTAATCAGCTATAAAATGAGGATCATAATAAAATCACCTCACAGGGTGGTTGTGATGATCAAATGAGATAATATTTGTAAATTGTATAGTAAAATGCATGGCACATTGTAGATTCTTAATAAATGCTTATTTCCATCCTTGCCTGTTTGCTTCCTTCCTTCATCTCTTTCATAATCTCTAGGACACATCTACAAGATATAGATGATCACAAGACTATAGATTAAAAAACGAAAAAGATCTTCAAATTCCTCTATTGCAATCCTCTCATTATACAGCTAAGAAAATTAAAGTAGAAAGAGATTACATAAATGGCCCAAGGTCATATATTATAGAGGAAGTAGTAAAGCCAAAATCTGGGTCTGGGTTCTCTGAGTCAAAATTCAAGTTTCTTTCTATTAAACCACACTGCAGAACTACATGTGAATCAGCAATGGCAATTTCCACATTGGGAGTTCCCTATAGTGATGAAATCTTAGGTCTGGATCAAATAGACAATTAGTCCAATTCTCCTGTCTTAATTTACAGAATGAAATAGTGTACATAAAACAGCAGGGAATGGAGAAGGAAAGAAGGAATATAGGCTAAAAAAATCTTCCATCTGCAACTTCTTTATTAGGTTGAGAAACAAATTATTGAATTTCTTTGGCATTTCTCAGAAGATTTCCCATCTCATACTATATCCTCTTGGCCTGAACTCTGCAGGTTAGAGAAACAGACAAAAAGTTACTGTTCTTTTTTTCTTGAGAGACCTGCATTAATGTTATCCATTTAAATTTAGGAGAGACTTTTATTTGGACAAATATTCTCCCAGTTATCTTCAACATAACAGAACACAAGAAACACAACTCTCCTAAGCATAGGCAGCATCTATCTAAATAAAGGGTAATTCCTTAAGTGTGGCAGAGTATAATTCAGTTTAGAAGGTAAATTAAAAGCCTGAAACTCTTCCAGATATATAATATTTTAGAGCCCCCACCTCCCACCAAAAAAGTAGTTGTACACTCCTGTCAAATGCAATATAGCTACAAAAAGCTAACTTCTTTTCTTGAGCATATGTAGAACATTCAATTGATTCCTCAGAAATGAAAGCATGTATTTTATATATCAAAATAGCTATGATCTACACGACTCTCAATTTTCTCAAATGAACCTTTGGTGGCCTAGGATATTAGGTGATTTTGCTATGTTTGTTTTCATTAACAGTTCTCATAAATCACAAGTGAGAAAATCTCTTAGGTCCAAGAACCTGGAACACTACAGTTTTCAAAAATTTAAAAATGAACATCACTCAAAAGACAATGGAGGGCCAAAGAGTGGATGTGATATGGCTACAAACATATAACAAATAAAAAACTAAGAAGAAATAGAGTGAAAGATGTTATAAAGGAAATATAAATTTGAAAAAGAAGGGGAGCTGGTCAAGTGGCAAATATGACTATTAATAAATGGACAGATTTAATATTACACATTTCCAAGATGTCATGAAAAATCAAGAGAAAAACTCAGTAGCATGTTGAATGGGTTCAATAGCCCCCAAAGAGAGTTCATGGGCAAGAGTCTCATGGGATAGGTGTAGATGGGTGTGATCCACCTCAAAGTAGTAATCATTCACAACAATGAAATCTCAAATCCCTGTGGCATTTTTGAAGGCACAGACAGTGACATCATGAGATCTTTCAATATGTGTGACATTCTCAAAACCATGCAAAAACAAATACGAATTTCTAATAAGTATTTTTCCATTCAGAAAATTAGTGAACACAAGCAAATGCGTGTACTATTGTATGTTTGTATGCATGTACATAAAAAGAAAATACATGCAAAAATATTTTTGTCTCAGAGTATTAACACTTTTCTGTTTTGTAAAATACAATCTTCTTTGTGTGCTTATGGGGTTAATTCAGAAGGGTTATTGCCTAACAACCACATAGAAGTCAAATCTCATCACCTTCAGCAGGAATAATTTATGGTTTAATCTTACATGCAGGCGTATTAAATTAGTATTACTCATCAGAACCCGCTTATTAATAAAACAAGCCGAATTAGCCACTGGAGAATCATATTTGGAAATTCAATGACAATTTTACATTTTTAATAAAGGCTCAGAAATATTATTGCAGAGCAGGTGGTACAGAGAAATGTGGTCAAATTTGACATTCATTAATAATTGAAGTGTGAAACGTGACAGAGGTGAAAATTGATATTGATTTTTTTTCTTCTAATATTTGGAGGAGTCCTAAAAAGTAAATAAAATGAGATAACAAGACATATTGAGTATTACTGATTTCTTGGATCATTCCCCCTCCCATACACATACACATATAGCACTCTTTTCCCCACCATATTTTGAATAATTCAATGCCCATAGTCTTTCCAGTTCAATGCATTATAAAACACACTCAAGCTGAGTTTCAATCATATTAGACTGAAAGCTGAATTTTTTATGAAGGATTATTTAAAACAAAATGCGTCTTGGGCCCTACAGCCTCTGAAACCAAACAACCCTGAGAGTTCAGTAAGGAAATGTCAACACTGTGGAGAATTTTTTGATTCAAAAAATTAAAGGAATCCTGTTTGATATATATTAACCATATCAATATTAACAACCTTCTGCTGAATTTCAGAACTGATTCAAGAGAGGTAAAATCAGTTTTATATTTTAACTAGTTGTGAGAGCTCCGAAATACTTGTTCTTGGGCTGAACTTGACCCATCTTTGGGAAAGTGCCATCCATTTTGAAAAGCCAGATTCGAGCAGATTGCTGTTCTGGCTCTCCTGTATTGCTCTTGTGGCCTTGGAAAATTAATAGTGACCCAATAAAGATGTTATCACTGGAGATATCTCTCTTTGAAAGGAGAATATTTGTTCTTCCATTGTGAGGAAATTCTGACATCTCTATGACCACTCATGAAGCCACGGAAGGAATAGGATTTTTGATGTAACCATAGTTTAGTGATTGACTCTGACACAGGAAGAAGGACTTGCTTCTTCCTGTTTTTTGACTAATACATAGGCAAGGGAGGTTTTCACTTAACTAGTTTAGGATTGTAGGATTATATATTTAGAACTGGAAAGGATCTAAGAGGTCAGTTCAATTCCTTTCATTATGATGATGAGGAAACTGAGGCTCTGAGAGATCATATAACTCTATGAAAAGAAGTGAAAAGGCCAAAAGTGAGGTCTCAGACTTACAAACTAGTTTTCTTTTCATTTAATTACCTCTAATTAAAGGTTTCATAAAAATTGTTCTTTAAGTGCTAAGAGGTCTTAAGGACAACACTGACATTTTATAGATGATGAAAATGAGAACCACTTTTTCAAAGTCACACAGTCCTGGGACCACAATTACAAAACACTTCTGACTCTTCTTCTTTTCTTGATTGCTGCTTCTTCATTCTATCTTACTTAGGATACACCTCTTCATTTAATCTATATATGTATGTCTATAATACATGCATGCACATATGTATATAAGTGAGTATAGATATGCATGTGTCCATAATTCAGGTATATGTTCATATATTCATGTATATATATATATATATATGTACATATATATATATATTTATTTATGTGTGTGTATGCATGCATCTCTAGGCAGCTAAGTGGTACAGTGGATAGAGTGCCAGAACAGGTGTCAAGGAGACTGATATTCCTCAGTTCAAATCTGGCCTTAGATGCAAACTCTATCTATGTAACTTTCACCAAGTCATTTAACCTGTTTGCCTCAGTTTCCTCATCTATAGAATAAGCTTGAGAAGGAAATGGCAAATTGGTTCAATATCTCCACCAAGAAAACCCCAAATAGGGACACAAAGAGTCAGAAATGACTGAAAATAATTGAACAATGATGCATATATTTACAGATATAATTTGATATACCTACTCTGACATTTTAAGAAACATGCAGCATAAATTGAAGAGAGAGCTAAGATATATACATAAGTCTGTTAAAAAAAAACAGTGGAAAAATACCTAATTTAGTATAGAATGATCTGAATTCAATTCTCAGTTTTGCCTCTTATATCTTGTTTTAGCTTTAAATGAGTAATATTAGCTCTCTGAAATTCATTTTCCTCATATGTAAAATGAATTGGCTACACTGGATTCATTTATTCATTTATTTATTCATTCATTTAACAAGCACTTATGAAACTTGTATTTTGCAACAGGTATTATACTAGGGGCTAAAGATACAAAGAAGAAAAAGGAATTGGTGACTCTCTGTTCCCTAAGGAGCTCATATTCTACAGAAGTGAAATATAATCATGTAAATAGAAATTTTAATTTCATATTATATATATGCATACATGCATATATATACATATTTCTGGTATGTTTCCCATATTTCCTATATATTAATATATCATATATGATATTATATATAATATATTGCATCTACACACATTCCATGGGTAGGACACTAGTGATGTGTGTGAGTGTAGGGGGAGCATGTTGATCAGGATTGGCTTCCTTTGGAGATGATAGTTCATCTGAGCTTTGAAGGAAGCATGTAGTAGTTACTGGTAGGGAAATAAAAGCAAAACATTTGAACTCAGACACCCAGTACCAAATTAAAATCCTTCTGCCACTTATAATCTGTGTATTTCATTTAAGTTACTTCAACTATCTGGGAATCACTTTCCTCATTTATTAAAAAAGTAGGTTAGATCAAATGATTACTTAAGTCTCTTGTAGATCTAGATATATAATCCTAGGAAGGGAGGAATTATTGGACAGAGACAAGAACGAAATATCTTCTAGGCTAGCAAGGAGCCTTTGCCATGCAAAGATATGGCAACAAAAGATAGAATGCTTGTATATGATGCATACATAGCAAGTATGCCAATTTAGCTGAAACAGTGCATGAAAAACAGTAAAATATAATAAAGCTGGGAAGACAGTAGGGATCCAAATTGTGTAGGACTTTAAAAGTCAGTCAGAGGAATTGAAATCTTAACCTAATGATAACAAGAATTGACTCTGGCACTTCTTAAAAAGGACACTAATGTGGTCAGAAATGTGCTTTGGGAATATCAATTTGGCCACTGCATGAAAGTTAGATTGGAAAGGAGAAAAATTGGAAGCAGAGAGAACAATTTAAAGTATATCCCTGTAGTCCAGGTGAATGGTGAATGGGACCTTAAACAGGATGCTGACTGTGAGTGGAAGGAAACAAATGTATATGAAATGTGCTGTGGAGATAAACTCAATAAAATCTGGGAGTTGATAGAATGGGAAAGACAGTCCTTCCCAGCTCTAAGTACTATGAGTCCAAGACCTACAAGTAGTACAACTATTCAATCTTATAGGAATGCAGAGCCTAAGAAACCAATATCTATTAATATGACTGAGAGAGATTTCAGAGTATGGAACTTGAGTTGGAATTAGAAGAATGACCAAGATTAGATAGAGGAAATGAGAAGGAACCCAACATGAAAGGAAAAAAGAAATAATCCTGGCAAATCAGGAATGAGATCCAAGTGTTTAAAGTCATTCATGAGACCAGGTAAGTTAGAACAGGAGAATGGTGATAGAGAGGGGTATGATCCTAGATTTTTACCTGGAAGAAAACTTAAAGATCATGTAATTCATCCCTTCAGAAAAATTAAGAGATGTGTCCAAGGTCAAACATATAATAAGCAACAAAGACAGAATGATCATCCACATTTTCTAACTTTATATTCTAATCTTTTTTTTTTGGCTATCATTGTTCTGGCTGTTTTGAGTTTTAGTGTAGCAAGTTTATTTATTTTAATACATATTGCTTTATGAATCATGTTGGGAGAGAAAAATCCGAGCAAAAGGGAAAAACCATGAGAGAAATAAAAAAAATCGAAAAAAGTGACCATAAAAGGGGTTGATTTACATTCAATAACCTTAGTTTTTTTGTCTGGATGCAGGTGGCATTTTCTGTCCAAAGCTATTGGGATATTTTTGTATCACTGAAGCACTGAGAAGAATCAAGTCTTTCATAGTTTATCATGACACATTCTTGCTATTATTCTGTACAATGTATGCCTTATTCTGCTTGTTTCACTCAGAATATTCTTGTAAATCTTTACAGGATTTTCTATAATCAGCTTGTTCATAATTTTTTATAGAACAATAATATTTCATTACCTTCATGTATCACCACTTGTTCAGCCATTTCCCAAATGATGGGCATCCACTCCTTGTCCAATTCTTTGCTACCACAAAAAGAGCTGCTACAAACATTTTTGCACATGTGGGTCCTTTTTCCCTTCACTATGATTTCATTGAGATACAGACCCAGTAAAGGCACTGCTAGGTCAAAAGATATGCACAGCTTTATAGCCCTTTGGGCATAGGTCTAGATTGCTCTTTAGAATGGTTGTATCATTTCACAACTCCACCAACAATGCATCAGTGTTCCAATTTTCCCACATCCCCTCCAACATTTATCATTAACTTTTCCTGTCATCTTAGCCAATCTGAGAGGTTTGAGGTGGTACCTTATAGTAGTTTTAATTTGCATTTCATTAATAAATAGTGATTTAGAGCACTTTTTCATATTTAATTACATCACCTGAAAATTGTCTGGTCATATTCTATAATTTTTTATCAGTTGGGGAATGACTTGAATTCTTATAAATTTACACATTTTTAATATATTTTAGAAATGAGACCTTTATCAGAAATACCAGTTGTAAAGATTTTTTCCTAGCTTTCTACTCCCCTTTTAATCTTGTTTCTGCTGATTTTGTTTGTGCAAACATTTTTTAATTTAATGTAATCAAAGTTGTCCATTTTGCCTTTCATAATGTTCTCCAGTTATTCTTTGGTCACAAATTCCTCCCTTCTCCATTTGATAAGAAAATCATCCCTTGTTCTCCTAATTTGTTTATGGTATCATCTTTTATGCCCTAATCATATATCCATTTTCACCTTATTTTGCTGTAGGGTGTGATATATAGACCTATGCTGACTTTTGGGACATATTATTTTACAGTTTTCCCAACACTTTTTAAAAAAACCAAATAGTGAGTTTTTATTCCAAAAGCTGGAGTTTGGGGGTCTATCAAATACTAGATTGTTATAGCCCTTGATTATTGTGTGATATGTATCTAATCTTTTGCACTGATATATCACACTATTTTCTAGCCTGTAGCAAATAATTTTGATTACTGCTGCTTTATAATATAATTTTCGGTATGGTACTGTTAAGCCACTATACTTTATATTTTTTAATTAATTCTCTTGATATTCTCAATTTTTTGCTCTTCAATATGAATTTTGGTATTTTTTCTAATTCTATAAAATAATGTTTTGGCAGTTTAATTGGTAGGGCACTGAACAAGTAGACCAATTTAGTCAGAATTATCATTTTTATTATATTAGTATGGCCTAGTCATGAACAACTGATTTTTTCCAGTTGTTTTGATCTGATTTTATTTGGATGAGAAGGATTTTGTAATTGTGTTTTTATAATTCTTGGGTTTCTCTTGCCAAGAGAATACAATGGCAGAAATACAATAAAATACAAGTATTTTATTTTGTTACAGGAATTTTAAATAGAATTTCTCTTTTTATCTCTTCCTGATAAGACTATCTGTAATATTTAGAAATACTAATGATTTGTGTGGATTTATTTTATATCCTGCAATGTTGCTAAAGCTGTGGATTGTTTCCAATAGGTTGTCAGATGATTTTCTAGTATTCTCTAAGTACATCATCATATCATCTGCAAAGAGGGATAGCTTTATTTCTTCATTAACCATTCAAATTCCTTTAATTTCTTTTTCTTTTCTTATTGCTAAAGCCAACATTTCTAATACAATGTTGAATACCAGTGGTGATAATGGGCATCTATGTTTCATCCCTGATCTTATTGAAAATGCATCCAGCTTCTCTTTATGACAAATAATGCTTGCTGTAGGTTTTAGATATATACTGCTTATTATTTTAAGTAACGCTCCCTTTATCCCTATGTTTTTTAGTGTTTTTAATAGGGAATTTTAATAGGAATATTTTGTCAAAAGATTTTTCTGCACCTAATGAGATAATCATATGATTTCTGTTGGTTTTGTTATTGATATGGTCTACTATAGTAATAGTTTTCCTGTTATTGAACCAGTCCTGCAATCCTGGTATAAATCCTACTTAATCATAGTGTATTATCCTGCTGATAAATTGTTATAATCTCTTTGCTAATATTTTATTTAAAATTATTGCATCAATATCCATTAGGGAGATTGGCCCGTAATTTTCTTTCTCTGTTTTGGCTCTTCCTGGTTTAGGTATTTGCATAGTAGAAGAAATTTCATAGGATTCCTTCTTTACCTATTTTTCCAAATAGGTTACATAGTACTGGAACTAATTTTTTTTAAATGTTTGCCAGAATACACTTGTGAATCTATCTGCCCTGGAGATTTTTTTTAGGGAGTCCATTAATCACTTGTTCAATTTCTTTTTCAAAAATGGAAATATTTAAGTATTTTACTTCCTCTTCTGTTAATCTGAGCAATTCATATTTCTGTAAATATTCATCCATTTCCAATATATTTTCAGACACTGCCATATAGTTGAGCAAAATAGCACCTAATTATTACTTTAATTTCTTTTTCCTTAGTGATCCTAATGATTTGTTTTATTTTTCTTTCCTTTTTCTGATCAAATTAACCAAAAACGTTATCTGTTTTATTAGTTGTTTTTTTTTTCATAAAATCAACTCTTAGTTTTATTAGTTCAATGGTTTTTGTAGTCTCTATTTTATTAATTTCTCCCTTGAGTTTCAGAATTTCTAATTTGTATTTAACTGTTTTATTTTGAAATTTGTTCTTTTTCTAGCTTTTTTTGTTGCATTCATTGATCTCCTTTTTATAATATTTATGTAGCTATTTAGAAATACACATTTCCCCCTCAGAACTGCTTTGACTGCATCCTATCATATATTGTCTCATGAATGTCATTTTATTGGATGAAATTATGGATTGTTTCTTTGATTAGTTTTTTGACCTACTCATTCTTTAGAATTAGATTATTTAATTTCCAAATGTTTTGCCTTGCCATTTATTGAATATAATTTTTATTGATTGTATTTCTGCCTAATACATGGTGAATTTTTGTGTAGGTACCATGAAATGCCAGGAAAAACATGTATTCATTCTTTTTCTAGCTTTTTTAATTTCAAGCCCAAATCATTGATCTTCTCTTTCTCCATTTTGTGCAAGTAAGTATCTAGAGATAAAATTTCCCCTTATTACTGCTTTGGCAGCATCCTTCAAATTTTGTGATGTTATCTCATTATTGTCATTCTCTTGGATGAAATTATTGATTGTGTCTATGATTTGCTGTTTCACTCATTCATTCTTTAGGATGAGATTATTTAGTTTCTAATTACTTTTTGGTCTATTTTCCCCCTGGCCTTTTATTGAATGTAATTTTATTGCATTGCAATCTGAAAAAAATTACTATTTCTGCCTTTTAGCATTTGATTTTGAGGTCTTTATATACTATTGTATGGTCAATTTTTGTATAGGTTCCATGAACTGCCGAGAAGAAAGTATACTCCTTTCTGTCTCCATTCAATTTTCTTCAAAGATCTATCATATCTAGCTTTTCTGGTATTCTATTTACCTCTTTAACTTCTTTCTTATTTATTTTGTGGTTTGATTTTTCTAGTTCTGAGTGAGCAAGGTTGAGATCTCCCACTATTATAGTTTTGCTGTCTATTTCTTCTTGTAACTCTCTCAATATCTTCTTTGTGATTTTAGATGCTATACAACTTGGTGCATATGTGTTTAATATCAATATTGCTTCATTATCTATGGCACCCCTTAACAAGATATAGTTTTCTTATCTCTTTTAATTAGATCATTTTTTGCTTATGCTTGATCTGAGATCAGGATGGCTACCCCTGCTTTTTTTTTTTTACTTTACCTGAAGCATAATAGTTTCTGTTCCAATCTTTTACCTTTACTCTGTATGTATTGCTCTGCATTAAATGTGTTTCTTGGTTGTGGCAGCCCTTTTCATAGTGGCTAGAAACTGGAAATTGAAGGGATGTCCACCAATTGGATAATGGCTGAATAAATTGTGGTATATGAATGTTATGGAATATTATTGTTCTATAAGAAATGACCAGCAGGATGAATACAGAGAGGCTTGGAGAGACATACATGAACTGATGGTAAGTGAAATGAGCAGAACTAGGAAGGATATCATTATACACTTCAACAACAATACTAAATGATGATCAGTTCTGATGGACAAGAATCTCTTCAACAATGAGAGGTTCCAAATCAGTTCCAATTGATCTGTAATAAAAAGAACCAGCTACACCCAGAGAAAGAACACTGGGAAATGAGTACTAACCACAATGTAACATTCCTACTCTTTCTGTTATTGTTTGCTGTCATTTTTGTTTTTTCTTCTCAGGTTATTTTTACCTTCTTTCTAAATCTGATCTTCCTTGTGCAACAAGATAACTGTATAAATATATATATATATATATATATATATATATACACATATATATATATATATATATATATATATAGTGAGTTTTACATATCCTTTAACATGTTTAACATATATGGGACTATCCACCATCTAGGGGAGAGGGAAACAGGGGAAAAGTTGAAACAGAAGTTTTTGCAAGGGTCAATGTTGAAAAATAACCCATGCATATGTTTTGTATATAAAAAGCTATAATAATAATAAAAAAGATGATCTGAAAAAAAATGTGTTTCTTGTAAACAACATATTATAGGATTCTGGCTTTTAATCGAGTCTGCTATCCACTTTATGGGAGAGTTCACTCCATTCACATTTATAGTTAAAACTACTAATTTTCTATTTCCTGCTATCTTATTAACCCCTATTATAATTTTCTCTTTCCTTTTCCCCTTTCCCTCCTCCCCAATATTTTAATTATGAGCACTACTTGCCTTAAGCAATCCTCCCTCTTTTGAGACCATCCCCCTTTCTTATACCTTTCCCCTACTATTTCTGTTTTCCCTTCTATTTAACCTACCCCTTCTCTTTCCTCCTTTCCCCTCCCACTTTTTTTATAATATGAGAGGAGTTTCTTGGTGAAACTAAATATATTTAATATTCTTTCTTTAAGCCAAATCTGATGACAGTAAGATTCACACAATATTCATCACCCTCCCTTCTTTCCCTCAATTATAATAGGTTTATTTTGCCTCTTCTTAAGATGCAATTTCCCTCCTTTTACCTCTATTCCCCCCCCCCTTTGGTTACAATACCCTTTCCACTTCTAGTTTCTTTATATATAATATATACAAAACAGTAAAATCAGATTATTCATGTACTCTATCTATATGCCCATAACAGAAATACAGTTCTCAAAGAGTTTTTTTTTTTCTTTTTACCTTTTTCGCTTGAGTTCTATATTTGGAAATCAAAATTTTTGTTTAGCTCTGGTCTTTTCATGAAAAATAAATGGAATTCAACAGTTTCATTGAATGTCCATCTTTTTCCCTGAAATAAAATGCTCACTTTAGCAGTTAATTTATTCTTGGCTGCATTCCAAGTTCCTTCACCTTTCAGAATAGCTCTTGGATCCTTTAAAGTGGAAGCTGCTACATCCTAAGTACTCCTTATTGTGGCTCCTTAGTATTTTAATTGTTTCTTTCTGGCTGTTTGTAGTATTTTTTACTTAGTCCAATAGTTCTGAAATTTAGCCACAATATTATTTTAATTTTGGGTTCTTTTTTCAGGGACTGTTCAGTGAATTCTTTCAATGGTCATTTTATCTTCTGATTCTATGACATCTGGACAGTTCTCTTGGGTGATTTCCTGAAAAAATAGTGTCTAGGATCTTTTTTTTTGCATCATGGATTTCAGGGAGTCCAATAATCCTTACAATGTCTCTCCTAAATCTATTTTCCAGGTCAGTAGTTTTCCCAATTAGGTATTTTGTATTTTTTCTATTTTTCTTTTTTTTTGGTTTTGTTTGACTGATTCTTGTCGCAATGAGTCATTCATTTCCATTTGTTCAGTTCTGAATTTTAGTGAATTATTTTTTTCATTTACTTTTTTTGCTTCTTTTTGTATTTGTCCAATTGAATTTTTTAAATGAGTTGTTTTGTTCTATGGAATTTTTTTCAATTTCACAAATTCTCTTTTTTAAGGAGTTATTTTTTTCCATTTCACAAATTTTGTTTTTTAAGGAGTTATTTTCTTTTTCTGTTTCACAAATTCTGTTTTTCTAGGAGTTGTTTTCTTTTTCCATTTTATCAAATGTATCTTTTAATGAGTTATATGCCTTTTCCAAACCCTCTCACAAAGTTTCATTTCCTTTCCCCATTTTTCTTCCAGCTCTCTTTTAACATCCTTTTAAATTTCTTCTAGGAGAGCCTTGTGTGATGAGGATCAGGTTATATCACTTTGGGGGCTTCATCTGGAGACAATCTTCCTTTAGTCTCCTCAGGATTTGAAATCTATTCTTCTCTTTCACTATAAAAGCTGTCTATCATCAAAGTTCTATTTACTTTTTTACTCATTTTTAAAATATGTTAATGTCTGCTTTTAGGCCAAGGGAGGTTTTCTAAGCTTCTTCTACAAGCAGTGGCTTCCTCTATAAATGGCTGCAGCTGCACTGGGTCAGTGCTGACTCATTCCTGGTGCTGGGTGAGCATAGCCAGGTTCTGTGAGATTCTGGTGTTTTGAGGTTCACTATTTACCTTTTGTGTTTGTGTTGGATATTTTTTAACTTCTCTGCTGATCTACTGGCTTGCAACTAGGGCAGAGTGGCTAACACTGCTATAGATGCTTGGAGATTCCTCTCCGTAGATTCTCCACCATATGGAGTCCACGCTGGAATTCTGCACTGCCTGTGCTGCGTCTGTGCTCATCCTATTTGTGCTTGCTTGCATCCCTCCCATTTCCCATTGAAAAAGACCTTTTCTGGTTAATTTGTTGCACTTCCAATATTTGTGGATTCTGTCAGTCCAGAGCTAATTCAGAAACTGGATTTCTTAATTAGTTTGAGGGTTGTAGAAGAAAGTCAGAAAGAAACCTGTGTTCTCTCCACCATCTTGGTTCTGCCCCCAGAAGTCTGATAGCATATTTTAAAAGAAAGGACATAAGTTATTTGTAAAAGTGATTAGCATGATGCCTAATAGATGATATGAATGCTTTTCCCTTTCCTTACAAAGGTAAAACCTATGTTCCTAGTCTTCTACCTCCATGATATACATTTGCTATGAGCCAGGGTGAGCTGAGCCAGTTCCAATATGACGTTCTTGCTCCCTTCACTCACCATATTTTCACTGACCAGCTTGGCACTCTTTATGTGTAATGCCTTCCAACTTACTCTGAGAAGCCCAGAATGACAGTCATAGTCCCGGTGCTCTGAAGGGGCACAAGTCCTCTAGGGGGATAAATTAGTCATTTCATAGTATGTAGCTTGACTGTAATAACATTCCCCATAAATTACTATTGATAATGGAATAAACAGTAGATTAATTCACATATCAGGAAAAGCCTCTCATTATCTTAGATATTATATTATGTCCTCAAATGAACAAGCCTTGTTGGCTATTTTAACTAAAGTCATTTAAGCCCTGCATTGATCTCCATTACCATCTTCCTTACCCTTATCTCTACTCATTCATTCTTCACCTAACATGAGAAAAGGTCAGCTTCTGACATAATATTAAAAGGAAGGGGGGAAAAAAGAAAATGATTCAAGCAATCTTCCCTTAGCCCTAGTCAGTTCTCTTTCTGTGAACGTTAGTGATGCTTGAATTATATTATTGCCTGGAGTAGAAGGAGGGGGTAAAAGTCCTTTCTTCATTAAAAAATCAGTTAATTCACCTGAGGAGTAAGATTTTCACAGAACCGTTAAAGTCCTTCAAACTAGTTGATTTAACCCCTACTTAGTACATTAGTTGCAGACATGTTTCATGACATCTCTTACATAAATACCAATTGAATCCTAGTGAAATTGGCCACAAGTTTATTTCATTCCATTATAAATATAATAGGAACAATGAAAAATCTGTATTTCTTTCTCTCTTAGGCTTTTGATTGCAGATCTAAAATATCTAGGAAAAAAAAGTCCATCTGAATCTAAAAATCTAATCTACAAAAAAGATTGGTCTCTTTTACCAGCGTAATAAAGGCAGTTTCAGTGTGCAGTGAAGCTAAGCCAGTGTTTCAGTATTCTAGGAGGGAAAGTTGCATTTCTGGGAAAATCTCATAGATAATATGTGTTCTCACTTAATAGTACAATGTTCTACTGAATGTATTTATGTAATGTACATATATAGATAGGTATATAATTTACATATGCAAGTATCTACACATAAGCACACATTTATACATACATGTTTATTTTATATCATGTATCAAGCTTAGCACAATATACGTAGAAGGCCCATAGTAGGTATTTAATAAATGTTTATTTATTGATTATTTGCTTTATACACATACAACTAAATCCCTTGGAATTTAAAATTTTCTTGATGGGCTCCTAGATACTGCATTTATGCAAAATCATATATCAATGGCAAAAGTGGCATCTTTCCATCCAAATAGCATGTTTCAGATTTTTATACACTGTTTTTGGTTGGTAAATCTCTGTAACTCAGGTTATACTTCTATTTCAGGTCCAGTCCTTAACCACAGAATTTTGTTTTGAAATCCATAGCATTTGGCATTCACAAGAATGCTCACGGTTTGGTTAGTGATTCATCCTTTAATAAGAATTTAATTAGCATTATCACTTCAGATAGAGAGCCTAAAAATGTAGGAATAGCTGAGTGGGAAATAATGCCCATGTTTTTATCTTATATCCAGGAAACCAGAAAAACTGAAGGCTCTCAGAGGTTAGCACAGAAATGATTCTTTTTGATACTATAGAGAGTGTTTGATGGAAAATTATTAAAACCAAACAGTTAGTTGAATTCCCCGGTGTGAACTTCAGCTCCCTTTGACATATGACCCTCTCTTCTATCTCAGAAAATTCCTCTAATGTGGATAATTACACTGAATGCTGGTCTGAGAAAATAGGCCACTGAAATAGACTTTATGTGCTTCTGTTAATTGCTCCTATAGACAACTGGCCTGTCCCTTTATTCATGCTTTGAAAAACCTTTCATCAAATGAGTAGATTGTTTCTAATGCATATTAGATAGGATGAACTCATCTTCTAAGAAGAAAAAGAAGGTGTTAATATCTAATATCTTTAAAAAAATTGTTCTAAATTCTGCAGCTGATACTTCTAGTTAGTTTTGCTGGCAATGTGTTCTAACATTCTTAGCATGCTTCGAACAGCCAAGGAGCAAAACAATTTACTGGTTTACTGGCTCTTATTTGAAGTTAGTTGCATTTGCAACATGTCAAACAAACAAAAAATAATTATAAATAGGGCAGCATCTGAATCAGACCAAAGCATTTCTAAATAGAGAACATTTAGACTTCCTCTGATTGAAGACTATGTTCCACACAAATGAGTGAAACACTGAACTTTTATGTCAAAGGTCAAGTTTGAAATTTTAGGTTAAAATAAAAGAAAGAAAAAGAAAAAAAGAATGGTTCTTTAAAGGTCGGGCACAAATATTATACTATTCCCTGCTCTGGGGAAGACTGAGCAAGCATAGCAATGAAATTACCTCTCATATTCAGAGGAAATAGAAATATGTTTTCCATGATGTAGTGTGACTAACAAAGAGGACCTGGTGGCAATGGCTATAGCAGAGATCATTTGGTTTGGAGGTGTCTGTCCAAGTTGGATTCTTCATAATCAAGGAGACATATTTGTATTGTAACTACTAGCAGACCCCACTGCTTCACACAAAATGTCAGCAGCAGCTAGAACTAATGTTAGATTTTTCTGTTTAATTTATCTAAGAATAAATAGTGAATAATAATGATAATAAGAACAATTCACTTAACTGTATTAAAGTTTGCAAAATGCTTTAGATATACTATCTTTTTAAACTCTCACAATAGTCATATGATAGATAGGATAATGTGGATCTCATTTTACAGATGAGGAAACCAATGTAAGAAAAATAATAAATAAGTAACCCAGAATTACCCAATTGGTTTAGGAGGAAGAGAATGAATTAAGGTCTTCCTAATTCCAGGTCTAGTATTCTATTCCCTAAAACTCATATTAAAAGTACAAACAGAATGTTATTTGTTACATTGTGAACTCCTTGAGAGTAAAGATTAGTCTGTACTTTGTATTTCTATTCCTCATGTCTAGCACAGTGTCTTGACTGTGGAAATACTTAACAAATGCTTATTGGTTGATTAATATGCATATAATTTGTCTCCCCATTTAAAATGTTCTGTGACTTAATAATTTTTTAGGGAAGCTTAAGTGTCCAGTATGGCACATAGTAGGGTCTTGATAAAGGCTTCACTGAAAAAATATGTGGAGGTTAGAGGAATAAAGGATGAGACAGGGAATGATTATTGATCTGTAATTATTTCTCAGAAATGCAAAATCATAGAAATGTCTCCAGACTGTAATCTTAAATTTCTATGTTTGTAATTTACCTCTTGACAAAAACATGGAACCTTAACAGTTTTGATTTGGAGTAGGAAGTATAGATAGGAGGAAGATGAAAGGGAAAGAAAGGATACAACATGGTCTGTTTAAAAAAAAAAAAAGACATTTGCTTCTAAATACACTAGTAATAGGCTTTAGGCCTATCAGGAATTCAATGTTATCTTACCCAATAAATGCCATTTTTGGAGGTCATCTTTGAAAACAAAGGACAACAGCCAACTCAATAAACAGAAATAGAGAATCAGGATAAATAAAATGGCAAAGGGAAGTTTAGCTTTTTTAAGTTTGCAGAATGATTTTTATATGGACTGAATTATTAGTCCATATACTAATTATTAACCTTGAGAGTTTCCCCAGTAAAGAAAATCTTTCTACCAAAGCAGTTGGGCAACTGTTCTGCAATTTGTAATCTTAGAGCACTGACTATAACACTGAGAGGTTAAGTGACTTTACCCAGATTCAAACAACTCAGTCTGAGTCATAGGCTGGTCTTAAATCCAGGTTTCTTAACTCCAAGGGGACTCTTTTTCCACGAACGGAGGAAGTCAAGGAGATAACATGGAGCTGAGAAGTATAGTAATGCCAACAAATGCTGACATTTTATGTAAGGTTGGCATGCATGATCTCAATAACTTTATGAAAAAAGACAAGGCTAATTGAAGTGGGAAATTAAAACAATGGTTAGAGAAAATATTGATAGATAAACAGATAGATAGATGGATATAGATATGTATATAAATATACTCATGGATATGTATATATGTAAACATAAAATATATATAGGCAGCTAGGTGTCATGATAGTGCCATACCTGGAATTAAGAAAACTCTTCTACCTGAATTCAAATCCAGGTTCAGACACTAACTAACTGTATGACTCTGAGTAAATTACATAATCCTATCTGTCTCAGTTTCCTCATCTGTAAAATAAACCAGAGAAGAAAATGACAAACCACTTAAGTACCTTTTTCAAAAAAACTTCAAATTTTATCACTGAGTCCAACATAACTGAAAAATAACTGATCAATTATAGCAAAATATGTATTTACACAATATAGTATATAATAGAAGATTGGTAGATACACACATACATAGATGGTGGAGTGATAATGGAAAGGCAGAAGTATGATAGAAATAGAAAGTAGATGATAGATGATAGAAGATGACGACTGCTAGAAAGATAATAGAGATAGATGATAGATAATAGATGATAGAAATTATATAGACAGACATGTGATAGATCTGTTTAGTCCTGTGATTTTATTTTTTATAATTTATAGCCAGTTTCCTGGGACACTAAGAGGTTCTGAGTCATATCATAAATGTTTGTTAAATGCAAGATGTGAAGTATGGTTTTCTTGGCTTCAAAGTCAGTTCCCTATTGACTGTACCAGGTTTCCTTTAAACTTTATTGTATTCAGGTAGGTAAGAGAAAATAGCAAACCTTTCAACTGTTAATTATAAGTCTTAATCAAGGGCACAAGTTCTCAGGGCACAAGATGATCATACATCAAATTTAAGTGTTTTCAATCATTTTAGTTTATTTATTTATGCAGAAGAACCATTTTTTTTTGAAATAGGATTTTTTATTTCATCAAATGTTTCCCAAATACATTAAATTTTTTCTAACATTCAGTTTTTAAAATGTTGAGTTTCAAAATGTTTTCTTATCCTCCCCCTTCTCCCATCCCTTGGGAAGACAGGCAGTATGATATTGCTTACACATGTGAAATCATGCAAAGCTTATTTCCATATTATGTTACACAAAACACAAACACAAGCCAGGGAAAGTTCAAAAAATGCTTCAATTTCTACTCAGAATTTTTCTGTTTTCTCTCTGGAAGTATGCAGCATTTTCATTATGAGTAACTTTGGAATTATTTTGAATCACTATCTTGATAAGAGTAGGTAAGTCATTCACAGTTAAACATTGTTATGATGCAGTTGTCATGGTATACAATGTTACCCCGATTCAGCTTACTTTTTATCATCAGCTTATATAAAAGTTCTGGAATATTTCTGAAGCTATATTACTCATCATTAAAAAAAATAGACCAATAGTGTTCCATCACAATGCTATAGCACAACTTGTTTAGCCATTCCTATAATGATGGACATTCCTGAAATGTCCAATGTTTTGTCACCCCAAATGAATATTTTGAACAAAAAGGTCTTTTTCCCTTTTCTCTGATTTCTTTGAAATATAAACCTAGTGATATATATTTATATCTATATAGAGAGATAGAGACACACATACACAGAGAAAGAGAGACAGAGACAGAGAAAGACACACATACACAGAGAAAAATATGTACGATGTGGTGTCTTAGAGATCTTTCAACCTGCAGTTCTAGTATTAAAATTGATTTAGAGTACTTCATATGGCTATAGATAGTTTGTATTTCTTCTTCTGAAAACTGCCTGTTTATATTCTTTAGTTATATATTAGTTGAGGAATGACTTTTTTAAAATATAAATTTAGTTCTTTAAATATTTGAGACCTGAGGCCTTTATCAGAGACACTTGTAAAGACTGTTTCCCAGTTTTCTCTTTTCCTTGTAATCTAGTTTTTTTTTTTTCTTTTTCTTTTTTCCTGAGGTTGCCTAGGGTCACACAGCTAGGAAGTGTTAAGTGTCTGAGACCAGATTTGAACTCAAGTCCTCCTGACTTCAGGACTGATGCACTATCCACTGCACCACCTAGCTGCCCCCATAATCTAATTTCCTAATCTAACTTTTAAATTTAATAGGACCAAAATTATCTATTTGTATTTTGTAGTGTACTTTGTCTCTTGTTTGATCATGAATTTTTCCCTTTCCCATAGGTCTGACAGGTAAAATATTCCATGTTATTCTCACTTGATTATGTTGAACTTATCTTGTTTATAGTGTGAGATATAGGTCTATACCTAGCTTGCTTCTTATTTTTAATTTTCTCAGCAGCATTTGTCAAATAGTGAGTTCTTATCCCTCAAACTGGAGTCTTTGGGTTTATCAAACACTAGTTTACTTTTTTCATTAATTACCATATCTGCGTACTAAGACTTTGCCATAATCTATAACTATTTCTTGGCCAGTACCATATAGTTTTGATGATTATTACTTCACAATATAGTTTGACATCTTGTATTGCTAATCCACCTTCTTTTGTGCTTTTTTTTTGATCAATTCTCTTGATATTCTTGACCTTTTGTTCTTTCAGATGTATTTTGCTATTTTTTTCTAGTTCTATCAGATAGGTTATTTATTTATTTATTTATTTTTGGGGTATTTTGATTGGTATTGCACTGAACTAGTTTAGACAGGTTTGTCATTTTTATTATATTATTATATTAGGTTAGCCCATGCATGAAAATTGATACTTTTTCAATTGTTTAGATCTGATTTTACTCATGTGAAAAGTATTTTTAAGCAGACTTCTAAATATTTCATATTGTTTACCTTTATTTTAAATGGAATTTCTTTTTCTTTTTCTTGCTGCTAGACTTTATTGGTCTTATGAAAAAATGTTGATTTATGTGGATTTATTATATATCTTGCAACTTTGCTAAAGTAGTTAATTATTTCAAATGATTTTTAGTTGATGCTCTAGAAGTCTTTTAAGTATGTTGTCTGCAAATAGTTATAATTTTGTTTCTTCATTGTTATATTTATTTCAATTTTTTTCTTCACATCACTAAAGCTAACATTTCAAGTACAATATTAAACAATATTGGTGATAGTGGGCATCCTTGCGCTTCTAATCTTATTGGGAAGTCTTCTAGTCTATCCCGACTCTGATAATGATTGTTGATGATTTAAGATGAATACTGTTTATCATTTTAAGGAATGCTCCCTTTATTCCTATGCTTTCTAGTTTTTTAATTGTATTTTGTCAAAAGGTTTTTCTTTTTTCTTTTTTTTTTTATTTAATAGCCTTTTATTTACAGGTTATATGCATGGGTAACTTTACAGCATTAACAATTGCCAAACCTCTTGTTCCAATTTTTCACCTCTTACCCCCCCACCCCCCTCCCCTAGATGGCAGGATGACCAGTAGATGTTAAATACATTAAAATATAAATTAGATACACAATAAGTATACATGACCAAACCGTTATTTTGCTGTACAAAAAGAATCAGACTTTGAAATATTGTACAATTAGCTTGTGAAGGAAATCAAAAATGCAGGTGGGCATAAATATAGGGATTGGGAATTCAATGTAATGGCTTTTAGTCATCTCCCAGAGTTCTTTCTCTGGGCGTAGCTGGTTCAGTTCATTACTGTTCAATTGGAAATGATTTGGTTGATCTCGTTGCTGAGGATGGCCAGGTCCATCAGGACTGGTCATCATATAATATTGTTGTTGAAGTATATAATGATCTCCTGGTCCTGCTCATTTCACTCAGCATCAGTTCGTGTAAGTCTCTCCAGGCCTTTCTGAAATCATCCTGTTGGTCATTTCTTACAGAACAGTAATATTCCATAATATTCATATACCACAATTTATTCAGCCATTCTCCAACTGATGGACATCCATTCAGTTTCCAGTTTCTAGCCACTACAAAAAGGGCTGCCACAAACATTCGTGCACATACAGGTCCCTTTCCCTTCTTTATAATCTCTTTGGGATATAAGCCCAGTAGTAACACTGCTGGATGAAAGGGTATGCACAGTTTGATAACTTTTTGAGCATAGTTCCAAACTACTCTCCAAAATGGTTGGATTCGTTCACAACTCCACCAACAATGAATCAATGTCCCAGTTTTCCCACATCCCCTCCAACAATCATCATTATTTTTTCCTGTCATCTTAGCCAATCTGACAGGTGTGTAGTGGTATCTTAGAGTTGTCTTAATTTGCATTTCTCTGATTAATAATGACTTGGAGCATCTTTTCATATGACTAGAAATAGTTTCAATTTCTTCATCTGAGAATTGTCTGTTCATATCCTTTGACCATTTTTCAATTGGAGAATGGCTTGATTTTTTATAAATTAGAGTTAATTCTCTATATATTTTGGAAATGAGGCCTTTATCAGAACCTTTGACTGTAAAAATATTTTCCCAGTTTATTGCTTCCCTTCTAATCTTGTCTGCATTAGTTTTGTTTGTACAAAAACTTTTCAGTTTGGTATAATCGAAATTTTCTATTTTGTGATCAGTAATGATCTCTAGTTCTGCTTTGGTCATAAAGTCCTTCCCCTTCCAGAGGTCTGAGAGGTAAACTATCCTGTGTTCCTCTAACTTATCAATAATTTCATTCTTTATGCCTAGGTCATGAACCCATTTTGACCTTATCTTGGTGTACGGCGTTAAGTATGGATCAATGCCTAGTTTCTGCCATATTAGTTTCCAATTTTCCCAGCAATTTTTATCAAACAGTAAGTTCTTATCCCAAAAGCTGGGGTCTTTGGGTTTGTCAAAGACTAGGTTGCTATATTTGTTGACTGTTTTATCCCTTGAACCTAAAACCTATTCCACTGATCAACTAATCTATTCCTTAGCCAATACCAAATAGTTTTGGTAACTGCTGCTCTATAATATAATTTTAGATCTGGTACAGCTAAGCCACCTTCATTTGATTTTTTTTTCATTAATTCCCTTGAAATTCTTGACCTTGTCAAAAGGTTTTTCAACATCTATTGAAATAGTCACATGGTTCCTCTTGGTTTTCTTATTGATGCAGTCTATTATGTTGATGAATTTCCTAATATTAAACCAAAATTTCATTTGAATGACCACCTGGTTCAAAGTTTTTGCACCAATATTCATTATTGAAATAGGACTATAATTTTCTTTCTCTAGTCTACACATACACATACATACACACACACACACACACACACACACACACCAAGTTTCCCCTTTAGCTCTTCCTTGTTTATGCATCAACACCACATTTGTACTTAAAAAGGAGTTTGGCAGGACTTCACCTCTTTTTCCAAACATTTTGTATATTATTTAAATTAATTATTTTTTAATTATTTAGGAGAATTCACTATGATCCTGTGAATTTTTCCTAGAGAATTTGTTAATGACTTGCTTAGTTTCTTTTCCTAAGATATATTTATTTAGTCATTCTGTTTCCTGATCTGTTAATCTAGGTAATTTTGTTTTCATAAACATTCATTAATTTTGTTAATAATGTCAGATTTATTTCACATATATTTGGTCAAAATATTTCCTAATTATTGCTTTAATTTCTACTTCATTGATGGTGATTTCACTCTTTTCAGTTTTGATAATGGATATTTATTTGGTTTTCTTCTTTCTTTTCTTCAAAAAAAACCAAATTAACCAATTGCTTATATATATTTTTTGGATTTTTCATAAAGTAGGCTCCTAGATATTTATTATTCTTAATTTCAGTCATTAATTTTATTTTTGATTTTTAGTATTTCTAATTTGAGGTCAATTGGAGATTTTTTCTCCAAGTTCTTTCAGTTGCATATCTAATTATTCATTTAACTTTTCTATTTACATTTTGGTGATGTAAAAATTTAGAAAAATAAATTTCCTTCTAAATACTATTTTGGCTGTATCCCATGAATTTTGATATGTTGTCTCATTATTGTCATTTTCTTTGATGAAATTATTTATTGTTTCTATGAATTGTTCTTTGATACACTTATTCTTTAAGATTAGATTATTTTGTTTACAATTAATTTTTTATCTTTTTCCACTTCCTTTCATTTAATGTAATTTTTATTACTTTATGATTTCAAAAGGACATATAAAATATTCCTGACTTTTTATATTTGATTTTGAGGATTTTTTTGTCTTATTATATAGTATATTGTTGTCTAGGTGCTATATACTTCTGAAAAAAGATATATTCCTTTCTATTCCCATTCAGTTTTCTCTAAAGGTCTGTCATTTCTAATTTTTCTAATGTTCTATTTACCCTTCAATTTTGTTGTTATTGCTGTTTTTGATTTTTTGGTTTTGATTTATCAAGTTCTGAGAGGGGAGAGTAAAAGTGCTCATGAGTACAGTTCTGCTCTCTATTTCTTACTGTACTCACTTAACTTGTCCTTTAAGAATTTGGATGCTGATAAAATGGAAAATAAACTAGAGGTGGAAAGGGTATTATACTGGAAAAAAGAGGGGAAGGGGGTAAAATACAGGAAATTACATCTCATGAAGAGACAAAGAAGACATTATAATTGAGGCAAAGAAGGGAGGAGGGGGAACATTGTGTGAATCTTACTTTCATCAGATTTGGCTCAAAGAGAGAATATCAGACATACTTTGTTTCACCGAGAAACTTGTCTCATCTTATAGGAAATTGAGAGGGGAAAAGGAAAAAGAAAATGTAAGGCTAATAGAAGGGAAAATAGAAGTAGTAGGGGAAAGATGCAAGAAAAGGGGAGGGGCTCTAAAGGGCAAAGACTTTTTGAGAGATGTGGTGATTAGAAACAAAATACTTGGGAGGAGGGAATGGGGAAAGGAAACAGAAAAACATAACTTAGGGTAAATAAAATGGCAGGAAATCTATAATTACTTATTTTAACTGTGAATGGGAATGGGACGGGCTTCCCAAAAAAGGAAGTGGATAGCAGACTAGATTAAAAACCAGAATCCTACAATATGTTGTTTACAAGAAACCCATTTAAAGCAGAATGATACATGTAGAGTGAAGGTAAAGGGCTAGAGATGCTTCAGATGAAGTAAAAAACAAAAAACAAAAAACAAAACAGAGGTACCAATCATGATCTCAGATCAAATGAAGGCAAAGATAAATCTAATTAAAAGAAATAAGAAAGGAAATTATATCTTACTAAAGGGTACCCCAGATAATGAAGCAATATCAATACTAGACATATATGTACCAAATGGCATAGCATCCAAATTCCTAGAGGAGAAGTTAAGAGAGCTGCAAGAAGAAATAGATAGCAAAACTATATTAGTGGGGGACCTCAATATTGCTCTCTCAGAACTAGATAAATCAAACCACAAAAGAAATAAGAAAAAGGTTAAGGACGTAAACAGAATGTTAGAAAGTTAGATCTTTGGAGAAAATATAATTAAGACAGAAAGGGGTGTACTTTTGTCTCGGCTATTCATGGGATCTATACAAAAACTGACCATGTATTAGGGCATAAAAGCTCAAAATCAAATACAGAAAGGCAGAAATAGTAAATATATTTTTTTCAAATCATGATGAAATAAAAATCACATGTAATAACAGTCCAGGAGAACATAGATAAAAAAGTAGGAAATTAAACAATCTAATCTTAAAGTATGAATAGGTAAAACAAAAAATCGTAGACACAATCAATAACTTCATCCAAGATAATGACAATAATGAAACAACATACCAATATTTGTGGGATGCAGCCAAAGCAGTTATTAGGCAAAATTTTACATCTCTAGATGCTTACTTGTATAAAATAGAGAAAAGAGAAGATCAATGAATTGGGCTTACAACTAAAAAAGCTAAAAAAAGAACAAATTAAAAATCTTCAATTAAATATCAAATTTGAAATTCCAAAAACAAAAGAGGAGATTAATAAAATTGAAAATAAGAAAGCTATTGCATTAATAAACAAAACTGAGTAGGTTTTGTGGGAAAAACAACAACAAAATAGATAAATTTTTAGTTAATTTGATTAGAAAAAAGAAAGGAGAAAATTAAATTGTTAGTCTCAAAAATGAAAAGGGAGAACTTTCCACCAATTAAGAGGAAATTAGAGCAATTAGAGCAATAATTAGCAGTATTTTGCCCAATTTTATGCCAATAAATTTGATAATCTAAGTGAAATGGAAGAATATCTACAAAAATATAGATTACCCAGGTTAACAGAAGAGAAAATAAATTAGTCCCATTTTAGTAAAAGAAATAACTATATGAATACAAATACAAAACACTTTCCACACAAATTAATTCAGATCTAATCAATTGGAAGATTATCAAGTTCTCATAGAGTTAATATAATAAAAGTGACAGTTCTACCTAAATTAATCTACTATTAATGCCATTCCAATCAAACTCTCAAGAAATTATTTTACAGAGCCAATAAAAAAATAATAACAAAGTTCACTGAGAAGAATAAATGGTAAAGATTTTCAAGGGAATTAATGAGAAAAATGCACATGAAGGTGGTCTAACTGTACCAGATCTAAAGCTATATTATGAAGTGGTCATCAAAATCATTTGATATTGGCTAAGAAGTAGAAGAGGTGCTCAGTGGAATAGGCTAAGTTCATAAGACATAATAGTTAATGACTATAGTAATCAACTCCCTAAGAAAAAATTTCCAGGTCCAGATGGATTTATCAAACATTCTACCAAATTCTACCAAATTCTACCAAACATTTAAAGAACAATTAATTCCAATACTATGTAAACTATTTGAAAAAAATAGGGAAAGAAGGACTCCTCCCAAATTCCTTTTATGACACAGATATGATGCTGATTCCTAAACCAGGTAGGGTGAATATAGAGAAAGGAAATTATTGATCAATTTCCCTAATGAATATTGATGCAAAAATCTTAAATAACATATTAGCAAAAAGATTACAGAAAGTCATCCCCAAGATAATATATCATGACCAAATAGGATTTGTACCAGGAATATAGGACTGATTCAACATTAGGAAAATTATTAGCATAACTGACTATATTAATGACCACATTAACATAAATTATATGATTATCTCAATAGATGCAGAAAAGCATTCGACAAAATCCAACACCCATTCCTATTGAAAGCACAAGAGAATATAGGAATAAATGGAATTTTCCTTAAAATGACCAGTAACATCTATTTAAAACCATCAGCAAGCATCATATGTAATGGGGACAGACTAGAACCATTCCCAATAAAATCAGAAGTGAAACAAGGCTTCCCATTATCACCATTACTTTTCAACATAGTATTAGAAATGTTAGCTTCATCAATAAGAAAAGAGAAAAAAATTAAAATAATTAGTGTAGGTCATGAGGAAACTAAATTATCACTCTTTGCAGATAATATGATGGTATACCTAGAAAATCCAAGAGAATTAACTTAAAAACTGCTACAATTTTAGCAAAGTTGCAGTATACAAAATAAATCCATATAAAGCACCAGCATTTCTATATGTTATAAAGAAAGTCTAGCAAAAAAGAGATATAAAGTGAAATTCCATTTAAAATAACTGGATAATATAAAATATTTGGGAAGCTACAGCCAAGATAAAGTCAGGAACTATATGAATACAAATACAAAACACTTTCCACACAAATTAATTCAGATCTAATCAATTGGAAGATTATCAAGTTCTCATAGAGTTAATATAATAAAAGTGACAGTTCTACCTAAATTAATCTACTATTAATGCCATTCCAATCAAACTCTCAAGAAATTATTTTACAGAGACAATAAAAAAAAATAACAAAGTTCACTGAGAAGAATAAATGGTAAAGATTTTCAAGGGAATTAATGAGAAAAATGCACATGAAGGTGGTCTAATTGTACCAGATCTAAAGCTATATTATGAAGTGGTCATCAAAATCATTTGATATTGGCTAAGAAATAGAAGAGGTGCTCAGTGGAATAGGCTAAGTTCATAAGACATAATAGTTAATGACTATAGTAATCAAGTGTTTGGTAAACACAAAGACTGCACAACTTCTGGAAAAATAATTCATTATTTGACAAAAATTGCTGGCAAAATTGGAAAATAGTATGGCAGAAATCAGGCATTGATCAACAACTAAAGTAACAAGATAGAGTTGAAATGAGTCCATGATTTAGATATAAAGAGATACTATAAGCAAATTAGAAGAACAAAGGATAGCCTACCTCTGAGTTCTGTGAAGAAGAAAGGAATTTGTCGCCAGAGAAGAACTAGAAGACATTATGCAATGCAAAATGAACAGTTTTGATTATATTAAGAAGTTTTTCTGTGAATAAAACCAATGCAAACAAAATTATAAGGGAAGCTGAAAACTAGGAAAATATTTTAAAAAGTCCTGATAAAAGCTTCATTTCTTCCTTTTTGTAGTAGGAAGAAATTGGAAACTGAGTGACTGCTCATCAGTTGGAAAATGGCTGAATAATTTATGGTATGTGAATAATATTGTTCTATAAGAACTGATCAGCAGGATGATTTTAGAGAGGCCTGGAGAAACTTATGTGAATTGATGTTACTGAAATGAGTAGTATCAAGAGATCATTGTACACAAAAACAACAAGATTATATGATGATAAATTTTGATGGACATGGCTTTTTTCAATATTAAGATGATCCAGACCAGTTCCAATGATTTTGTGATGAAGAGAGTCATCTACACACAGAGATAGTACTGTGGGAATTGAGTGTGGATCACAATATAACATTTTCACTCTTTTTGTTGTTGTCTGCTTGCATTTTTTCTTTCTCATTTTTCCCTTTTTCATCTGATTTTTCTTGTGTAGCAAGATAACTGGAAATTATATATATTGAATTTAACATATATATTTTACCATGTTTAACATATACTGGATTACTTGCCATCCAGTTGAGGGCTTGGAGGGAAGGGAGGGAAGTTTGGAACCTAAGGTTTTGCAAGGGTAAATGTTGAAAAATTATTCATGCTTATGTTTTGAAAAAAAAAAAGATTTAATCAAAAAGTCTTCATTTCTATAATATATTGACTCAAATTTATAAGAATACAAGCCATTTTCCAGTTGATAAATGGTCAAAGGATATGAACAGACAATTTTCAGATGAAAAAATTAAAACCATTTTTAGTCAAATGAAAAAATTCTCTAAATCACTATTGATCAGAGAAATGCAAATTAAGGCAACTTTGAGGTACTACTACACACCTCTCAGATTGCCTAAGATGATAGGACCAGATAATGATGAATGTTGAAGGGGGGGAATGTGGAAAAACAGGGACACTAATACATTGTTGGTGGAGTTGTGAACTGATCCAACGATTCTGGAGAATAATTTGGAACTATGCTCAAAGGGCTATTGAACTGTGCATATCCTTTGATCCATTAGTGTCTTTACTGGGCCTGTATCCCAAAGAAATCATATAAAAGTGCAAAATGTTTGTAGCAACCCTTTTTTTGACATTTACATGATATTTTGTTATATATTTAAAAGGAATAGCAAGTTGCACATAATAGTTTTGCAATTTCTTGTGCAATCATCTTTTTATTATACTACATTATGGAAATGCTTGTTTCATTCCATAAATAAAAATTATTTTAGTTTTAATTCTTAATTTAATTTTAAAAATTCTTTTCCTAAAAAATCTAAGGAAATGAGAAGCCTGGATGAGAAAGTCAATATCCAAAAGGAAAGCAAGAAACCAAAACAGTGGTCCAAGTCTAAAAAGTCAAAATTGAATAAGGATAAATGTTAAAAATCCTACACTTGGTTCACTGTATATATGCAAGGATGGAAGAAGGAATATAGCTGAACTATATAAATAATAGTATATAGTTTCATAGTTCATCTTCAATTATCACCGTCATGCTAATGATTTTCAAATCTGCTTATCCAGGCTTCTTTTCTCACTTCCAATCTCCTATATCTTGTAGACTATCTCAAACTGGTTTCTGATGGACATCTTAAACTAAACAAATCCAAATCAGAACCCATTCTCTTTCTCATTAAATCCTTCCTTCTTTCTTTTTTTCTTTTAATGTATTTTTTAATTGAAGCTTTTTATTTTCAAAACACATTCAAGGATAATTTTTCAGCACTGACCCTTGTAAAACCTTGTGTTCCAATTTCCGTCTCTTCCTCCAACCCTTCCCCTAGATGGCAAGTAATCCAATATATGTTATACTTGGTAAAATATATGTAAATCAAATATAAGCATATATATTTATACTATCAAACTGTGTATATCCTTTGACCCAGCAGTGTTTTTACTGGACTTGTATCCTAAAGAGATCATAATGGAGGGAAAGGGACCTACATGTGCAAAAAATGTTTGTGGCTATTCTTTTTGTAGTGGCAAGGAACTGAAAACTCAGTGGATGCTCATAAGTTGGAGAATAAGTTATGGTATATGAATTTTATGACATATTCTTGTTCTCTAAAAATTGATCAACAGAATGATTTCAGAGAACTGATGCTAAGTGAAGTGAGTAGAACCAGGAGAACATTATACACAACAACAGCAAGATTATATGATGATCAATTCTGATGGACTTGGCTCTTTTCAACAATGAGGTAATATAGGCCAGTTCCAATTGTTTTGTGATGAAAAGAGCCATCTTAGACAGCAATTAATCCAATATATGTTACAAATGCACACTTCATCTATATATATTTATATCATTATCATGCTGCACAAGAAAAATTAAATCAAAAAGGAAAAATTTAGAAAGAAAACAAAATGGAAGTAAACAACAATAAAAAAGTGAAAATACTATGTTGTGATCCATACTCAGTCCTTCCAGTCCTCTTTCTGGGTGCAAATAGTTCTCTTCATCACAAGACTATTAGAACTGGCCTGAATCATCTTTAAGTTCAAAAGAGTTGAAAAGAAAATTTTGATTATATTAAGTTTAAAAGTTTTTATACAAACAAAACCATTGTAGACAGATTAGAAGGGAAGCAATTAACTGGGAAAATCTTTTACATTCAAGGGTTCTGATAAAGGCCTCATTTCTAAAATATATAGAGAATTGACTCATATAGAATTCAAGTCATTCTTCAATTGGTAAATGGTCAAAGGATATGAACAGACACTTTGAAGATGAAGTGATTGAAACATTTTTAATCATATGAAAAGGTGCTCTAAATTACTATTGATTAAAGAAATGAAATCTTTTTCTGTTTTGACTCTACCTAATTTTGGTATCAGCATCATATCTGTCATGAAAAGAATTTCTTTTCCTATTTTTCCAAATAGTTTACATTATCAAAATTGATTATTCATTAAATATTTGGTTGAATTAGGGAGTTGTATTAATAGTTTGTTCAATTTCAATTTAATTGGAGGGTTTTAATTTGTTCTTTTCTAGCTTTTTTATTTGTATGCACAATTCATTTATTTTCTCTTTCTCTATTTTATGCAAATAAGCATCTACAGATATAAAACTTCCCCTAAGAAGAACTTTGGCTGTGTTGAATAAATTTTGGTATGTTGTCTCATTATTATCATTCTCTTAGATGAAATTATCAGTTGTGTCTATGACTTGTTGTTTCACCCTCCCATTCTTTAGGATTAACTTTTCTTTCTTATTTGGTTTGCAGTTTGATTTATCTTGTTCTGATAAAGCAAAGTTGAGAGTCAATAGGATAGTTTTGCTGTCTCTTTTTTCTTGCAGCTCTCTTAACTTCTTTAGGAATTTGGATGCTATGCTACGTAGTAATGCTATACACATTACTAACATATAAATGATATTACTTCATTATCTGTGGGTACTCTTTAGTAAAATATAGTTTCTTTCCTTATCTATTTTAATTAGATCTATGTTTTCTTTTATTTGGTATGATATTGTTTGCTATCTCTGTTTTTGTTTTTGTTTTGTTTTGTTTGTTTTTTACTTCAGCTGAAGTATAACAGATTCAGCTCTGGCCTTTTTAATCTTTATACATGTCACTCTGCTTTTAATGTGTTTCTTATAAACAACATATTGCAGGTTCTGGCTTTTAATCTAATCTGCAATCCATTTCTCATTTAATGTGAACTCCTGTTCACATTCACAATTAAAATTGCTAACTATATTTCTGCCATTTTATTTTCCTCAACTTATACTTTTCTTTTTCTTTTCCTTCTTCCCCTTTTCCTGTGTTTTGCCTCTTATGATCACCTCCCTCAAACAGCCCTCCTTTTTTACAGTTCATTCCCTTTTCTTAGCTTTTCCCTTTCTACTTCTGTTTTCCCTTCTATCAGTCTTCCCCTTCCCTTCCTCTTTTTTTCTCCTACTTCCATATAGTGTCAAAGAGGTTTCTCTGTGAGCTAAATATGTCTGATATTATTTCTTTGAGTCAAATGTGATGTAAGGTTCACACAATGCTCACCTCCTTCCCTTTCCCTCAATTATAATAGATCTTTTTTGCTTCTTCATGAGATATAATTTCCCTCATTTTATCTCCTTGAAAGAAGCATTTTATATCAAAATGAGAGAATCATTGAACTATCTCAAAACTCCACAACTTTATTAATAAGAAAATATAATCTTAGCAGTATCATTTTTCTCCTTTAGAAATAATTGTAAATTTTTTGCTTCTCCAAAATTGCTCTTAACTGATAATTAGCTAGTGTCCATAACACAGCATTGCCAGGTATTATGTAGGATTCAAAGGTCAACATCTCTCTTGTCTAGTAGATTTACAACCTGAATCTGTTGCAAGCCAAGTTGCATCATTTTATGCTCAGTTAGAATTTGGTTAAAGCTAGTTCACTTTAAAAAATGCTATACCCCAAAGATAAATCATGGGGCTATTTCACTGCCATTTGGAATATTTCTGATCCGGGATGCTTTCTAAAAAGGAAGCCATTCTACTCCAGCCTAGTTTGCATCATCCAACAGGGATCCTGCTGGGTAGATTCATTACTCTGGCATCTCCTACTGAAAATGGGGTGATTGAAATAGAAGTAGGCATTTCTGAAAAATCCTTTAAAATGTGCCCTAAAAAGACAAAAACAAAACAAAAAATAATCACCACACTATGTATGTTAAAGCATAATTAAAACTAGTTGAGTAGAAAAGATATTACGTTACATCACTAAGATTTAAGTATGTATATAAGTATGCATATATGTACATATACCTCTATACACATACATGCACACACATATACAATCTATATGTGAATTATATACACTCACTATAGATATATATACACACACATACATGTATATATATATATATATATATATATATATATTTGTCATAATGTAAAAAAAGGAAGTAACCCTATTGGCTATATTTTTCACTTAGTAATTGATTATAGTGGTGTTTCTAAATTCAGTTTATGAATTTTTCTACATTAAAAACAGAAAGAAAGGTAACAAATGAGCATTAAAACAAATGAAAAAAACATTTTAAGTATCATTAACAAAACAAACTTATGCTATAATATAGTGGCTTTTAACTTAGGGTATGATATTTGGATTTTGTTTTTTTTAACATTTTGATTATTATATTTCAATTTAATTGGCTTATCTTGTAATACTATATATTTTGATTTTTTAATTTAACAATAATATTCTGAGGAGTCCCTTGACTTTACCAGACTAACAAAGGGGTTAGGATACACACGAAAATGTTAACAATGATGAATTTGGAGTCAGCAAATCTGGATATATGTTTCAGACCCTCAGTAGCTTAAGTATATGACCCTTTTCATCAGTAACAAGAATACTCAACATAAATTATGAGAGTTTCTTGGTGAAAAATTTTTTTATACTTAAAGTGTTAAGACATTTTTATTCTTCCATTAAAATCCTGTTCTAATATTTCATCATGATGAGAAAGTGACCCTAGTTGCCAGTAGAATCAGTCTGATCAGATCTTTACAACAGGAAAAACTTTAGTATAACCTTGGTGATGAATTCTATACCTGGTGAATAAAACCCACCTAGGTGAATTCAGACAGGCCCATCAACTGTTTGACTGTAGGCTGGTAAGATTTTTACCTGCAGAAGCTATTGAAAACAACATACTACATTAAAATGAATCAACGATCTTCACCAATGGAAGAAATAGTCATGCTGACATAGTTAGATGTCCTTTAAATAGCATAGTATTTAAATATATCTGGAATTTGTCCAGTTTGGTCCAGAATCAAATGGGAAGCTTGTCAGTAGAGGGAAAACATGCCTTCTATATATGAGGAAATAGGTTATTTAATAATAAAGAGCAAAAGTGGCAGTTAAACAATTTAGTACATTTGTGTATCTAGATTCTGAAGACAATGAGCTGGGACTAGTATTGACCAGGAGGAACAAATTGGGGTATGTTACACTTGGGAAATTGTGGTTTTTTTAAAGAGTGCCAAGCAACTCAGTTCTGTAAAAGTTCAACGTCTTAATACTAGTTTTCTCAAAGAGAACCTATATGGTGAAGCATGGGATTTCGTGATCTCAAAGCAATTTAAATTACAGGAGACCCAAAAGTCAATGGAAAGTTTCAAGACAGATGTAGCATAAAATACATTATTGAAAGTAATAGGAAGTGGGGAGCTTAGCAAGAAGCAGATACAATAAATAAACAGCCTATATGTTACATTGCTATCCTTTGGATAATAAAAGAACCAGAGGAAAGACTTACATTATGTTTGGAGGATCTACCAAAAAAAGACATCCACAACAGAATGAAAGAAGCATGAAGGAATCTTATTCATACAGAGAGAATATCATCGAAATTAAAGTTGGGTAGCTTACAATTTTTTCTTGTTTATTATTTATTTATTAGTTTGGTCAGGTGATCAAGGTTAAGTGACTTGCTTAAGGGTCACACACTAGTAAGCATCAAAATCAGAATTGAACTCAGGTCCTCTTGACACTAGAGCCAGTATTCTCTATCTATTGCTCAGTTTAGTTGCCCTGGCTCACAGTTTTCAAAGTGCTTTATATAATTTGTTCTTTTTTGTTATCCTAATATTTAGTTGACTATTAACACTTCAAATTTCAAATGTGAGGTTTCTGGTTTTAAACCCAATTCTCTTTCCTAAAGTAGCATGCTAGTACGGAAAATGTGTCTTTAATTTTAATTGAATTAAACTCCTTAATTTTCTGCTTTACCTTGTTAGTGAATTCTTGATCCAGAGATCTTTAACTTCTAAATCGCTCCCATCCTTATGATTTACATTCTTTTCCATGCACATATAGTCATTTGTCACATTTCCGTACAACTTTAAAGGAGATATTTCTGAATTTACAATGGAGAAGTTAAGGGTATCTAAATAGAGAGTATAATAATCAGAGCTTATTTTAACTACATTTTTCTCTTCTGGGTAGTTATTGGGAGATATTCTGGTATCCTTGTTGAAATTTGGGAGATATTCTAAATTCAGGATAAATTTCAGACAAACTTATCACATCATCAATACATTTAGTGGCTTACTTACTGTGGGCTACCTTCTTCAGAATACTAATTTTTTCATGTTTTGTTAGGAATGCCCCCTTAGGTTTCTGTCGTTTTCCTATGCCATAACTACATGGGGTAAAAATAAAAATGCTTTCCTCCTACAGAGAAAATAGTTGCACTACCCTTAGCTCCTATTCTTGTAATTCTTAAGATGTTTGTGAAATGGACAATATATATTTCAAGGCATTATTCTAGGGGCTCCATTCTGGTATCAAACTTTCTTAGGAATAGGCCCAAATGGATAACTCTTACAGTAACTGGATGGGTGTAGATACAAATAGGGCTAGTCTTAAATAAAATGAAGATTTTTCTCATCAAGAAAGACAAAATGTACTTTTTTGTTCATAATAATTGTAAATTTTTTTTCAAAGCTCAAAGTAAGAAAAGAAAGAAGTTAATTAATTAGGAAATCTCTCATACAGATGCAACTCTGATGGAGCATTCTGTTATCCCAAATATCAGTGAGGAAATCTAGGCTGCTAATTTAGGGGAGTATTTCTCCCATCCTCCATCTTTTTGAGGTTTCCTTCCCTTTTTGAGTTTTCCTTTTCTTTTATTATCATTGAAAACATTTGCACTTTCCAGTTTCCTTTTTTCATAGAAATATCATGGGATTCATTACTGAGGCTTACATTGCCTTTGGTATTAGTTATTGTAGCTTATCTGTTCTCCTCTGTGAGGTTATTATTAAATGTAACTGTGGTGATATTTTTCTACATATAGATATGTCTATATCTGTATCTATATCTATAAATATATATACTTGTGTGTATATACATATATGCACACATATACACACTTATATTGCTTTAGGGATTTCTTTTACTGGCTGACCTTTCTATCTTAATGTATGTTTTATTCTTTTTGTTGCTCTGTAACCCTTACATTTCTGGTTTATTTTTTTATTGCTCATACCTTGAAAAAACAGAAAAATGGTAAGAAATGGGCAATTATAGCATCTGTTTTCAATCCTTTTCACTTCCTTCCCTCATCTCCCCATAACACAAATACCCTTTATATTATAATATAGCTCTATGGAATTTGTAGTGTTAGTGGATACAACCTTTTAAAAAGCATTAATAAAAATAGTATCGAGACATTTGTACTTCTGAAAATGAGTTCATAATTTTCAAGTTTTCCAATAGTTTTTGTATCCATTGCTTCTGGTAAGTTACCTGAGGTTACTTTTAGAAAAGGAAATATTGCCAATCATATTGTATCATTTGATCCTAATTAGTTTTATCCCTTCTCTCTCTGCTCTTTTTCTATCAATCTCTGTTTGTGTCTGTGTCTCTGTGTCTGTCTCTTTCTGTATATCTGAATCTGTCTCTTGTCCCTCTCTTAGTCATATGGAAAAAACAATAAAGAGTAAGAGAAGATGTTTAAAAATATAACAAGGGTGTTATCAGAGACAGATGTGTATAGTTAGGGACCTGGTCCAGTGAGCAAGCACTCATGTCCTTAGGTTGTCACTTTCCTTATCACTTACATATGGTTATTGACAGTCAATAAAGCAGAACAAAGACAAGAGCATCTCAGCTTGCTGTTAATTAAATGTTTTGACTGGAAACCACTCTTCCTTATGGCAAAAAAAAGCACCAGTCTAAAATAAGTGTTTCTAAGGGAGGATCCAGTTTGGACAGTCAGAATTTGCTTCCCACAACCATATGTATTGAATCAGAAAAAGTCACAAACAATTCTTTTATAAAAAAGGCATAATGCAGAATGTCTTGAGTTTCTCTGTGAAGTTCATGGATAACCTTAAACATACATGTGCACAAACCATAGCAGATGTGAGCCTCTGGAACACAATGGAAAAATGAAAAACATATCCAGGACTCATCATGGCACATAATCAACTCATAAATATGAGGAAGACATCACAGCAATATGTTTTATACCCCTGGATGTAATTACCTCCTTTGACCACTTAAAAGGAGAATTGTAGCTGTTCTACATTTTTATATACCATACACAAGTAGAACATTGCTGAGTTTCAGCATCCAAAATCAAAACCATTAGTAGAAATTGCAGTGTTGGATGCATTGCTGGGAGAGTTGGAGTTTTTATTTATTTATTCATCATTTATTGAATGATTTTTTTTTATATAGCACTACTTCAGCTAAGTTCCCTGCCCTCAGGGAGTGAAAACACTCCAGTAAGATTCCAGGCTTCCAGTTCTATGCCTTTGCTCTCTCTTAAGTATGCTAAAAGAGTGTATGATGTGTGTGGTTTTATAATGAATATGTTTTCTCTGTAGAGCCACTTAGCTCCTAACGACAATAATTAGAGTTACATGTAGTGCCTATGTGGAGAAGTAAATATACCACCCCCAGTACAGAGCTTTAGTAATTATGCTGTGTGGTTCTTTATGCCATATCTCATCTGTGGATAAATAGAGGCTTTCATTCAATGGAGCTATCAATCTGGCACCTTTCACAAGTACTAAATTCATGTTAGGAAGAAAAATGGCCCAAAAAGAAATTGGGTAAAATCTATTTGTTAAAATTCAAAGGTAGATAAATAGTCTTGACTGTAATCAACTGTGAATTATTTTGTGATACTATTATATGAAGGATGCTACAAAAGTAAATTGCATTATACTGTAAATAAAAAACAGAAGGATTCTCTATTTGTTAAAACTATACAAAATGAGAAATATCTGTATCTGCTATATTCCTTTTTTTGAATCTGGCCCAATGTTCCCATCAAATTACATAACATTTCAAATTTTGACATTTTTAATATTCATCTCTGAGCAAAGAAAAGGAGAGAAGCATGGTAAACATTACTTTTTAAAGAGTTGCACAAAGCAAAATGTTCCAAAATAGACTATAAACGAATTAGCTCAAGGGTGGAAAATTCAATTTAAATAATGAATTGGGAGCACATCACAAATTAGATTCTTATGTTTTTGGGGTAGCTTGAAAAATTTATCCTAGTACAAATCTGTTAATATTTGGCAATGTTGTTATTCAATCATATTTCAGCTAAACTTGAAATTAAAGTTACTGAATACATATTTTGTTTTTACATGTCATCTATTTGTCAATACTATGAGAAAATTAATTGCCAAAATACATTATTGATAGTTGTTTGCAGGAGGATAATTTTAACTAGTGAATAAAACTACTAAAATCAATTTTTGATTTGTAAAGATTTTTTGAATAAACCATATTTCAAATAGTGGAATTAGATACAAGTGGCAAACTATAGGTTTCATAAAATTTGCATTTTTACCAATCTCATAAATTAGAAAATAAGATTTAAAGTGATGCATTTTTTGCCTCAGGTTTTGTGTGCTTATTTTATTTTATTTGTTTGGACTATTATTTAGAAAAAAATAAGATATTAATGATTATGATTAACTGAGAACACATAAAAAACCAAACTTCTATAAGACTGAATTAGAATGAGTGTATATCAATCCCAGCTCAACAATCAGCCTAAATCTTTCCCTTCTTCAACACTTCCCAATGGTTGACTTTATATCTCTTGGCTAGTCACAGAATACAGCATTTCTTAGTAAGGTAATAGCACAGTGAGGCACATTTCTGCTTTCAAGTCAACAGGGTATGATTTATTGCATTCATGTTTTGGACTTTGTTAGAAATTTGATCAGGCTTTTTCCATCAAGTTTGAAACCAAGAGAGAATTGTGATGTAAGCTCTGTAGCCTAAATATCTTTTTTGCTTCCAAACCCTGAAAGGAAAACCCAATGAAATAAAGTTAGAATAATGTTACTAGGCAGCCAGCAAGGGAATCACTCCACCCATCAAATTTTATCCAATCAACCATCAATCAACATATATTTATTAACTTTCTATGTGCCAGGAATTGTTCTAGGTATTATGGTATCTCATTCTGGAACTTTCCTCAGTATCTCAGGCCATCATTGCTCTTGGACAACTAATTGTGGTATTCTCAATCTGGAATAACCTCCTGTTAGTCCCACTTCTGTCTCTCATTGGTAAATTGTTCCAAGGCCTGTATTAGTGGAGGGTTACTAGCTGGCCTTCATTTTCTGCCTATACTTGTTTCTGACCTTGGGATTGGGAAAAAGATTCCACTGGTATTTTTATTTCCCTCATCTCATGCATCTCTCTTTTCATTTTTGTGTCCCTTCATGTGTTATCTTCTTAGAAGGTAAACTTTTTAAGAGTCTGGGATTATCTTTTGCTTTTGCTTCTAATATATCCACAAAGCTTAACCCAGTGTCTGGCACATAGTAAGCATTCAATAAAAATATTTGTTTTCTTCCTTCCTCCTTTCTCATGATACACAAACACAAAAACACACACACATAAAAGAGGGTGTTTCACCATTCTCTATTCTTCTTTCTCCTCATTAATAACTGACATTTCTAGGGTGCTACATACATAATATTTTTACCTGGTGTTAGATTTTTAAGAACATAGTAAATACAAAAAAATAATTGGATTTTTAAGAACATGATAGTTAAGTCTAAACCTTACTTTTTGAAATCAATATATAAGGTGGTAAGGGACACATATGTGTAGCAGTATTTGCCACAAAGAAGTTCACATCTCCAATCTTCCATCAATAAAATATAAGCTTCTTGAGAGAAGACACTTTTATTTTTGTCTTTGGATGCCCAATGCCTAAAACAGTCTCTAATGCAAAACATTCACTCAATAATGACTTATTAATTAAGAGAAGATGGCTAGGTGGTACAATGGATAGAATGTTAGGCCTGAAGTCAGTAAGATTCATTTTCTTGAATTTAAATTTGACGTAGACAACTATTAGTGGTGTGATCCTGAGCAAGTCACTTAATCCTATTTGCCTTAGTTTCTTTATCTGCAAAATGGATGGGAAAAGGAAAAGGCAAACTACTCGAGTATTTCTGCCAAGAAAACAACAAATGAAGTCACAAAGAGTTGGGCATAACTGAAGAACAAGTGAACAACAATTAAGAGAGAAGTGGTAGATAAACTGTCATATTTATATAAAGAAATGTCAAAATAAAGGATTGTAGAACAATAGACTAAAAATTGGAAGAAATTGGAAATGATGAAGTCCTACTTTTTCATTGTATAGCTAAAGAAATTATTTACAAAGAGCTTAAGTAAATTATTCATCCTTGTATAGTCAGTAATATGCAAGGTAGGATTTGAACCTATCTTAACCCAGCAGAATGCTGTGAACCTATCCCCAAAGATAAGGCTCTTCACTCTACTACCTATTGACTAAAATTATAGGAGGGAAAAATCCGGAAATAAATGTATAGTTGGAAGGAATCTTAGAGGTCATTGAGTCTAACCTCTGATTTTATCAATAAGAAAAGTAAAGTCCAGAGAGGCTGCAAGATTTGCTCAAATTCACACAGGTAGTAAGTGGCTACTATCCTAGTATTTAAATTCATGTGCTGAGATTCTGAATTCAGTACTTTTTTGATTTCACCACACTTCAACTGATTTCCTATACTTTTCATCTATTACCTGGTCAGCATTTCTGTAGCTTGACTAGATAGAAATGGGAGGTTATGCTTTCCCATTTCTCACATTCTTTTTCCTTTTTCTATCTATTTTATGTCTGGGATTTATGCTTCCTTTATAATCTTATCTGCATTGATTTCCTTTGTAGAAAATCTTTTAAATTTAATATAATCAAAATTATCCATTTTGCATTTCATAATGTTCTCTAATTCTTCTTTGATCATAAGATCCTCCCTTTCCCACAGATCTGAGAGGTAAACTACTACCTTGTTCTCCTAATTTGCTTAGAGTACCACTCTTTATGTCTAAATCATGAGCTCATTTTGATCTTATCTTGGTAGTGGGTTATTAGGTGTGGATAAATGCCTAGTTTCTGTTACACTATTTTTCAGTTTTCTCTATATTTTTTTGGCAAATAGTGAATTTTTATCCCAGAAGCTGTAGTCTTTGAGATTATCAAATACTAGATTACTGCAGTCCTTGACTATTGTGTTTTGTAAATCTAATCTATTCCACTGATCCACTACTTTAATTCCTAGCCAGTACCAAATGATTTTGATGAACACTGCTTTATACTATAGTTTTATATCAAATATAGCTGTCACATTATTTTGAATTTTTCCATTAATTCCCTTGAAATTTTTCACCTTTTGTTCCTCCAGATGAATTTTGTTATTTTTTCAAGTTCTTTAAAGTAATTTCTTGACAATTTGATTGGTATGGCACAGAATAGGTAGATTCATTTAGGTAAAGTTGTCATTTTTATTATATCAACTTGGCTTACCCATGAGATCTTAATATTTTTCCAGTTGTTTAGATCTAACTTTATTTGTGTGAAAAGTGTTTTGTAATTGTGTTCCTATAGCTCCTGGCTTTATCTTAACAGGTAAACTTCCAAATAATTTATATTATCTCCAGTTATCTGAATGGGATTACTCTTTCTATCTCTTGCAATTGGGCTTTGTTAGTAACATATAGAAATGCTGATTATTTAAGTGGGTTTATTTTATATTTTGGAACCAGCATCAATTATCTTATTGTTGTAAAGAGTCACAGTCATCAGAATCGATGGTTGTTTAATATTGATCTTGCCATGTACACTGATCTTCTGGTTCTGCTCGTTTTACTTTGCATCAGTTCATGTAAGTCTCTCTAAATCTCTCTAAAATCACCCTCCTGATCATTTCTAATAGAACAATAATATTCCATAACATTCACATAACAACTTATTCAGCCATTCTCCAACTGATGGGGATCCACTCAGTTTCCAGTTCCTTACCACTATGAAAAGGACTGCCATAAACATGTTTGCACATGTGGGTTCCATTCCTTCCTTTAAGATATTTTTTGGGATATAGGCCCAATAGAAACATTGCTGAATTGGGTATGCAAAGTTTGATAACTTTTTGAACAGTTCCAAATTGCTCTTCAGAATCAGTATCACCAACAACATTAGTGTTCCAGCTTTCCCACATCCCCTCCAAGTCTTTTCCTGTCACTTAGCCAATCTAAGAGGTGTGTAATGGTGTCTCAGAGTTGTCTTAATTATCATTTCTCTAGTCAATATTAATTTAGAGCACCTTCTCATATGATTAGAAATTTCTCCATCTGAAAAATTGTCTGTTCATATCCTTTGACCATTTATAGCATTTGGAGAATGGCTTGAATTCTTATAAATTTCAGTCAATTTTCCATATATTTTAGAAACAAGGTCTTTATCAGAACCTTTAAATGTAAAACCAATTTCCCAATTTCTTGCTATCCTCCTGATCTTGTCTGCATTAGTTTTGCTTGTACAAAGAAATTTTCACTTAATATAATCAAAATTATCTATCTTCCTTCTACACAGATCTGGGAGGTAAACTATCATATGTTTTTCTAATTTACTTATAATATCACTCTTTATGTCTAAATCATGAACTCATTTAGATCTTGTCTTGGTATGTGGTGTTAGGTGTAGGTCAAATTCTAATTTCTTCCATACTACTTTTCAATTTTCCTAGCAGTTTTTGTCAAATAGTGAGTTCTTATCCCTAAAGTTAGGGTCTTTGGGTTTGTCCAGCATTAAATTGTTATAGTTATTGACTATTCTGTCCTGTGAGATTAACCTATTCCACTGATCAACTACTCTATTTCTTAGCCAGTACCAAATGGTTTTGATGAATGCTGCTTTATAAAATAGGTTTAGGTCTTGCACAGCTAGCATTAGCTAGCATTCATTCATTTAGCATTTTTTTCAGTAATTCCCTTAAAATCTTGACGACTTGTTCTTCCAGATGAACTTTGTTACTATTTTTTCTGGATCTGTAAAATAATTTCTTGGGAGCTTTATTGATATGGCACTAAATAAGTAGATTAATTTAGGTAGTATTGCCATTTTTATTATATTTGCTTGGCCTACCCATAAACACTTGCTATTTTCCCAACTAATGAGATTGGACTTTATTTGTATGAAAACTGTTTTGTAGTTGTGTTCATAAAGTTCCTGATTTTCCCTTGGTAGATCTATTCCCAAATATTTTATACTATTGGCAGTTATTTTGAATGGAATTTCTTTTTGTATCTCTTGCTGCTGGACTTTGTTGATAATATATAAAAATGCAGATGATGAATGTGGATTTATTTTGTATCCTGCAACTTTGTTAAAGTTGTGAAATTTTTCTGGTAGTTTTTTTTTGTTGATTCTCTAGGGTTCTCTAACTATACCATCATATCACCTGGAAAGAATGATAATTTAGTTTCTTTATGACCTACTCTAATTTCTTTTTCTTCTCTTATTGCCAAAGCTAACATTTCTAGTACTATATTGAATTGTGATGATGATAATGGGGAACCTTGTTTCACTCCTGATCTTATTGAGAATGGTTCTAGTTTGCCCCATTACATATGATTGCTAATGGTTTTAAATAGATGCTACTGATCATTTTAAGGAAAAGTCCACTTATTTCTATACTCTCTAGTGTTTTTAATATGAATGGGGGCTGGACTTTTATCAATTGCTTTTTCTCCATCAATTGAGATAATCATATAGTTTTGTTAATTTGGTTATTGATATAGTCAATTATGCTAATAGTTTTCCTAATATTGAACCAGCCCTGCACTACTGGTAAAAATCCCCCTTCATCATAGTAAATTATCCTGAGAATGACTTTCTGAAATCTCATTACTAATATTTTATTTAAGATTTTTACATCAATATTCATTAGGGAAATTGGGATCAGCTCATATTTCCCTTTGGGGTTTCATTTGGAATTGTTCTGCATTTAGTAACCTCTCTATTTGAAGTCTGTTCCTTCTCTCCATAAAAGCTATCTATGGTGAGAGTTCTTTTTGGTTTGTTATTCATTTTTTAAAAGCCTTGAGGTCTGCTCAATACAAAGGAGCAACAGCTGTTTTAATTTGCCCTGGAGGAGTTCTGCTGATTGTAATCAGTAAAGTGCTAGGTAATCATGGCTGGGAAATCTTGACCAGGTCCTGTGTTCTTCTGGGTCTCAGTGTTTTACAATTTGCCTTTTGTAGCAAATATGCCAAACCACCTGCTTCCAACCAGGACAGAGTAGCCTATGAGGCTCACAGAAGCTTCCCAGGTGGGTGGAAGCTTCAATTCTCTGACTCCCCACCCCAAGTCCTTGAACTGGTCTCCATGTGCTGTAGTCTGTGCTTGGCAGACTGTCCCTCTGCCCATATGAAACAGACCTATTTTATTCTGAAGTTCTTCCCAAGTATCTTCTTCTGGGAAAATGTTGTACTCCAAATATTTGTGAGTTCTTTGACTCCAAAACTAATCTAGAGGATTAATCTGCTATTGTTTTGAGAAAAGGTCAGAGGAGGTCACAGAAAGTCATGTCTGCTCTCAGCAATCTTGGCTCTGCCCTAAAATTCTATTAACAACTTTAACTTCTTTATTTTGTGATTAGATTTATCTAGTTCTAATAGAGGGAAGTTGATATCACCACAAATATAGTTTTACTGCCTATATCTTCTTTTTTACTTATTTATTTATGTATTTAATTATTATAGTAACTTTTTATTGACAGAATCCATGTCAGGGTAATTTTTTTACAACATTATCCCTTGCACTCACTTCTGTTCCGATTTTTCCCTCCCACCCTCCACCCCATCCCCTAGATGGCAAGTAGTCCTATCTATGTTGAATATGTCCTGGTATATCCTAGATTCAATGTATGTGTGCAGATTCAAACAGTTTTCTTATTGCACAGGGAGAATTGGATTCAGAAGGTAAAAATAACCCAGGAAGAAAAACAAAAATGCAAACAGTTTACATTCATTTCCCAGTGTTTTTTCTTTGGGTATAGCTGCTTCTGTCCATCATTGATCAATTGAAACTGAATTAGGTCTCTTTGTCAAAGAAATCCACTTCCATCAGATTACATCTTCATACAGTATCGTTGTTGACGTATATAATGATCTCTTGGTTCTGCTCATTTCACTTAGCATCAGTTCATGTAATTCTCTCCAAGCCTTTCTGTATTCATCCTGCTGGTCATTTCTTACAGAACAATAATATTCCATAACATTCATATACCACAATTTACCCAACCATTCTCCAATTGATGGGCATCCACTCAGTTTCCAGCTTCTAGCCACTACAAACAGGACTGCCACAAACATTTTGGTACATACTGGTCCCTTTCCCTTCTTTAATATCTCCTTGGAGTATAAGCCCAGTAGAAACACTGCTGGATCAAAGGGTATGCACAGTTTGGTAACTTTTTGGGCATAATTCCAGATTGCTCTCCAGAATGGTTGGATTCGTTCACAGCTCCACCAACAATGTATCAGTGTCCCAGTTTTGCTGCATGCCCTCCAACAATCATCATTATTTTTTCCTGTCATCTTAGCCAATCTGACAGGTGTGTAGTGATATCTCAGAATTGTCTTAATTTGCATTTCTCTGATTAATAATGATTTGGAACACTCTTTCATATGAGTGGTAATAATTTCAATTTCATCATCTGAAAATTGTCTGTTCATATCCTTTGACCATTTATCAATTGGAGAATGGCTTGGTTTCTTATAAATTAGAGTGAGTTCTCTATATATTTTGGAAATGAGCCCTTTATCAGAACCTTTAACTGTGAAGATGTTTTCCCAGTTTGTTGCTTCCCTTATAATCTTGTTTACATTAGTTTTGTTTGTACAGAAGCTTTTTAATTTGATGTAATCAAAATTTTCTATTTTGTGATCAATAATGGTCTCTACTTCGTCTTTAGTCACAAATTTCTTCCTCCTCCACAAGTCTGAGAGATAAACTATCCTATGTTCCTCCAATTTGTTTATAATCTTGTTCTTTATGTCTAAATCATGGACCCATTTTGATCTTCTCTTGGTATACGGTGTGAAGTGTGGGTCCATGCCTAATTTCTGACATACTAATTTCCAGTTATCCCAGCAGTTTTTTGTCAAATAATGAATTCTTATCCCAAAAGTTAGGATCTTTGGGTTTGTCAAACACTAAATTGGTATAGTTGACTATTCTGTCTTGTGAACCTAACATGTTTCACTGATCAACTAATCTATTTCTTAGCCAATACCAAATGGTTTTGGTGACTGCTGCTTTATAATATAGTTTTGGATAAGGTACAGCTAGGCCACCTTCATTTGATTTTTTTTTCATTAATTCTTTTGAGATTCTTGACCTTTTATTATTCCATATAAATTTTGTTGTTATTTTTTCTAGATCATTAAAATATTTTTTCCATTGTGTCAAATTATTTTTTTAACAAGTGGTTTCCTTCAGTAAACTTTTTTTCCATTCAACAAATGCATTTTTTTTGAAAAGAATAGTTTTCTTCAGTCAACTTGCTTGGTTTTTTTTCTCCAAGTTATTATAACTTTGCTCTCATTTTTTTAACCCATTTTTCTTCTGTCTCTCTTTTAAAATTCTTCTTGAACTCTTCCAAGATTTTTTTTTGAGCTAACGACCAATTCATATCTCCTTTTGGGGTTTCAAGTGAAGGTATTTTGCTTTTACTATGCTTTTCTGGGTTTGTGTTCTACTCTTCTATCTCCATTGTAACTCTCTGGTTTGCTGTTTTGCTTATTTTTATTTTATTTTTTTAAACACATTTACAAATTTATCATGCTGCACAAGAAAAATCAGATCAAAATGGGAAAAAAATGAGAGAAAAAAAAGCAACCAAGCAAACAACAATAACAACAGAGGTGAAAATGGTGTTCTGTGATCCACATTAAGTTCCCACAGTCCTATCTCTGCATACAGATGGCTCCATCACAAATATATTGGAATTGACCTAAATCACCTCATTGTTGGAAAGAGTCAAATCCGTCATGGTTGACCATTGCATAATCTTACTGATGCTGTGTACAAAGTTCTCTTGGTTCTACTCAGTTCATTTAGCATCTATTCATGTAAGTCTCTCCAGGCTTTTCTGAACTCAGCCTGCTTGTCACTTCTTATAGAATTATAGTATTCCATTACGCTTACACATCATAACTTATTCTGCCATTCTCCAACTGAAGGGCTTCATTCAGTTTCCAGTTTTTTGTTTTTGTTTTTTTTTTTAAACATTGAGGTTTCCTCCTATAGCACAGGAGAGATTGTCCCAAGCATTCTCTGCAGGTTGACATGGACTTCTCACTGACTTCTCTGGGTAGGTAGGCTTTTCCAATGCACTGTGTGAGCCTGGTCAAGTCCCACTTGTTATACTATGGTTTGGAGGCTCACAAATTTTCTTCTCTAATTGTGTTGGTGGTCTCAGAGCTTGTCTGATAATCTACCAGCCTTCTAAACCAAAACAGAGTAGCCAATACAGCTGTATTTTTGCTAAGAGCCTTCTGCTAGAATTCTCATTCCAGGATTCCCCAGAGTTGGGCCTCACCCTGCTGGGCCTCCCAGCACCTTGCTGTGCCAAGCTACATTCCCTCCTGCCCAATTGAGATAAACTTTTCCTGAAGTTCTTCAAAGATATCTTAAAATGAAGTTATTACAAGATATTAAAATGAAGAATATCTATGGATTCTGTCACTCCAAATCTCTTGGGAGGCTTGATCTAATGTTGATTCTGAGGGAAGCTGGGGAGAGTTCAGTCAATGTCCTATCTTTTCTCCACCATATTGGCTCCAGTTTTTTTCCCCTTTCTCTATCTTGAAGAAGTCTTTTCTGTCTTAAATTTTCCTCCAACTGAAGATGTATGCCCTGGTTCCCATTCTTTTTCCAGATCCACTCATTACATTATTTTTTCTACTTCCCTGTTCACTGTTATGAATTGTTTGTTGCCAAATACCATTGACAAAACTAATATGCAGTTTTGAATGAAGCATTTTCAAAACTGTCATTTATTAATTCTTTAGCTATGAACTAATTTCCTTTGGATATTCACCACTGCTTCCAAAAACTAAAAATGACTATAACACAGAGATCTAAAGAGAAGTACATGTTGGATGTGAGCCTGTCTCAAGTCATCAATAAGTTATAATGGGAAAAAGTGTAAATGACAGGAATCAAGGAATTTTATAAGAAGAAAAGTTTGAGAGATCATGTGATGAAAAATTAGAAATGGATAACTTGTTATCCACTTGTTGATAGCAATCAAGGAAGATTTCGAACAGGTTGATCCCTTGTAGCAAAATTGTGTAAGATTTTAGTCAAGAAACAGAGAGGACAGGCAATAATGCATGGCAAATTGTAAATCAATTAAATCAATATCCATTTAAGTATTATTTGTTTATGTTTTATTTACATGCATTATTTTATTTGACTCTCATGAGAGGTAGTAAATGTGTCATATAGACATTTTTATCTCATTTTGACAGATGAGAAAATTGAGGTTCAAGAAAGTTAAGTAACCGTTTAAAGTTGCAGTGCTAGTAAACAACAGAATTATGATTCAGATTTAGACCTAATTTCATTTGTAGTGGGCTTTTGCTTTCACTTCTCCTTAATGACATTGGGGTAGATAAGGTCCGTGAGTTATCTATCCCTACTAATTTTATTTTCTTTTTATACTTTGCCTTGAAGTCCTCATGATACCCAATGTGGAGTCAAAGCAAAAAGAAAAATTGGTGCAATTGGAATAAGACTTCTATTGCATAGTGAGCCTAGGAGCCAAGATTATTAAAAATATATATAAGAGAGTTGCAAGAAGAAATAGACAACAAAACTGTAATAGTGGGAGATCTCAACCTTGTAATCTTAGAATTAGACAAATCAAACCACAAAACAAATAAGAAAGAAATTAAAGAAGTAAATAGAATATTAGAAAAATTAGGTATGTTAGATCTTTGGAGAAAATTGAATGGAGATAGAAAGGAATATACCTTCTTCTCAGCAGTTCATGGAACCTATTCAAAAATTGACTATATATTAGGACATAAAGACCTCAAAATAAAGAAAGCAGAAATAGTACATGCTTTCTTTTCAGATCATGATGCAATAAAAACTACATTCAACAAAAAATTAGGGGGAAATAGACCAAAAAGTAATTGGAAACTAAACAATCTCATCTATAAAGAAGATTGGGTGAAGCAGCAAATTATAGATACAATTAATAATTTCACTCAAGATAATGACAATGATGAGACATCATACCAAAATTTGTGGGATGCAGCCAAAGCGGTAATAAGGGGGAAATTTATATCCTTAGAGGCTTACTTGAATAAAACAGAGAAAGAAAAGATTAATGAATTGGGCTTGCAACTAAAAAAAAATAAAAAAAGACCAAACTAAAAACCCCCAATCAAATACTAAATTTGAAATTCTAAAATTAAAATGAGAAATTAAAAATATTGAAAGTAAAAAAAAAACTATTGAACTAATTAATAAAACTAAGAGTTGGTTCTATGAAAAAGCCAATAAAATAGATAAGCCTTTGGTAAATCTGATTAGAAAAAGGAGAGAGGAAAATGAAATTAGTAGTCTTAAAAATGAAAAGGGAGAACTTTCCACCAATGAAGAGGAAATTAGAGAAATAATAAGGAGTTATTTTGCTCAACTTTATGCCAATAAATTTGATAACCTAAGTGAAATGGATGACTACCTCCAAAAATATAGACTTCCCAGACTAACAGAGGAGGAAGTAAATTGCTTGAATAGTCCCAATTTCAGAAAAAGAAATAGAACAAGCAATTAAACAACTCCCTAAGAAAAAAATCCCCAGGACCAGATGGATTTACATGTGAATTTTACCAAACATTTAAAGAACAATTGGCTCCAATGCTATATAAATTATTTGATAAAATAGGGAATGAAGGAGTCCTACCAAATTCCTTCTATGACACAGACATGATACTGATAACTAAACCAGGTAGGTTGAAAACAGAGAAAGAAAATTATAGACCAATCTCCCTAATGAATATTGATGCTAAAATCTTAAATAAGATATTAGCAAAAAGACTACAGAAAATCATCTCCAGGATAATACACTATGATCAAGTAGGATTTATACCAGGAATGCAGGGCTGGTTCAATATTAGGAAAACTATCAATATAATTGGCCATGTTAATAACCAAATTAACAAAAACCATATGATCATCTCAATAGATGCAGAAAAAGCATTTGACAAAATCCAACAATCATTCCTCTTAATAACACTTGAGAGTATAGGAATAAATGGACTTTTCCTTAAAATAATCAGCAGCATCTATTTAAAACCATCAGTAAGCATCATATGTAATGGAGACAAACTGCAACCATTCCCAATAAGATCTGGAGTGAAACAAGGTTGCCCACTATCACTGTTACTATTTAATATTGTATTAGAAATGCTAGCTTTAGCAATAAGAGCTGAGAAAGAGATTAAAGGAATAAGAATAGGCAATGAGGAAACCAAATTATCACTCTTTGCCGATGACATGATGGTATACTTAGAGAACCCCAGAGATTCCGCTAAAAAGTTATTAGAAATAATCCACAACTTTAGCAAAGTTGCTGGTTATAAAATAAACCCACATAAGTCATCAGCATTCTTATATATTGCTAACAAAATCCAACAATCAGAGATACAAAGAGAAATTCCATTTAAAGTAACTACTGATAATATAAAATATTTAGGAATCTATCTGTCACGGGAAAATCAGAAACTTTATGAGCAAAATTACAGACCACTTTTCACACAAATTAAGTCTGATCTAACCAATTGGAAAAATATTAAATGCTCTTGGATAGGGCGAGCAAATATGATAAAGATGGCAATATTACCTAAACTAATCTATTTATTTAGCGCTATACCAATCAGACTCCCAAAAAACTATTTTAATGACCTAGAAAAAATAACAACAAAGTTCATATGGAAAAACAAAAGGTCAAGAATTTCAAGGGAATTAATGAAAAAAAAATCAAATGATGGTGGCTTAGCTGTACCAGATCTAAAATTATATTATAGAGCAGCAGTTACCAAAACTATTTGGTATTGGCTAAGGAATAGATTAGTTGATCAGTGGAATAGATTAGGTTCAAGGGATAAAACAGTCAACAAATATAGCAACCTAGTCTTTGACAAACCCAAAGATCCCAGCTTTTGGGATAAGAACTTACTGTTTGATAAAAATTGCTGGGAAAATTGGAAACTAATATGGCAGAAACTAGGCATTGATCCATACTTAACGCCGTACACCAAGATAAGGTCAAAATGGGTTCATGACCTAGGCATAAAGAATGAAATTATTAATAAATTAGAGGAACATAGGATAGTTTACCTCTCAGACCTGTGGAAGGGGAAGGTCTTTATGACCAAAGCAGAACTAGAGATCATTACTGATCACAAAATAGAAAATTTCGATTATACCAAACTGAAAAGTTTTTGTACAAACAAAACTAATGCAGACAAGATTAGAAGGGAAGCAATAAACTGGGAAAATATTTTTACAGTCAAAGGTTCTGATAAAGGCCTCATTTCCAAAATATATAGAGAATTAACTCTAATTTATAAAAAATCAAGCCATTCTCCAATTGAAAAATGGTCAAAGATATGAACAGACAATTCTCAGATGAGGAAATTGAAACTATTTCTAGTCATATGAAAAGATGCTCCAAGTCATTATTAATCAGAGAAATGCAAATTAAGACAACTCTAAGATACCACTACACACCTGTCAGATTGGCTAAGATGACAGGAAAAAATAATGATGATTGTTGGAGGGGATGCGGGAAAACTGGGACATTGATGCATTGTTGGTGGAGTTGTGAATGTATCCAACCATTCTGGAGAGTCATTTGGAACTATGCTCAAAAAGTTATCAAACTGTGCATACCCTTTGATCCAGCAGTGTTACTACTGGGCTTATATCCCAAAGAGATTATAACGAAGGGAAAGGGACCTGTATGTTCACGAATGTTTGTGACAGCCCTTTTTGTAGTGGCTAGAAACTGGAAACTGAATGGATGCCCATCAGTTGGAGAATGGCTGAATAAATTGTGGTATATGAATATTATGGAATATTATTGTTCTGTAAGAAATGACCAACAGGATGATTTCAGAAAGGCCTGGAGAGACTTACACGAACTGATGCTGAGTGAAATGAGCAGGACCAGGAGATCATTATATACTTCAACAACAATACTAGATGATGACCAGTTCTGATGGACCTGGCCATCCTCAGCAATGAGATCAACCAAATCATTTCCAATGGAGCAATAATGAACTGAACCAGCTACGCCCAGAGAAAGAACTCTGGGAGATGACTAAAAACCATTAAATTGAATTCCCAATCCCTATATTTATGCCCACCTGCATTTTTGCTTTCCTTCACAAGCTAATTGTACAATACTTCAGAGTCTGATTCTGCAAAATAACGGTTTGGTCATGTATACTTATTGTGTATCTAATTTATATTTTAATATATTTAATATCTACTGGTCATCCTGCCATCTGGAGGAGGGGGTGGGAGGTAAGAGGTGAAAAATTGGAACAAGAGCTTTGGCGATTGTTAATGTTGTAAAGTTACCCATGCATATAATCTGTAAATAAAAGGCTATTAAATAAAAAAAATATTATTAAAAATAAAAATCTAGTTAAACTAAACATTCTTTGGGAGACTACTGGTGTCATCATAAGTGTCAGACATAAAAGAACACATATTTAAATAATCACAAAACACAGGAAAGGACATTAGAGCTCTCTGAAACCAGGAAATCTATGACAATAAAGTGGAACCAGTGAAGACAGACATATAATAAGAGAAAAAAGAATATGGAAAGCTTGAGAAAAATAACTAAAAGTTGAAGAAAAATGTAGTTGATACAATCTGGTTAGAAATAAGACAAAACTGTATCTAATTTATATTTTAATATATTTAACATCTACTAGTCATCCTGCCATCTAGGGGAGGGGGGGGGGGGGTAAGAGGTGAAAAATTGGAACAAGAGATTTGGCAATTGTTAATGCTGTAAAGTTACCCATGTATATATCCTGTAAATAAAAGGCTATTAAATAAATAAATAAAAAAGAAATAAGACAAAACTGGAGGTGAGTTTAGGGAATGAAGATAAAAGAAAAAAATGCCTAGAAAATTAACTGCAGATGGTCTATGAACTAAATTGCATAAAATTTACAAATATTGCATGTGAATGGTGAAAAGAAATAGAAGTAGTTTCTCTTGGGATATTCAGGAGAGGAGTTTAATCTCAATTTGTTCTTTTAAGTCTTTAATTTCAGCTACTTCTCATCATCATCTTTTTATATATTGAGATTTGAGTGAGGCTGGCATCATTTCAAAGATTTGTACCCAACTATTTGTCTTTGCAGCCAAACAAAGTTTACATTTCTACTTGGTATTTATCTTTAGTTAATGGGAAAGAAAGAACATATGTCGTTGTTTAAGGGTACTGATGAATATTTTTTTAATTTCTAAAAATATAATTGATATTTAAAAATTGACCCACTTATCTAAAATTTAGATAACGCAAACCAGAATTTTAGAAGTGTTTCTTCACATTCAAGATTGAGAAGGATAAGAGAACATATGTCTGGCCAAGAATCAGAGTAGATGTATTGCTAATGCTTGGTTTAACAGCCCAGCCAAGATAGTACACTAACACCTTGCTAATTTGATATCATACATAAAAAAAACAACTTTAGTACTGTATATACACAGCCAAAAAAAAGAACATTTTGTCCTGGAATAAAACTATGCATTCGAGGGATTGGGGGTATAAGGGAAGAATAAGGAATTAGGACACCTAGGATCTCAATCTAGTCCAGTCATTTAACCAGTTACTTAACCTGTTTGTGCTTCCAGATACTTATTTATAAAACAGAGATTTAAGATTGAAGGATAAATAGAGTTCATTTCAGCTTCAATATTGTACTACAATTCCCATGATTCTGCTGATAAAGAGTCATCACAACCCATGTTCAACCCACATCCAATTAAAAAAAAGAAACAAAAATGTAAAAATGAAAACCAAAAAATGTTCAATGAATATAATATAAATTAGACCATATTAAAGAAACAATTTATACAGAACTATTCCTCTGATGCCATAAAGGTGATCAAAATATTTCTTTGGGAATTTTCTGTCCTATATGCAACTTCCTACCAGAAGTGTGCTGGTAAATGTTTAATAATTTGATCTGCAAAATTATCAACACATTTTTAAGTGTAATAAGCATTATTAACACTTTCTTGATCACTTTTTTAGGGCAGCTGGATGATGTAGTAGATAGAGTACTGAGCCTGGAGTCAAGAAGACTGATATTCCTGAGTTCAATTACTTACTTAGTAGGTGATTCTGGGCAAGTCACTTAACCCTGTTGCCCCATCTGTAAAATTAGCTGAAAAAGAAGATGACTAACCACTCTAACATCTTTGCCAAGAAAACTACTTATAAGGTCAAAGATTTGGACATGACTGAACAAGACAAAATTACTTTATGTCTAGAAAATTCAACAAACAATAAATCAAGGCTCTAATTTGTTTCCTTTGCCAATTTCTAAGGGGGTAAAAATCCATTCTGTCTCTCCAGAAATCCCAGTTAACCACAGCAGACCCTTTAGTTCTTACTTCCTTTCCCTTTCCATCAGTCAGTTAATAGAAAGGGACACTTAATAGTATTTGGGGTGATATGATTTGAAATTCTCAAAGAATTTATAGTTCATTTACAATGATCATATGTTCCAGTTCTTCTGGATTAGTCACAAGATTATGATTTCTACTTTGATGACATTAGAGACATTCTAGTTTAACCTTTTACTCGTTTTTATATAAAAGGAAACTGAAGCCTTGGGAAGTAAATTAATATAAGGTCACAAAAGTAAGGCAGAGATATCATTCAGGATTTGAATGTAGATCTTAACTTCATTTCAGTTTTTCTTTTAGTGTACTGCTTTATATGGGACAACTAGGTGAGAAGTTACCTTTTGAGTTCAAATATACCTTTAGAACTCATTAGGCATGCAACCCTGGGCATAATAGGCAAGTTGCTTATATATGATGCCTCATTTTCCTCATCTGTAAAATGAGGTGAAAAAGGAAATGGCAGAAAACTCCAGAATCTTTGCCAAGAAAATGCCAAAAGTGGTCATGAAGAGTCAGACATTGAAACAACTGAACAACAGCTATTTTACATAAGCACTTCTGTTCTATATAGACACAATAATTTGAATACAAGTTGGTCTACCAAGTGATTGACTGCTTTCGGTTTGGGGCATTTATTCTCCAGTTCTACTTCAGGAGTTCCCCCAGTGTTTTTGTCTTTATCTATTTAGCCAGAGGTCACAATCAACTCAAAGCAAAATTAATTTTAGACATGGTATGCTGAGAACAAGAACAATACAAAAGGCCCCACAAAATCCTGGGGCATATCTTCCCACAAATTCATAAAAAAATCAATGAGAGGAAAAAACACACAATAGAATACAGCAGTAAAGAGGCAAAAATATAGGGCATAAATATAAAGGTAGTTATATGACACAGTGGATAAGTTCATTGTACTAGAATCAGGATGATATAAGTTCAAATCTGGCGTTAGACACAATATAAGTGATGAGATCTTGGGCAAATCACTTAACTTCCCAGTGCCTCAGTTTCCTCATTTGTAAAATGAGATACTAATAATATCTCTCAGTATTATTCCTTGAAAATCTTAAAACATTATAAACATAAAAATTTTAGATATTATCATAGGGAACACTTGTGGCTGTAGATACTCAAAATGCTTGCAATATAGATTCATGTGTCCTCTTATTGATTCTCCCCTGCAAACACCTTCCATATAATTTCCTTTTATATATTATTACAATATTTTTGAATAGAATAATAAAACTTCATTCATAAAAGTCATAATTACCATAATTCCTCCAAAACTTTTAATTCTGACCATATTGAATTAAAAATAGTTACTGCTAAGGAATATAGTCAAGATGATCTGCTAAGGGCATATTTGTTTCTGAAGTTATTTTTGCAATGAAATCTATCAAAGCATGTTTTTTGATGGACACATTTTTAAATGGGACAGTAAGCTATATTTTGGAGTTCTGGAAAGCAGCACCTCACATTTACAGCAACTCTTTGAGATTATGAAATCCTGATGTCTTGATAATCAAACCTGTCTTTAATACCTTTGCCAAAAAAATTCCAAATGAGAGCTTTGGAACTGTGCCCAAGGGCTCTCAATCAGTACAGATCTTTTGATGCAGTAGTCATTTTATTGGAGTTGTATCCTAAAGAGATCCTAAAGGAAGGAAAGAGATCCACATGTGCAAAAATGTTTATGGCAGGCCTTTTTTGTAGTGGCAAGAAACTAGAAACTGAGTAGATGCCCATCAGTTGGAGAATGGTTGAATAAATGATGGTATATAAATGTTATGGAATATTATTGTTCTGTAAGAAACAACCAGCAGGATGATTTCAGAGAGCCCTGGAGTGACTTACATGAATTGATGAAAAGTGAAAGGAGCAGAACCAGGAGATCATTGTACACAGCAACAACAATATTATATAATGATCAATTCTGATGGACATGGCTCTTTCCAACAATGAGATGACTGAGGCCAGTTTCAATGATCTCATGAAGAAGAGAGTCCTCTCTACCCAGAGAGAGGACTGTAGAAACTAAGTGTGGATCATAACACAATAGTCTCACTCTTTTTGTTGTCGTATAATTTGCATTTTGTTTTCTTATTCATTTTCTTTCCTTTTTGATCTGATCTTTCCTTTGCAGCAAAATAATTGTACAAATATGTTTACATATATTGGATCTAACGTATGTTTTAACATGTATAACATATAGTGAATTACTTGCCATCTAGGGGAGGGGGTGAGAGGAAGGAGGGGGAAATTTGGAACACAAAGCTATGCAAGGATCAATGTTGAAAAATTATCCATGCATATGTATTGAAAATAAAAAGTTTTAATAATAATAAAAATTCAATATCTTTAAAAGCTCCTATTGTTCCATCATTGGATAGGTCCAAGATCTTATTAGCAAAAGTATACTTTCTGCCATTTTCATATATAAACCAAAGTCATGAAAAGGGAGAAGGGAATAAGAATGTAAAATTGGATGTACAAATAATGTGTGTATTATATATGGCAACAGTAAAATTATTCAATGATCAATTCTGATAGACATGGCTCTCATCAACAATGAGATGATTCAGGCTAGTTCCAATGGTCTTGTGATGAAGAAAACCATCTGCACCCAGAGGGAGAAGAGTGGGAACTACTGGGACCACAACATAGTATTTTCACTCTTTGTTGTTGTTGACTTGTAATTTTTTCTCATTTTTTCCTTTTTTATATGATTTTTCTTGTGCAGCATGATATTTGTGAAAATTTGTATAGAAGAATTACATGTTTAACATATATCGGATATGCTGTCTACTGGGGAGGGGGAAGGGACAGAAAAATTTAGAACACAAGCTTTTGTAAGGGTGAATATTGAAAATTATCCATATTTATATTTTGAAAATAAAAAGCCTTAGTTAAAAAAAAAAAAAAACTCCAAAGGGTGTCATGAGGAATTGGACATGACTAAAATGACTGAAAAACAATAAAAATTCCAATGAATGGACACTTAAGTTGCACACTGAATAGAGTATGCAGTCTAGTCAGAAAGACCTGAATTCAAATCTAATCTCAGACACTTCAAAGCTTTGGATCTCCAGACACGTCACTTACATCTGATTGCCTCAGTTTCCTAATTCACAGAATGAGGAGGGGAAGGAAATAGTAAACCAATACAGTTTCTTTGCCAAAAAAAAAACCAAAACTATACATTGAGATTTGAAGAGTAGGATATGACTGAAATGAATGAACAACAGTAACAATATTCTATTGTCTGCCTTTAACATCTCATAGTAATTAAAGATCCCTATTAGAAGAGATTTGCTAAAGAATGGTAACATTCTGCATATTATCATTCTATTGATTTCATTTATGCTTGTGCCTGTCCCATAGGACAGAGAAAGAAATCAACAGAGATTGTTCTCAACAATGTATTCTGTAATAAATTTTATCAATAACCATTTCACTTTAAGCTCAGATTTCTTTAAATTGTTTTTAATGATGAAATCTGGTACAGCATTGCAAACAAATTGCACAAGAGTACAACTTTTTGTTGTCACTTAGCCAAGTTCCTTGGATCTGCTCCTCTCTACCCCTAAAATTCTTGGAACTACTCTTTGCTGAGTGCCTCATATCCAATTGACTCTACTGCTATACTATTAAATACCATCATTGGTAGAAAGACATGGCAAATAGGAAAAAAGCTTTCTTATTTTCTCCTAAATTCACTATAGGGGTTCTTAAGAGTTGTATTGTTCTCAAAAGCCATGTTTTTTTAAAAAAAATTCATTGAGATACATCTCTAGAGACTGACTGATGTCCTCTCTTCTAACAGCAAACCTAGATAGATTATCTTTTCTTAGGGATAGTGGTAACTTATCCTTTTTCCATCCAATATCTTGTCATCTCAAAAGTTTATCACTAAGCTGATTGAAGGGTCTGATATATTCTAAAGGAATAATGAAGTTGAATAATGGAGTATAAACACTTCTTAACACTTTTTTAAATTCGCATATCAAGAAAAGAAAACTTATATTTAATGAAAATTAAACTGGCCAGCCAATTCATATCAGAACTGGAAAATGAGCACTTTTTATTCATTATTTTTTTTCCTAAATAGGTCAATCTCTTTTGAATAATAATGTCATTGAAGAGTGACTTAATGTTCTTGGGTTTGATACATTTACCATAGAATTTTGTACAAGAAAATTATCTGTTTAATAAGACATTACACAAAGAAATCCATTCTTCATCTGAGATTTACAAAAGACAGTTTCCATAAAAATGCTGAGACCCTTGGTGAATATATATATCTGTGTACTTTATGTATCATTTGACTTTAATAATTAGAGGATAATGGAACTGATTGAGCTTTGTAGTCAAGTTGACAAAAATCCATATGATCTTCATATATGCATGACCTTGTTAAATTGTGTATATGTATATGAGTAATCACTAAACAAGATATGCATCAGGATTTTACTTCTCTGTACCAACTAGTCAATTGTGGTATTGAAAAATTATAAAAGGAATGTCTCTGGTAAAATAACTCAATTCAATTCAACAAATATTTTATAAGTCCTTACTAAGTGAACCATCTTAGGATTTGGGGCAAAGGTATGTTCATATATTTTTAGCAACTGCTCCTCCCATAAAAATGTTTAGCTGGATACATTTTAGTCTAATTAGCCTTATTAGCACTTTCTCCATTACTTGCTTAAGTCTAGACAATCAACACAATGATAAATCAAGTCCTGATTTTTAGAGTTTGCCTGTTATAAAGTATCATTTTCACACTAAATATTTAACTATAAGTTGTCTGAGCATATCCAGTTGGTTGGGCTCTAGCACAATCTTGCATGATAATCACATGCAAAAAAGGTGTAACAGTAATTGTCCTCAGGAATCAAGTTTCATTCTACTGCAAAAAGGAATTACAATATTTACATATATATATATTTATATATGTAATGTGTAAAATAATTAAATTATTTCAAAAAAGACAGGGGGAAACCAATAATTGGGCAAAATTATGAAGGATCTTGTGCAAAAAGTGACACCTAAGCTATGTTCTGAGCAAAAATTTCAAGGACCAGAGGTAAGCAAAGAGAGCATTCTGGGCATGAAGATACACCTGTATAAAAGCACATAAAAATGGTACATTCTATATGAAGAACAATTAGCAGACTAAATTAACTGAAACAAAGATAATGCATCCTGATTTTTGGCTCAGAAAAAATATTCTTATAATATGTATCTTTGAAGGCATATATGACTGAGCAAGGAAATATTCAATAAATATTTGTTCAGTGAATATGTGAATAATCTTGTGATTCTGACAGTTGCTGACAATGTTGGGTAGGAGTAAGCACAAATGCATCGTGGTCAAAATCTTGTCAGCAATGAAGAATATTGAGTGAAAATAGTCTGGTGAAAAGTAAAAATGTGCTTTAAAATTGGCAATATTAATAATGATAATAATTAGTGCATTTGCATAGTACTTCACACTTTCCATATTTCCATAACAGAGATTACAAACTTTATTGTGTAATATATCAACTTGGGAATTTGGAGTATCTGGACCAAGAGATCAAAAATGCATAGAAATGTATTTGCTTGCCACAATTAATGACTTGTGTTACTTGTCAATAGGGGAGAATGGAAAGATGATAAGGTGCTAGTAAATTAACCTTTCAGTCCAGCCCCTGCCTACTTCTTTCACATTGTTGGGTAATCAGGGTTATTCACAGGTTTTTTTGTCTGCAGACATAAGTTTTTTTTATTTATTCTGCTCTTCTGCCATTAAAATAGGAGGACAGATAATTTTAACCTATTTAGTTCTAGCTTGATTATTTTGAGTCCTTTGAATTTTGAATTGATGAAGCTTTACAGTTGTTTATTTTTGACTAATGAGATGTTAAGCAAGTATTATTCTGTTTAGAGGGCAGAGACAAGTTCAAATTTGCAGCTTAAAACAACTGAATAAGATGAGAGGTTAATTAGACTTCACCTGCAAAGGATAATGTTTGCTAGGCTTTGCTCCCCAAGATGCCCTTCATTGGGAAACCTCAGTCATATTAGGAGAAAATAGTCCATGAGTAGAATAATGATCCTTGTTCAGAAAGGGATTCTAATAAGTCTCTGAAAATGAATTTCTTAAAATTAAATACAAATAAGGAAACATTCAAGCACTGGCCTACTGATATGTTGTTCTATAATATAGTGAGCCCCTTGCTGTTTAAAACTTTTAACTAAATTATACTCCAAGAGCACCAGTTGTATGCAGTGCAAGGAAAATAGATGTCATAAGATAAGTTGTAACTAGCTTGGAACAACAGAGCTTGTACCCAAACCTCTGACATCAAGAGGAAAAGCATTTCTTCTTCAAGGTGACCATACTGTCTGTCATTTCCATATTTCACCTTAAAATTCTCCATTGGGCTCCTCTTGAACTGTAACACTTCGCCCTTAGATTTTGGGATGTGTATCTCCTACATACTTTCCAGATTAGGCTGTCATTTTGTTTCAGGTGGAAAAAATTCCCAGTTGTACCATTGGATATAAGTCTTGCAACTAAATCAAGACTCATAGTATGAACTCAATAAAGGGCATATTAAGATGTATTTATATGGATGTATTTGCACTTCAGTCAAACTATGATCTAAGTGTTACTCCAACTATAATCAAGGTAGCATTTGAAAAGAAGCATTTTATCCACACTTACTATTATGTTGATAATGAATAGAAAATTGATCAAACAATAATATTTTTTAAAATTCTATACCTCATTATTTAAATGTTTAAAATTATGGGGTCCTTTTTTAAGACAAAGAGAATTTGCTATATCCTTTAATAATCAAACATTCATTAAATTATATTCAGAACTATATATATTCAGAATTATATTTTATTATAGAATTATATTATATGTATATTATAGAATTATATTATATTCAGAATATATATACACACACACATATATATATATATAAATAGAGAGAGAGAGAGAGAGATTAATATACATTGCTTCATGAATCATGCTGGGAGAGAGAACCAGAACAAAAGGGGAAAAAAGGGGAGAGAAAAAAAACAGAAAAAAAGAAGTGACTATATCATTCATTGATTTACATTCTATCTTATAGATTGTTTTTGGATGCAGATGGCAATTTCAGTTCAAAATCTACTGGGTTTACTTTGGGTCTCTGAACCATTGAGAAGAACCAAGTCTTTCATATTTAATCATCACAAATTTTAGCTGTTATTCTATACAATTTATTGCTGGTTCTGCTTGTTTCACTCAGCATCAGTTCCTGTAAATCTTTCCAGACCTTTCTAAAATATGCTTGTACATTTTTTATAGAACATTTATAGAATATTCCATTTCCTTCATGTATCATAATTTACTCCCAAATTGATGAGCATCTACTCATTTTCCAGTTCTTTGTTAACACACACAAAAACACTGCTACAAAATTTTTGCACATGTGGATCCTTTTCCCTCCTTTATGGTTTCCTTGGGATACAAACCCAGTGATGACACTGCTGGGTCAAAGGGTATGAACATTTTATAGCTCTTTGGGCTTAGCTTCAGATTGCTCTCTAGAATGGTTGAAACAATTCACAACTCCACCAACAAGGCATTAATGTCCTAGTTTTCCTACATCCCCTTCAACATTTAAGATTATATGTTCCTGTCATGTTAGTCAATCTGAGAGATGTGAGGTGAAACCTCAGAGTTGTTTAAATTTGTATTTTTCTAATCAGTGACTCGGAGCATGTTTTTCATATGACTATAGATGGTTTTAATTTGATCATCTGAAAATTTTCTTTATAACCTTTGAACATTTATAAATTGAAGAATAGATTGTTATAAATTTGACACCATTCTTTATGTATTTTGAAATATCAGAAACACTGGCTGGAAATATTTTTTCCCCAGCTTTGTACTTCCTTATTAATTTTATTTTTTCTTTGTGCAAGACATTTTTAATTTATTGCAAACAAACAATTTCCCCTTTCATAATGTTCCCTAGCTACTTCAGTCATAAATTTCTCCCTTCTCCAGAGAGAGGTAAATTATCCATAGCTCTCCTAATTTGCTTATGGTATCATCCTATATGCTAAAATCATTTACCCATTTTGACCTTATTTTGGTATGGGGTGTGAGATGTAGGCCTATGCCAAGTTTGTGACATATTTTCCAGTTTTAAGAGTAATTTTTGTCAAATAGCAAGTTCTTATTCCAGAAGCTGGAATTTGGGGGCTTATAAAATACTAGATTACTTAGGCCTTGATTATTGTGTCATGTGTCTCTAATCCATTCCACTGATTCCATTCTTATTTCTTAGCCAGTACCAAATGATTTTGATGCTGCTGCTTTACAGTAAAGTCTTAGGTCTCATGCTTCTAATCCATTATCCTTTGTATTTTTCCATTAATTCCCTTGATATTCTTAACCTTTTATTCTTCTACATGAATTTTATTATTTTTTTTCTATAAAATATTTTTTGGCAGTTTGATTGGTATGTTATTAAACAAGTAGATCAATTTAGTCAGAATTCTCATTTATATTATATTAGGTCAGCCTATCCATAAGCAATTGATATTTTTCCAATTGTTTAGATCTGACTTTATTTTGTGAGAAATATTTTATAATTGTGTTAATATAGTCATTGGGTTTGTCTTGGCAGATACACACTCAAATATTTTATTTTGTCTATAGTTATTTTAAATGGAACTGCTCTTTCTATATATTGCTAATAGACTTATTCAGTAATATATAGAAATTCTGATGATTTATGTGAGTTTATTTTTTATCTTTTACTTTGCTAAAGCTGTTAAATACTTCAAGTAAGTTTTTGGATGATTTTCTAGGATTCTCTTAAGCATAGTGTGTCATATCATCTACAAAGAATAGTAGTTTTATTTTATTGCCTATTTTAATTCTTTAATTTCCTTTTCTTATGTTTACTGCTAAAGACAACATTTCTAGTACAATGTTGAATAACAGTGGTGATAATGGGTATCTTTGTTTCACTGCTGATCTTATTGGGAATATGTTCAGCTTCTGTCCATTCCATATGATACTTGCTGCTGGTTTTAAATAGATACAGCTATTATTTAAAGGAATGTTCCCTTTATCCCTATGTTGTCTAGTCTTTTAATAAGAATGAGTGCTATATTTTGTGAAAACCTTTCTCTGAATCTATTGAGATTATCATATGATTTCTGTAGGTTTTGTTATTTCAATTATGGTAATAGTTTTCTTGATATTGAAGCAGTACTGCATTCCTGGTATAAATCCCATTTGGTCATTTACCTGTTGATAATTTGCTGTAATCTCTTTGATAATATTTTATTTAAAATTTTTACAACGAGCCAAGATAGTGGAGAAGACACACACATCATTCTAAGCTCCTCTTCTGTCCTCACTACTAATCACCAAATTCAGCCTCAGAAATACTGCTTGACTGGTAAAATCCATGAATATTGTGAGTACAACAAATTACCAGCTGAAGATTATCTGGAAGATTACCAGAAATGGTTTGTACTGATTGGTGGGAGCAGGCCAGCACAGTCATGGAGGCAGAAAACAATGACTAGAACACTAAGCAGACCAGGGATGAGGGGGTGAGGTGGAGGGGAATCTCTGCAGGTGGAAAATTTTCAGAGAGGACTCTACCACAGGTTGACTGCTCTGCTTTGGTTGCAAAGCAGTAGACCAGCAGAGAAGTTACACAAACATGAAAGGTAGAGTGTACTTCAAAAAATCACCAGATTTTAACAGGATCTGGCTATACCCTCCCAGCACCAAAAGTGATTCAGCATAGACCACAGCACAACTCTGAAACTGCATTCTGCAACATGGGGCTTTTGCCTAGGGCAATCACACTTCTGCACACCAGGGGGGCTCTGCCCGGGGTGGCCACAAATCTGCACAGCCAGGATGGGGGGCTCTACCTGGGGCAATAGAAATTCCCCAGCTCAGCTGCTTTTTGCAGCCCATTTGCAGGATAGCTACTGTCCATATATCTATTCCTGTTCTGCAGAGAAAGCTAGTAATTTCCTTTCCCTGAAGGCAGACCCTAAGGGCTTTTGAAAAAATGAGTAAAAAAGCCAAGCAAACTCTAACTATTGATAGCTTCTATACAGAAAGAGAGTCCGATTTTTCCTGTGCAGCAAAATGACTGTATGGATATGTATAAATACATTATATTTAACATATTTAATATGTATTGGCCTATCTGCCATCTGGGGGAGTGGGTGAAGGGAAGGAGAGGTGTGAAGATCGCATATTTTTAAATCGGCAGGAGTCAGGAATTCAGATTAGGGGAAAATTGTCAGTCTTTATTCTCAGTGAAGAAGGATCGGAGGTGGAAGAGAATCGGCGATAGCAATGTGTGCAGCTGAGTCAAGAAGCTAGCTAGACCAGCAGCCACACAACCAGGAGCTAGGAGTATTGAACCCAGGCCCAATCTCTCCCAGCTTCTCTTCCTGTCTCTCTCTCTGCCTCCACCCACCAAAATCGTCATTTCCTATACAACACATCAGGATTTGCATGGAGAATGGTCAGGGACCATTCTTTATCCAATCATGTATATTAATAGAGTATAGCCCAATTACTATTTAGCCTCACATACTTGGGACCTCAGTGCATCAACTCAAACCTCAGCCCATTACAGAGGGGAAAAATTGGAACAAAAGGTTTTGCAAGGGTCAATGCTGAAAAATTACCCATGCATACATCTTGTAAATAAAAAGCTATAATAATTTTTATATCAATGTTCTTTAGGCAGATTGGTCTGTAATTTTCTTTCTCTTTTTTGGCTCTTCCTGGTTTAGCTATCAATACCATATTTGTGTAATATATTCAATTTGTCAGAATTCCTTTACTTATTTTTCCAAATAGGTTACATAGTATTGGAATCAATTGTTCCTTAAATGTTTGATAGAATTCACTTGTGAATCTATATGGCCCCAGATATTTTTTCTTAGGGAGTCCATTAAAGGTTTGTTCAATTACTTTTTCTAAAATGGGATTAATTAAGTAATTTATTTCATCTTCTCTTAATATGGGCTATTTTTGTTTTTCTACATATTCATCCATTTTAGTTAGATTATCAGATTTGTTGCTATACATTTGGGTAAAAAAGCTCCCAATTATTGCTTTAATTTCTTTATCATTGATGATATGTTCATCTTTTTCATTTTTGATGCTGGTTTTTTCTTTTCTTTTTTCCTGATAAAATCAAGCAAGGGTTTATCTATTTTATTGCTTTTTCAAAAAACCAACTTGTAGTTTTATTAATTAGTTCAATACTTTTCTTACTTTCAATTTTATTAATCTTTCCTTTGAGTTTCAGAATTTTTAATTTGGTATTTAATTGTGGATTTTTAATTAGTTCTTTTTCTAGCTTTTTTTAGTTGCATGCCCAATTCACTGATCTCTTCTTTTTCTATTTTATTCATGTAGCTATTTAGAGATAGAAAATTTCCCCTGAGAACCACTGTAGTTGAATCCCATAAAAATTTATGTTTTTATGACTTTTTTATAACTTATGTTATCTCATTATTGTCATTCTCCTGGATAGAATTAAGGATTTTTGGGGGTGATTTGTTATTCGATCTACTCATTTTTAGAATAAGAATATTTTAATTCCAGTTGGAATTAAAGTTATTTCTTGAATATAATTTTTATTGCTTTGTGGTCTGAAAAGGAACATTTACTATTTCTTCCTTAATGCATTTGGCTGTGAAGTTTTTATGCCCTGATATATTGTCAATTTTTGTGTAGGTGCCATGTACTGTTGAGAAAAAGGTATATTCCTTTCTGTCTCTATTCAATTTTCTCAAAAGGTCTATCCTATCTAGGTTTTCTAGGATCCTATTAAACTCCCTAATTTCTTTCTCATTTATTTTTGGTTAGATTTGTCTGATTCTGAAAGAGTAAGGTTGAAATAAATCCACTAATATATTTTTCCTGTATACTTCTTCCTGTAACTGGCTTATATACTCAAGGAATTTGTATACTTTACCACTTGCATCCTTTTATCAAGGTGTACTTTCCTCATCTCTTTTAATAAGATCTTTTATTACATTTGCTTTATCTGAGATCAGAATTTCAATCCTTGATTTTTTTTTTATTTCAGCTGTAGTATAATTAATTCTGTTCCAGTCTTTTACATTTACTCTGTATTTGTCTCTCTGTGTCGTGTGTTTTTGTAAATGTCATATTATAGGATTCTATTTTTTAATCCACACTGCTATTTGCTTTCATTTTGTGGGAGAATTCATTTCATTCACATTTACTGTTAATGATTACCAGCTCTGGATTTTCCTACATCTTATTTTCTTCCCTGTATATACTATTTTTCTTTCTTTCCTCCATGTCATTAGTAGTATTTTGATTATTTTTTTATTCACTCAACCCACTACCTTTTCTTCTATCACCCCTTCTTTCATTAGTGTATTTTTTTAACACATTACCTTCTCTTCTATCACCTCCCCCCTTCTTTTACATGTTTTTCCCCTAGTGTTTCTGCTAGCCTTTCTATTCAACCCTTCTCTTTTCTTTCCTCTTTCTCCTCCTATGTCTTTATAGGGTTAGATAAATTTCTATATCCAACTGAATGACTAAGTTATTCCCTTTTATAGCTCAAACTAATTAGATTAGATAAAGCTTCAGACAATGCTCATCCCCCTTTCTTCTTTCTGCATTTTGATCCTCTTCATATAATTTAATTTATCCCATTATACCTACCCTTTCTTCTTTTTCCAGAACAAAACTTTTTAAACCCCTTAATGCCTTTTTTTGATATCATCACACCACATTCCCTTCAGAACCACATCCTCTGTCTATATGATGTTCTCTACCTCCCTTCCCCCATCTGCCTTCAATAACAGATATAGTTCTCAAAAGTTACAGATGTCATTTTCTAATGTAAGGATGTAAGCAGTTTAACCTTTAAATGCTGTATATATATATAATTTCTCCCTGTTTGCCTTTCTATACTTTTCTTGTTTCCTATATTTGCAGATTAAATTTTCTGTTTAGTTCTGTTTTTGTTGTTGTTGTTTCAATAAAAATGACTGAAAGTCTCTTATTTCAATGAAGTTTGATCTCCCCTGAAAGATGGTGCTCAGTCTCACTGGGAAATTACTTCTTGATTGTAAATCTAAGTCCTTTGCCTTTCAGAATGTGGTATTTATGTCCCTGCCAACTTTTATTGTAGAAGCTGCCAGATCCTGGGTAACCTTAATTGTTGCTCCTTCATATTTGAATTGTTTTTTTTTTTCTCCCTTGGCAGTTTGCAGTATTTTTCCTTGACATTGTAATTCTGGAATTTGGCAACAATGTTCCCTGGGGTTTTCCTTGTAGGGTCTCCTTCTGAAAGTGATCAATGGATTCTTTCAATGAATATTTCTCCCCCTCTGTTTCTAGAATATTGGGGTAGTTTTCCTCAATGATTCTTGAAGAATAATATTCAGGCTCTTTTTTGGTTATGGCTTTCAGGTAGTTCAGTAATTTTAAAAATGTCTCTTCTGGATCTATTTCCAGTTCAGCTGTTTTCTGAATAAAGTATTTAACATTTTCTTCCATTTTTTTATTCTTTTAATTTGTTTGATTCTTGCTGTTATAGAGTCATTAACTTCCCTTTGCCCTGTTCTAGTTTAATATATGATTTTCTTAAGTTTGCTATTATATCTCTTTTTTCATTTGGTTAATTCTACTTTTGAATGTATTTTTTTCTTCAGTGTTTTTTTTTCCATTTGCCCGCTGTATTTTTTGCCTTCCTTTTCCAAGCTCTTGACTCTCTCTTGCATATCTATCATTTTTTCTACTTCTTTTATTGCCTTTTAAAGTCTTTTATGAGCACTTCCATAAAGCCTCTTTGGCCTTGAGGCCAATTCATATCACTTTTTGAAATTTCTTCTGCGGACATTTTGTCTTTGAGTTAGTATTTTGTTCTTCTCTGTCACCATAGTAGCTTTCATGATTAAGGTTTTTGTCTGTTTTGTGCTCATTTTCTTTCCTTTCCTTTTGGTATTTCATATATATATATATATATATATATATATATATATATATATATATACATACATACATACATATTTACTTATTTACTTTTATGGTCAAATTCTGCTTCTGGGGTAAAAGAAGCTATCCCAAGCTTCCTTCATAGATGTGAGTCTTGGCTTTGAATACAGAGTCCCCTTGTATTTGTAGGGATAGCTTTGCCTGCTCTTTTCAGGAAACAGCCTGGTTTTCCAGAATTTACCTTCTGAGCTGGGACTGTATTTACTGTACTGATCAGCTCTTTTACTGAGCCAGGATTGAAGATCTCAGTTCCTGATTTATTGTGATTAAGACCCTACCATTAGCTTTCCCAGACCTATCTGGGCTGTGCTGAACACAATTTTCACCCCAGTGAGAATGATCTTTCTTGATGTCTTTCCAGTCTATCTTGAGCTGGTGAGTGGTTTCATTTCATCAGACTCTGTTCAGAAGCTTAGTTTCATGTGATTTTTAAAGTAATTGGGAGAGTTTAAGCAGGTTCCTGTCTTCACCATCGTGGCTCTATTTCTAAAAGCAGTCTTTCCTTTTTTATGCTAAGCACTTTGCAAATATTAATCCTCGCAAATATGAACCCTAAATTCGCCCCCCCCCCCCAGAGAGAGAAAGAGAGAGAGAGAGAGAGAGAGATTTGGAAAGGTATAAAAAAACTTCTAAATTTAGCAAGAAATAAGAGGGAAATAGGAAATAAGAGGCCAGGGGAAAAGGATAAAGGAAGGACTCTTAGAGGAAGGAATTAGGTAAAGGAATAGGAAAACAAGGTGGCAGATAGAAATAAAATAAAGGAGTGAGGAGAGAGAGAATTAATAGAGTGAGAATGATAGTAAACAAAAAATAGGAAGGAAAAAATAAACAACTAATAACTATAACTTAGAATGTGAATAGGACTAGTTTATCCATGACAGAAATGGATAGAGATTTAAACTTTAAATTGAACAATATGGTGCTTTCAGAAAACAATAAAGATGAGAGTGATACACACAGAAAAAATAAAGGGCAAGAACAGAATTTATAATACTAAAAGAAGAAGAGTTAATAATCATGATCTAAGATAAAGTTAAAGCTAAAATAGTTTTAATCAAAAGAGAAAAATAGGGAAATTATGTCTCAGCAATATTATCCAATATTATTTTAAGAACATTTAAAATAACTAGACAATATAAAATACCTGAGAATATAACTGTAAAAACAGGCTCAAGAATTATATGAACATAAACATAAAACACTTTTTATACAAATAAGGTCAGATAGAAACAATTGGAGTAATAAAGCCAATGTAATAAAAATACATTTTTACTTAATTAATCTGTATATTCAATGCCATTCCAATTAAATTATTAAAACAAAATCTTATCAAGTAGAAAAAATAATAACAAAGATCATCTAGAAAAACAAAAGTCAGTAATTTTAAAGAAATCAGGAGAGAAAGATATAAAGAAAAGTCATTCAGGAGTTTCAGACCTTAAACTCCATTATTAGGTATGAGCATTGTAAAATGAATAATCTTAATTACTTTAAATTAAACTTTTCTTTTATAAATAAAACCAATGCCACCAAAAATATGAGAAATGCTGAAAATTGAGGAGAAAAACATTTATAGTTAGTCTCTTAAGATCTTATTGGGTTCAAATATTGCTGTGTTGTAGAAAATGGAAAATGATTGATTTTGAAAAACATGGAAAGACTTGAAATTGTGAAGGAAGATACTATTTATCTTCAGAAAAAAGATAAGTGGGAATATGCATAGTACAGTGTTACATAATGTATATGAGTGTATATGTATATATTCATAGATTTTCTGTACCTATGTTTATATATCTATCTATTTATAATCTATCTCCTGGTTTCACTGAGCCTTCTTTATAGTGAAAGCTGGGGAGGGGAGAAGTAAAAAGTGCATTGCAGAAAACAAAAGAAAAGTTGGGTAGTTTGGAAAACAACATGTAATATTTATAATATAGGTTTTCTTGAAATTGAAGTTTATTTTTTATATTGAATCTCATAGTCTGCTGTATATATGGCAATATTTTTTCTCATTTTGTATTTAAGTTTAAAATAATAAAAAAATTTATACACAAAAAATAAAGTTAGAATTCTATTAGGGCAACTAGATGATGCAGTCTATAGAATGCTGGGATTGGAATCAGGAAAACTTATCGTCATGAGTTCAAATTCAGTCTCAGACACTGAATATCTGTGTGATCTTTGGCAAATCATTTACCCCTCTTTTCATTATTTTTTTCATCTATAAAATGATCTGGGAAGAAAATGATAAAATACTCCAGTGTCTTTGGCAAGAAAATCCCAAATAATATCATGAAAAGACAGAAACATCTGAGCAATAGCTTTTGTGTAGTTCTTTAAGTTATATAAAATACTTAGATTTCATCTTATTTGGTTTTTCACAAGAACAGGTATCTATTATTAATATCTTATTTTATATTTGAGGTAGCAGAGGTTGTTACTTATTAAGCTGCAAAGCTAGTAATTTTCTGAAGCTCAATATGAATTCAGATCTTCCTGAAGAATTGATGTATCACTTTTATCCACACACCAATTTGTTACCTCCAGAGGCAATTTTCAGCTCCAAATCTGTCTGTTCCTATGTAAAAAGGAGAGGGAGAGGTATACATACATATATATATATATATATATATATATATATGTATATATATACATGTATATATACATGTATATATACATATATATATATATATATATATATGATAACCAATAAAAACAACAAAAAGAATGAACAAAACCAAACCAATTTTACGAGCAAACAAGAAGGTAAGCCATAGTATAGTGGGCAGAGAGAGACAGAGACAGAGAGGGAGAGAGAGAGAGAGATGACAATAGAAAAAAGCTATTAAAAATAAGAGGAATGTTTACCTGCATTAGTGGGGAACTTGAGGTTGCATGACATCATATTTAACTGATATGATTTGTTTTACTGAACTGCATTTTAAAATTTTTTTCCATCTCTCTCTTTTTGAAATTTTTGTTCTAAGAGATGAATCTTTGTAGTAGTTTATTATAGTATGTATTTATTCCAAAACAAAGAGATATAAAAACAAAAGTTATCAGAAATTATTTTTATAAGAGGAATAAAAAAGGCAATATAAGAGACAATAGATACAATTATTACTCTCCCTTTGTCTTTGGTTCCCTTGGTGAGAACACTCTAAAACTCCCAAGTGCTTTCTGGAAAAGGTTTGGATTTTACTCTGATCTCTTAGCATCAACCTTACCCTGCTGCTCAGCAATTCATTTAGCAGAAGACATGGCAATTGGTTAGGTTTGAAATCTTTATAGGTTGGATTAATGATTACCAAATACAAGGGCAATATCCATAACGAGCTTAGAAAAACAGCATAGCTTGATTTTCATGTGGTTCAAATTGTGATCTTAATGTTAATTGGCTACTTTCATATGGGCTTTCTTTGTATTTTCTTGCTTGGCTTTTTTCATCAGTCCTGTTGTTTCCTTTCCATTATTGCACATGTTTTATGAGTGGTGATTTATTTGTGTGTTCTGGATTTGATTTATTTTTGCACTATACATTTTTTTAAGATTAGAAATTAGATTTTTTGAAAGGATTATGCTGAAAATATAAGATTGGTACTGTGCATAGTCAGCGAGCCCACCAATCTAGAATAACCTTGACCTATGAGAAAGCCTAATGATCTTTTTTTTCCTCCTACAGAATATAATTTAACATTGTTGCATTACATGGTTATAATTAGAATGTGTGTGTATGTATGTGTATTTATTGCAGGCTTCTTTTTTTATTCCCACTCTGCTTTACATGTACACAAACATTCTAAACAAAAATATCTTTACTTTAAGCTTTCATTAATCCATGAATAGTTGCTTCTAAAGAGGAAGCAAGGCATAGTGGATAGAGAGGGTTAGGAAAATCTCAGTTCAAGCTTTGTGGCTATGGGCAAGAAATCTTTCAGCTCTCTCTCCATTCCTCTTTTTCTTCCCTCTCTCCATCCAGTTCTGTAAAGAAAAGGGTCCTATTTGCTGACCTGGCTTGGTGAAGTAAATTATTCTATCAGAAACTACCAACACAGATGAAATTGCAGGTCCAAAAATAGCACCCCATAATTCACCCCCAAGAAAGAGAGAAGATTTAACAAATTGCCTCCATCTCAATCCTACATTTCAATGTTATCCTACTTTCCACTTCCTCTACCTCCCCCCCAAATAATATTTATCTATTAGTAGGCAACTTGGCATAATGGAACAAGAGCTGGAATAATAATAATAAAAACACCCTGAGTTTGAATCATATCTCAGACATAATTGTTATAGTATGGGTCATCCACTTAATGTTCCGAAATTTCAATTTCATGATATTTAAAACTTGAACTGGGAAAACAGATTTTAAAACTGGAAGTTTCTTAAAAGTCATGTTGTGATTTTTCTGAGATCATACTGGTATTTAATAGTGCTAAGATTATAACTTAAGCCCTCTGATTCCAAATCTAGCCCTCTTCTAACAACACTATATTGTATATGCTTTACCTTATTTTATACAGCTATTATGAGAAAAAACCTTTGTTATTCTTGAACATGAGTCATTAATTATTATTTCATAGTGTGACTAAATTGCAGAGTTTGGGGTCCTATCTGATATCCTAGATCAAAAAAAATGTGGAAAGTGGAGGAGATATCTTTAAGGTTACCTTCTTCTCCCAACAAATCCTAAAGCCTCAAAATACAATTTGCTTTATTTAATTTAAATTCATCTCAAGTGTCTGGTTCCCTTTTGTGTCTCCCATCTCATTGTTTCTCTCACCTTTATCCAATGATTCGTGTATCAAGGATACATTCACTCACGCTGTCATAGAATCATGAAATATAGAAATGAAAGAGACCTTAAGGATCCAATCCAAGCCCCTCACTTGACAAGCAATCCTTTGCTAAGAGTTCCCTTCCACTACTAAGAGCCCAGTGAGGATAACTGGGATTCTTATTTGGGGATTTTCTATATTTCTATCTCATTTGCTGTCATTTAATATGGCACCACCAAATGGATTGTCACCAATACTCCGTGCCAACACATGGATCAAGAGGCTTAGTGTATGAAAGTCAAGGTAAATAATAACCACTTATAGTACTTTGTGATTTGTAAAGCACTTTACATAATACCTCATTTGATTCTAAGATCACTATTCTTCCTTTTTCTTTTTCCTCTACTTATGTTTCTACTTTTTCTATTTCTTCCTTCTTTCCTTTCCTTTTCTTCTTTCTTCTCTTCTTTTTCTTCAACTGAGAAAAAACAAAACTCAGCAAAGTCATGGGACTTACCAGGAATGCTTATTAAACAAGTGCCTGAGGAAGAATTTGAACATTTGTCTTCCTGACTACAGATCTGCTTTCTTTCCATTATTCCATCTTGATGTCTCATGAGTAGACCTCTTATCAAAAGCCCTAGAACATAATAATTGCTGCTGAAAAGCAGAATCCTGGATAAAACCAGGTATTTATATTCATATTCTGCATGACACATGCTATTTCTGTGCCTCTAAGGTTAGTTCATAAATATATCTTCTACCAAGATCCTTTATATCTCTACTTTATAACCTGACTTCTGTACTATCTGGTTCTTTTTCCCATAGTGCAGTCACTTTTAAGACAGTTTTCCAAGAGATAGCCCAATTCCTCTTTGCTATTCTATGGGTCTTTATACCTATGCTCCTTTCTTCTTTTCCATAACTCCCAGTTCTGATGATTTGGTTATCCACTCAAAAATTCATGTTTTCTTCCTCCCAACAAATGAGATTCAATTGCCTCATTTGAACACAAAAAGTCATAAGGAATACTCCCTCTTTCAGTGGTCTTCAGGGTTTTATATTCTCTTTCTAATCCCTACCTTCTCATAATATCTCTTCATATAGTTGATCAAAATACTCCTTAGAAGCTGTGCAGTCCTGTGATACATAGGATCAGATCATTTCTTTTCAGCAAGGGTTTAAGAGGAAGAGAAAATATTTGAAATCTCTGTTACAGACAGATGAAGAAATTGAAGTGATGAGAGATCCTAATTTAAGGATCTTAGGTCTTAGAGCTTAGATTCCTTGATTATTTAGTCCTTACTAGCTTTCTTTTTTCCCTTTTTTAAAACAATTTAAACCCTTTTAAACAGAAATTAAGAATTTTACTCTTAATTGTGTAAAAAAAAGTTGTTGGCTTTTTTTTTTCTTTCCCTCTTCCTCTCTGTTCTCTTAGAGCATAGTGAATTGGAAGAATCATGGCTACAGAGTCAGAAAACCTAGGTTCATATTCTCTCCTCTGACATCACCTTGGTAATATTAGGCAAACTATTTAATTACTCTAGTCTTCAATTTTCTCCTATAGAAAATGATGGGATTTGAACTAGATAACATTTGGCACCTAAATCTATGATTCTATGATGATCCACCCATTCTCTTATTGTGAATGTTGAGGATGATGGTGACAGGACCACATACAGTTTACCTAGAGTGCCAGCTGCCTCAATCTCCTTTATTTATTAATCAACAAATATGTATTAGACACACGTGAAATTTATATTTATTGAAGATTAAAAGACACCTGGCCTTTACCCTTCCCATTGTGAAGTAGGGAAAATCAGCTGTATGTGTTTCCTGAAGGATCTTATTTGCAAAAAGGAGAGAATGATTGGGTATATACAAAGCAGGGATGGGGCTGACTTGCAGTATCTTCAACTTTACATTGGAGGAATTCCTATGAGGATGCAGGGAACTCTGAGAAGCTTACAGAAGTGTCCTTGTGTTTGCATGAATTTATGACAGTATTGATATTATCACAATTATTATAGTATACACTATCAGAAAAAAAAACACCTTAGAATTGATACTATTCTTGAATATGTTTTTCTAGTTCTTTTTTTTCTATGTATATCTCTGGCTAAGTATATATCTATGTATATATACTATGTCCTCACTGAATATATTTTCTTTTGCTTTTTTTTCATTTTCCAGAGAACTCACCAATAGTAATGAAACACCCCAAAAATTGTTTGCCTGTCTTAAAGTAATACTGATTGTAGTCATTTATAAAAATTACTTACCAATTATGACCCAATTATCATATGATTAATAAACTATTTTTTCAGGCCTTTAATATGTATCAGATAAAAATAAATTTTATTGGAAGACAACACTAAAATTTTTCTGCATCACGCCTTCTATAATCAATAAAGTATAGTCATCTATTCATAGCTTGAAAGTAAAATTAGAGGTGATCTTGATTGGTATATTTGTTAAAAAAAAAAAAAGTCATCTAGTTATTAGAAACGAAAATTCCAAAGAACCTAGTTGCTTATTGTAGCTATTCTTAGTCAAAGACTTAGTCTTAGTCAAACATTCTGAGGTGTTATGATTCATCAAACAGTTCAACAAGAACGGTAGTCAAGTGTTAAAATCTTATAGAACATTTGCTGTAATTTATCTATTCACAATTAAAGAGATTAACTCAAGAAACAATCAACCTTGTGCCAGAGCATGCTCAAACAGATTAAAAAAATCCAACGTCTAAATATTCAGTAAGATACATTAGAAAGTACAAATGCTACAAATTAGGGTTTGATTTATTGTTTTCTCAATTGTCTAAACTTAAGGAAATGATAGAAAAATTTTAATTAAAATAAAAATAATAAACTTTGAGGTGAGTCATGTGCACATTTTCAAATCAGTTATTTAGTTCCAATTTATGGAATATCAGGAACATTTAAGGGTGCCTTGTCAGTAACTAAATGACTAGGAATACATTTCATTAGAAAGGATATTTATTCGTAATATTTTTAAAAATTAAGTTTTCCATAGCAGAATACCTATTTGATAGTTTGATGAATTTTATGGACTCTTAGAATAGAGAGACTTAATTAAACCTCAGTTTCTCAGTCATTCAAAAACTCAATCGCACTGGTGATCAGCATGTATAGGAGTTTTGACTGGCTCTCTTTTCAAATTGGTTTGATAAGCATCTCTTAAACAACCTGGCCCTCTCCTCCCAGAATTCCATCATATTGATGGCAGACTTAATTCAGGCACTTGATTTGGATTAGCATCATACTTCTCAGTACTTCTGAGTGCAATTGGTGCACCAGCCTCAGACTCCCCAATAACAAGTATTGTAAGCATACAGCATAGTGCCTGGCAGAAAATGTCTTTTAACACATAAAATAAAATGCATAGTGTTGCAAAAAAAAAAAATCAGCCATATTGGAATACAGTTATCAACATAAACTCACACATACACATTCATATTCATGGACCCTATATTAAGAATGGTTGGGGGTGGGGGGGAGCCAAGATGGTGGAGAAGGGACACATGACTTTCTAAGCTCCTCTCATATCCTCATTACCTATTTTTTAAATCAGCCTCAAGAATAGTGCTTGACTGGTAAAATTCACAAAGACTGGAAATACAACAACTTACCACCCAAAGATAATCTGGAAGATCATCAGAAAAGGTTTGTCCTGAGCAGCAGGAACAGACCAGCACAGGCAGGGACAGAACGAGAGGCTAGCATTTGGAGCAAGCCAAGAGCTGGGGCGGCCTCTATGGTTGGAAGGTCATAACACAGCTCTGTAGTGGCATTTTGCAGCAGGGGCTTTTAAATCCCCATAGCAAGAAGCACACCCTGGGGCAGCCTCTAATATGCATAATGAGGGGCTCAGCCTGGAGCAGTGGAATTTCCCCAGCTCAACTATGCTTCCCAGGCAGAGACACTTCCAGTGCAGTGTGGGATAAGGCAATAGTTAATACTCAAAGCAAGCTTTTGTGGAGGGAAAGGGGGGGGCAGTGATACTTTCGCTGTTCAGTCTCTAGTCCAAAGGCAGTTGCTAATCCTCACAGCAGGGCTCCTCACACTTCCACAGCTTGGCAGTGATACCAAGGTCTAGTCACATCTGGGTAGAGCTTTTCCCACAGCACTCCCACAGTTCAGCTGCTCTATGCAGCCCATTGACAGGACAGCTATTGTCTATACCTATCCCTGCTCTATAGAGGAAGCTGGGAACCTCCTTGCCCTGAAGGTAGATCCTAAAGGCTTTTAAAAAATGAGAAAAAAAAATCAAAAGGACAATTGATAGCTTCCATACAGAAAGAGAGCAGGTTTCAACCCCGAGGAAACTAATAGCAGACTGTCTCCAGACAATATCCCAAAGGGGGATGTAACCTGATACCCAACACAAAAAGCAGTCCTAGAAGAAACTATAAAAAAATCTTAAAAGAGAACTAGAAGAAAAATAGGAAAAGGAAAGAAAAGCTATGTAAGAGAGCAACAACTTCCTGAAATGTGAATTGGAAAAGGTAAAGAACTCCCAGGAAAGCAGGATTTGTGAACTGGAAAAAGAAAATAACTCAGTAAAAAAAAATTTAGCAAAATGGAAAAAAAATACCATAGAGCAAAACAACTCATTTAAAAATTCAATTGGACATATATAAAAAGAAGTAAAAAAAGCTAATGAAAAATATAACTTGTTGAAAATCAGAAATGAACAAATAGAAATGAATGCTTTATTGAGACACCAAGAATCAGTCAAGCAAAACCAAAAAAAAAAAAAAAAAAAAAAAAAAAAAAAAAAAAAAAAAAAAAAAAAAAAAAAAAAAAAAAAAAAAAAAAAAAAAAAAAAAAAAAAAAAAAAAAAGAAAGAAAGAAAAGAAAAGAAAAAATAGAAAACAAAATGTTAAATACCTACTTGGGAAAATAACAGACCTGGAAAATAGATGTAGGGGAGATATCTAAGGATTATTGGACTCCCTGAAAATCATGATGAAAAAAAAAAAAGCCTAGATGCTATTTTTCACTAAGTCATCAAAGAGAACTGCCCAAATGTTGTAGAAACAGAGGGTAAAATAGACATTGAAAGAATTCATCAATCACCTACTGAAGGAGATCCCAAAATCCAAACTCCAAGAAATATTGTGGCTAAATTTCAGAACTATCAGACCAAGGAAAAAATACTACAAACAGCCAGAAAAAAAAAAAAAAAAAACAAAAAAAAAAACAAATACAGAGGAGCCACAATAAGGATTACTCAAGATCTAGCCATGTCCACATTAAAGGGCCTGGAATCTGATATTCTGAAAGGCTAAGGAACTTGGTATGCAGCCAAGAATAACTTACCCAGCCAAAATGAGCATTTTTTTTCCTATGGAAGAAGATAGACATTCAATGAAATAGGTGAATTCCATTTTTTTCTGATGAAAAAAAAACAGATCTAAACAAAAAGTTTGACCTCCAAATTAGGACTCAAGAGAATCATAAAAAAGTAAAAAGAACTCTTGGGAACAATATTTTTTATGAGTATACATAAAGAGTACATGCATAATTTCATTTTACTGTTATAATATAAAAAAAGGATCTTGAGGTAGAAAGGAAATTGTACCAGAAAAAGAGAAAGTGGAGGTACTACATCTCACAAAAAGGCAAAGGAAATCTATTATATCTGAGGAAATGACTGGAGGGGGATGAACATAGTGTGAATCTTACTCTCATCAGAACTGCCTCAAAGAGAAAATATTAGACATATTTGGTTTAAAGAGAAACTTCTCCTACCTCATTGAAAAGTGGGAGGGGAAAAGCAAAAAGGGAAGGAATAGGCTAAATAGAAGGGAATACAGAAATTATAAGGGAAATGGTTTAAGAAAAGGGAGGGACTCTAAGGGGGGTATCCTAAAGACAGGGAGCGGTGTGAGGCAAGTAGTGCTCATAAATTTAATACTGGGGAGGTGGGTAAAGGGGAAAGGAAAGAGAAAAACATAATCTGGGGTTAACAAGATGGCAGGAAATGCAGAATTAGTCATTTTAACCATAAATGTCAATGGAGTAATTTCCCCCATAAAGCAGAGGAGGATAGCAGACTGGATTAAAAGCCAGAATCTTACATATTTTTTTTTTTTACAGGAAACACACTTGAAGCAAGGAGATACATATAGAGTAAAGGTTAAAAAGCTGGAGCAGAATGTACTATACTTTGGGTGAAGCCAAAAAAGCAAGGGTAGTCATCCTGATCTCAGACCAAACAAGAACAAAAATTGATCTAAATAGAGATAAGGGAAGGCACTATATCTTTTTTTCCATTTTTTTATTATAACTTTTTATTGACAGAGCATATGTCTGAGTAATTTTTTACAACATTATCCCTTGCACTCACTTCTGTTCCGACTTTTCCCTTCTCTCCCTTCATCCCCTCCCCTAGATAGCAAGCAGTCTTATACATGTTAAATATGTTATAGTATATCCTAGATACAAAATATGTGTGCAGAACCAAACGTTCTCTTGTTGCACAGGGAGAATTAGATTCAGAAGGTAAAAATAACCTGGAAAGAAAAATAAAAATGCAAACAGTTTACAATCATTTCCCAGTGTTCCTTCTCTGGATGTAGCTGCTTCTGTCCATCCTTGATCAACTGGAAATGAGTTAGATCTTCTCTTTGTTGAAGACATCCACTTCCATCAGAATACATCCTCATATAGTATTGTTGTTGAAGTACATAATGATCTCCTGGTTCTGCTCATTTCACTTAGCATAAGTTCATGTAAGTCTCTCCAAGCCTCTCTGCATTCATCCTGCTGGTCATTTCTTTTTTTTTATTATAACTTTTTATTTACAAGATATATGCATAGGTAATTTTTCAGCATTGACAGTTGCAAATCCTTTTGTTCCAACTGTTTCTGAAGGCACTATATCTTGCTAACTGTTAGCATAGATAAAAAAGCAATATTAATAGTAAACATATATGCACCAAGTGAAATAACATCTAAATTCCTAAAGAAATTAAGAGACCTGCAAGAAGAAATAGACTGCAAAACTATAATAGTGGGAGATCTCAACCTTGAACTCTCAAAATTAGATAAATCCAATCACAAAATAAATAAGAAAGAAGTTAAAGAGGTAATAGAACACTAGAAAAATTAGGTGTGATAGATCTTTGGGGAAAAGTAAATGAAGATAGAAAGATGTACATTTTCTTTTTGGCAGTTCATGGAACCTATACAAAAATTGAATATATATTAGGACATAAAGACTTCAAATTCAAAAGCAGAAAGGCAGAAATATTAAATGCATCCTTTTCAGATCACAATGCAATAAAAATTACATTCAATAAAAAGCCAGGGGAAAATAGACCAAAAAGTAATTGGAAACTAAATAATCTCATTCTAAAGAATGATTGAAAGAAACAGCAAATCATAGACACAATTAATAATTTCACCCAAGAAATTGACAATAATGAGATGACATACCGAAATGTGTGGGATGCAGCCAAACTAATAAGGGTACATTTTACATGTTTAGAAGCCTACTTGCATAAAATAGAGACAGAGAAAATCAATGAATTGGGCTTGCAACTAAAAAAGCTAGAAATAGAGCAAATTAAACTCCCCCAACCAAACACTAAACTTGAAATTCTAAAAACAAAAAGAGAGATTAATAAAATTGAAAGTTAAAAAAACTATTGAATTAATAAATAAAACTAAGAGGTAGTTCTATGAAAAAAACAACAAAATAGATAAACTCTCGGTAAATTTGATTAGAAAAAGGAAAGAGGAAAATCAAATTGTTAGTCTTAAAAATGAAAAGGGAGAACTTGCCACTAATGAAGAGGAAATTAGGGCAATAATCAGGAGTTACTTTCCCCAACTTTATGCCAATAAATTTGATAACATAAATGAAATGGATGAATACTTTCAAAAAATACAGGTTACCCAGATTAAGAGGAAGAAACAAATAGGTTAAATTCATGGGTCCTCAAACTTTTTAAATAGGGGGCCAGTTCACTGTCCCTCAGACTGTTGGAGTAAAACAAAAACTTTGCTTTGTGGGCCTTTAAATAAAGAAACTTCATATTCCTGGATGAGGGGGATAATCGTCCTCAGCTGCTGCATCTGGCCCATGGGCCATGGTTTGAGGACCTCTGTTAAATAGTCCCATTTTAGAAAAAGAAATAGAAAAAGCTATTGATCAACTCCCTAAGAAAAAATCCCTAGAAGCAGGTGGATTTACATGTAAATTTTACCAAACATTTAAAGAACAATTAACTCCAATGCTATATAAACTATTTGAAAAAAATAGGGATTGAAGGAGTCCTACCAAATTCCTTTTGTGACACAGACATGGTACTGATACCTAAAACGGGTAGGACGAAAACAAAGAAAATTGGTCTATAAACCAATTTCCCTAATGAATATTGATGCTAAAATCTTAAATAAAATATTATCAAAAAACTTACAGAAAATCACCCCCAGAATAATACACCATGACCAAGTAGGATTTATACCAGGAATGCAGGGCTGGTTCAATATTAGGAAAACTATTGACATAATTGACTAAACCAATAACCAAATTAACAAAAAACATATGATCATCTCAATAGATGAAGAAAAAACATTTGATAAAATCCAACATCCATTCCTATTAAAATCACTAGAGAGTATAGAAATAAATGGATTTTTCCTTAAAATAATCAGTGCCATCTATTTAAAACCATCAGTAAGCATCATATATAATGGGGATAAACTGGAACCATTCCTAATAAAATCAGGAGTGAAATAATGTTGCCCACTATCACCTTACTATTCAATATTGTATTAGAAGGGCAAGCTTTGGCAATAAGAGAGGAAAAAGAGATGAAAGGAATTAGAGTAGGTAATAAGGAAATCAAATTATCACTGTTTGAAGATATGATAGTATTCTTAGACAACCCCAGAGATTCTGCTAAAAAGCTATTAGAAATAAGCCACAACTTTAGAAAAGTTGCATTATACAAAAGGAATCCACATAAATCCTCAGAATTTTTATACATCACTAACAAAATCCAACAGCAAGACATACAAAGAAAAATTCCATTTAAAATAATTGTTGATAATATAAAATATTTGGGAATCTATCTGCCAAAGGAAAGTCAGGAACTATATGAGCAAAACTACAAAACGCCTTCCACACAAATAAAGTCAGATCTAAACAACTGGAAAAATGTTGAGTGCTCTTGGATAGATTGAGCAAATATAATAAAGATGACAATACTGCCTAAACTAATCTATTTATTTAGTGTTATACCAATCAGATTTCCAAGAAACTATTTTAATGACCTAGAAAAAATAACAACAAAATTCATTTGGAAGAACAAAAGGTCAAGAATTTCAAGGGAACTAATAAAAAAAATCAAATGAAGACCTAGTTGTACCTGATCTAGAACTATGTTACAAAGCAGTGGTCATCAAAACCATTTGGTATTGCCTAAGAAACAGTCTAGTTGATCAGTAGAATAAATTAGGTTCACAGGGCAAATTAGTCAATAGCTATAACAATATAGTGTTTGGCAAACCCAAAGACCCCAACTTTTGGGATAAGAATTCATTTTGACAAAAACTACTGGGAAAATTGGAAATTAGTATGGCATAAACTAGGCATGGTCCCATATTTAACAATGTACCCCAAGATAAGATCAAAATGGATTCATGATTTAGGCAAAAAAAATGTGATTATAAATAAATTCGAAGAATATAGGATAGTTTACCTTTCAGACTTGTGGAGGAGGAAAGAATTTGTGACCAAAGAAGAACCAAAGATTCTTGTTTATCACAAAATAAAAAAAAATGATTATATCAAGTTAAAAAGCTTTTGTACAAACAAAACTAATGTAGACAATGATTAGAAGGGAAACAATAAACTGGGAAAACATTTTTACAGTCAAAGTTCTGATAAAGGCTTCATTTCCATGATAAAGGCCTCATTTCCAAAATATATAGAGAATTGACTCAAATTTATAAAAAATCAAGCCGTTCTCCAATTGATAAATGGTCAATGATATGAACAGATAATTTTCAGATGATGAAATTGAAACTATTTTTACTCATATGAAAAGTGTTCCAAATCATTACTGTTCAGAGAAATGCAAATTAAGGAAACTCTGAGATATCACTACATACCTTCATATTGGCTAAGATGACAGAAAAAGACAATGACAAATGTTGGAGGGGATGAAGGAAAACTGGGAGACTGATGCATTGTTGGTGGAGTTGTGAACATATCCAACCATTCTGGAGAGTAATCTGAAACTATACTCGAAAGTTATCAAACTGTGCATATCCTTTGACCCAGCAGTGTTACCACTGAGATTATCTCCCAAAGAGATATTAAAGAAGGAAAAGGACCCATATGTACAAAAATGTTAGTGGCAGCCTTTTTCATAGTAGCTAGAAAGTAGAAATTGAGTGGATGCCCATAAACTGGAGAATGACTGAGTAAATTGTGATATATGAATGTTATGGAATATTATTGTTCTGTAAGAAATGACCAGCAGGATGAATACAGAGAAACTTAGAGAGACTTACATGAAGTGATGCTGAAATGTGTAGAGTGAAATGAGTAGAACCAGGAGATCTTATACACTTCAACAACAATACTATATGAGGATCAATTCTGATGGAAGTGGCTATCTTTGGCAATGAGAGGATGCAAATCAGTTCTAATTAATCAGTGATGAATAGAAGCTACACCCAGAGTAAGAGTGTGGACCACAACATAGCATTTGCATTCTTTCTGTTGTTTACTTGCATTTTTAGTTTTTCTTCCCGGATTATTTTTACCTTCTTTCTAAATCTGATTTTTCTTGTGCATCAAGATAACTGTATAAATATGTATACATATATTGTATTTAACATATATTTTAACATGTTTGACATGTATGGGACTATCTGCCATCTAGAGGGTGGAGGGGAGGAGGGGAAAAGTTGGAACAGAAGTGTTTGCAGGTGTCAGTGTTGAAAAATTACCCATGCATATGTTTTGTCAATAAAAAGCTATAATAATAAAAAATATCTTTGCTTGGCCCAAGTATATGTTTAGGATTTGTTAATATCTAGTATGGTGATGCAGTGGATAGAGTGCTGGGTCTGGAATAACCTCTAGATGACACAATTTCTATTTGCTTCATTTTCCTTAAGTGTAAGGTGAGGAGGGTAGCACATCCACTTTGTAGGGTTATTTTAAATATCAAATGAAATAATTGTAAAGCATTTAACACAATGCCTTGAATATAATAGATGATACATACATATATATATATATATTTATATATATATATATATATATATATATATATAAATATATATATATATATATATTCCTCCCCTCACCCAATACTTACAGTTACTGTCAATTGATTTATTCAAAAAGTGTTATTAACTAACAAAGAATTCTTAATTGGAGTGAAGAAAACAAAAGTCACTTCCCATATTACATTTTATTACTAGAGAACATTCTTTATTATTATTATTATTATTATTATTGTAACTTTTTATTGACAGAATCCATGCCAGGGTAATTTTTTTACAACATTATCCCTTGCACTCACTTCTGTTCCGATTTTTCCCTCCCACCCTCCACCCCATCCCCTAGATGGCAAGCAGTCCTATCTATGTTGAATATGTCCTAATATATCCTAGATACAATGTATATGTGCAGATCCAAACAGTTTTCTTGTTGCACAGGGAGAATTGGATTCAGAAGGTAAAAATAACCCGGGAAGAAAAACAAAAATGCAAACAGTTTACATTCATTTCCCAGTGTTTTTTCTTTGGGTGTAGCTGTTTCTGTCCATCATTGATCAATTGAAACTGAATTAGGTCTCTTTTTCAAAGAAACCCACTTCCATCAGATTATATCTTCATACAGTATCGTTGTTGACGTATATAATGATCTCTTGGTTCTGCTCATTTCACTTAGCATCAGTTCATGTAATTCTCTCAAAGCCTCTCTTATACATCCTGCTGGTCATTTCTTAAAGAACAATAATATTCTATAACATTCATATACCACAATTTACCCAACCATTCTCCAATTGATGGGCATCCATTTATTTTCCAGCTTCTAGCCACTACAAACAGAGCTGCCACAAACATTTTGGTACATACTGCTCCTTTTCCCTTCTTTAGTATCTCCTTGGGGGTATAAGCCCAGTAGAAACACTGCTGGATCAAAGGGTATGCACAGTTTGGTAACTTTTTGGGCATCATTCCAGATTGCTCTCCAGAATGGTTGGATTCGTTCACAGCTCCACCAACAATGTATCAGTGTCCCAGTTTTACCGCATCCCTCCAACAATCATCATTATTTTTCCTGTCATCTTAGCCAACTGAAGGTGTGTAGTGGTATCTCAGAGTTGTCTTAATTTGCATTTTCTGATTAATAATGACTTGGAACACTCTTTCATATGAGTGGTAATAATTTCAATTTCATCATCTGAAAATTTGTCTGTTTATTCCTTTGACCATTTATCAATTGAGAATGGCTTGGTTTCTTATAAATTAGAGTCAATTTCTATATATTTTGAAATGAGCCTTTATCAGAACCTTTTAACTGGAAGATGTTTTCCAGTTTATTGCTTCCCTTCTAATCTTGTTTACATTAGTTTTGTTTGTACAGAAGCTTTTTAATTTGATGTAATCAAAATTTTCTATTTTGTGATCAATAATAGTCTCTACTTTGTCTTTAGTCACAAATTTCTTCCTCCTCCACAAGTCTGAGAGATAAACTATCCTATGTTCCTCCAATTTGTTTATAATCTTGCTCTTTATGTCTAAATCATGGACCCATTTTGATCTTATCTTGGTATGCGGTGTTAAGTGTGGGTCTATGCCTAATTTCTGCCATACTAATTTTCAGTTATCCTAGCAGTTTTTGTCAAATAAATTCTTATCCCAAAAGTTAGGATTTTTGGGTTTGTCAAACACTAAATTGCTATAGTTGACTATTCTGTCTTGTGAACCTAACCTGTTCCACTGATCAACTAATCTATTTCTTAGCCAATAGCAAATTGTTTTGGTGACTGCTGCTTTATAATATAGTTTTAGATCACGTACAGCTAGCCCACCTTCATTTGATTTTTTTTAATTCTTTTGAGATTCTTGACCTTTTATTATTCCATATGAATTTTGTTTTCATTTTTCTAGATCATTAAAATATTTTCTTGGAAGTAATGATTGCATAGACTAAATAAATAGATTAGTTTAGGGAGTATTGTCATCTTTATTATATTCACCGACCTATCCAGGAGCACTTAATATTTTTCCAATTGTTTAAGTCTGACTTTATTTGTGTGGAAAGTTTTTTGTAATTTTGCTCATATAATTCCTGACTTTCCTTTCGTAGATAGATTCCCAAATATTTTATGCAGTCGACAATTATTCTGAATGGAATTGCTCTTTGTATCGCTTGCTATTGGATTTTGGTGGTGATAGATAAAAATGCTGAGAATTTATGGGGATTTATTTTATAACCTGCCACTTTGCTAAAGTTATGGATTATTTCTAATAGCTTTTTCATAGAATCTCTAGGGTTCTCTAAGTATACCATCATATCATCTGCAAAGAGTGAGAGTTTGGTTTCCTCTCTGCCTATTCTGATTCCTTTAATCTCTTTCTCGACTCTTATTGCTGAGGCTAGTGTTTCTAATACAATATTGAATAATAATGGTGACAGTGGGCAACCTTGTCAGTCCAGATCTTACTGGGAAAGATTCCTGTTTTTCCCCATTGCATATGATGCTTACTGATGGTTTTAAATAGATGCTCCTGACTATTTCAAGAAAAAGTCCATTTATTCCTATACTGTCAAGTGTTTTTATTAGGAATGGATGTTGGATTTTATCAAATGTTTTTTCTGCATCTATTCAGATGATCATATGGTTTTTGTTAGTTTGCTTATTGATATAGTCAATTATGCTAATAGTTTTCCTAATATTGAACCAGCCCTGCATTCCTGGTATAAATCCTACTTGGTCATAATGTATTATCCTAGGAATGATTTTCTGTAATCTTTTTTCTAGTATTTTATTTAAGATTTTAGCATCAATATTCATTAGGGAGATTGGTCTATACTTTTCTTTCTCTGTTTTCAGCCTACCTGGTTTAGGTATCAGTACCATGTCTGTGTTGTATAAGGAGTTTGGTAGGACTCCTTCAGTCCCTATTTTTTCAAATAGTTTATATTACATTGGAGTTAATTGTTCTTTAAATGTTTGGTAGAATTCACATGTAAATCCATCTGGTCCTGGGGATTTTTTATTAGGGGTGAATAGCTTATTCTATTTCTTTTTCTAAGATGGGACTGTTTAGGATATTTACTTGTTCCTCTGTTAATCTGGGCAAGCTATATTTTTGAAGATATTCTTCCATTTCATTTAAGTTGTCGAATTTATTGCCATAAAGTTGGGCAAACTAATTCCTAATTATTGCTCTAATTTCCTTTTCATTAGTGGGATTCTCCTTTTTCATTTTAAGACTAACAATTTGATTTTCCTCTTTCCTTTTTTAATCAGTTTACTAAGGGTTTGTCTATTTTGTTGGTTTTGCATAGAACCAAGTCTTCGTTTATTAATTAATTCAATAGTTTTTACTTTCAATTTTATTGATCTCTCCTTTTATTTTTAGAATTTCACGTTTAGTGTTTGACTGGGGGTTTTTAATTTGTTCCTTTTCTAGCATTTTTAATTGCAAGCCCAGGTCGTTGACCTTCTCTTTCTCTGTTTTATGTAAGTAAGCCTCTAGAGATATGAAATTTCCCCTATTACGCTTTGCTGCATCCCACACATTTTGTTATGATGTCTCATTATTGTCATTTTCTTGGGTGAAGTTATTAATTATGTCTATGATTTGCTGTTTCACCCAATCATTCTTTAGTATGAAATTATTTAGTTTCCAATTATTTTTGGTCTACTTTCCCCTGGCTTTTTTTTGAGTGTAATTTTTATTGCATTGTGGTCTGAAAAGGATGCATTTACTATTTCTGCCTTACTGCATTTGAGTTTGAGGTTTTTATGTCCTAATATATGGTCAATTTTTATATAGGTTTCATGAAGTGCTGAAAAGAAAATGTGCTCTTTTCTGTCTCCATTTAGTTTTCTCCAGAGGTCTATCATATCTAACTTTTCTAGTATTCTATTTACCTCTTTGACTTCTTTCTTATTTATTTTGTGGTTTGATTTATCTAATTCTGAGAGTGCAAGGTTGAGATCTCCCACTATTATGGTTTGCTATCTATTTCTTCTTGCAGCTCTCTTAATTTCTCTTTTAAATTTAGATGCTACACCACTTGGTTGCTATATGTTTAATATTGATATTGCTTCATTATTTATGCTACCCTTTGCAAGATATAGTGTCCTTCCTTTATCTTTTAATTAGATCAATTTTGTTTTTGCTTGATCTGAGATCAGGATGGCTACCCCTGCTTTTTTGACTTCACCTGAAGCATAGTAGATTTTCTCCATCCTTTTACCTTTATTCTGCATGTATGTCCCTGCTTCAGGTGTGTTTCCTGTAAACAACGTATTGTAGGATTCTGGCTTTTAATCCATTCTGCTAATCGCTTCCTCTTTATGGGGAGTTTACCCCATTCACATTTATGGTTAAAATTGTATTACTTGCCATCTTGTTAACCCCTATTTATGCTTTTCTCCCTTCTTTAACCCTTACTCCCCTTCCCAGTATTAAACTTGTGAGCACCACTTGCTTCTCACAGCCCTCCCTTTTTAGTATCCCTCCTCCCCACTTTAGAGTTCCTCCCCCTATCTTACTCCTTTCCCTCACAGTTTCCATATTCCCTTCTGCTTAGCTTATTCCTTCCTTTTCCCTTTTCCCTTCTCACTTTTCAATGAGATGGGAGGAATTTCCCATATATTGAATAATTCAAAATTTTTCTCTTAAAGTCAATTCTGATGGCAGCAAAATATCTATTATATTCATCCCCCTCCATTCTTTCTCTCAGATATAATAGGTTTCCTTTGCCTCTTTGTGAGATATAGTACCTCCACTTTACCCTTTTCTGATACAATGCCCTTTCCACCTCTAATTTCTAGAACAAGGTATACATGTACTTTTTATACATCTTTACAGCAGCAATATAGTTCCCAAGATTTCTTTTTACCTTTTTAGGTTTTTCTTGAGTTCTATATTTGCAGATCAAACTTCTTGTTAAATACTGGTTTTTTTCACCAAAAATAGGTGAAATTCACTTATTTCGTTGAATGACCATCTTCTTCTCTGGAAAAAGATGCTCATTCTGGCTGGGTAAGTTATTTTTGGTTGTATACCGAGTTCCTTAGCATTTTGGAATATAATATTCGAGGTCCTTCTATCTTTTAATGTGGATGCTGCTAGATCTTGGTTAATCCTTATTGTGACTCCTCTCTATTTGAATTGGGTTTTTCTAGCCGCTTGGAGTATTTTTTCCTTCGTTTGAGGGTTCTGGCATTTGGCCACTATATTTCTTGGTGTTTTGATTTTAGGATCCCTTTCAGTGAGTGATCGATGAATCTTTTCAATATCTATTTTACCCTCTGTTTCTATGACTTCTGGGCAGTTCTCTTTGATAATTTTTTGGAAAATAGTGTCCAGGCTCTTTTTTTCATCATATTTTTCTGGGAGTAAAAAAATTCTCAGATTGTCTCTCCTAGAACTATTTTCCAGGTCTGTTGTTTTCCCCAGAAGGTATTTCACATTTTTCTCCATTATTTGGCTTTTTTGGTTTTGCTTGACTGATTCTTCTTGTCTGCTTGAGTCATTCAATTCCATTTGTTCTATTCTGATTTTCAATGAAGTGCTTTCTTCACTCACTTTTTTTAACATCTTTTTCTAATTGTCCAATTTGTTCTATGGAATGTTTTTCCATTTCGCCAATTTTATTCTTTAGCGAGCTGTTTTCTGTTTCCAGTTCACTAATCCTATTTTTCAAGGATTGTATTTCTTTATCCATTCTGTCTTTAAGTGAGTGGGATGACTTCTCCAGACTCTCTTGCCAAGCCTCCCTCTCCTTTACCCATTTTTCTTCTTGCTCTCTTGTGAGAGCCTTTTTAATTTCTTCTATGAGACTGATCTGTGCTGAGGAACAGATGATCTCCTCCTGTGGGGATTCACCTGGAGACATTCTGTTTTTAGTCTCCTCAGGGTTTAGAGTCTGCTCTTTGTCCATATAAAAGCTGTCAATCGTTAAGGTCCTTTTCAACTTTTTGCTCATTTTGTCTGAGAAGAATCAGAGACAAACTAGCAAAGAAAAAAAGAAAAAAAAAAAAAAACAAATGGAATCTGCTTTTTTGGGGGGAGGGGCTGGGTGACGTTACCAAGCTTCCTCTACAGACTGTGGGGGCAGCAGCGAGGCACTAGCAGGACTGTGCTGTGCCTGCGCTCTGAGACTCTGAGAGCATGCTGAGATGCTGTGGGTGAGGGGTGGCCAAGTCCTGAGAAACTCCAGCTGTTTGGGGTTGTATTCTTCACCCCCATGTTTTTAGCTTCTCTGCTGGGCTACTGACTTGCTGCCAGGGCAAAGTATCCAATCTTGCAGTGAAGCTCTCCCTGCAGAGACAGCTGAGATCACACCCCAATCCCCTCCGGTCTGCTCAGCTGTGAGCTGCCTTTCGAGCTCTTGCTGCCACTGCCCTCAGCCTGTGCCCGATTTAAAACCGTCCCGCCCTCGAGCAAAAACATACCTTTCCTGGTGAATCTCAAGGATGTCTTCTCTTGGTAATTATTTCTGGGTTTTTTTTTCAGTCAGGCATTAATTTAGAGGCTTGTAATGAGATGAATTCTGAGAGAAAATGCAGAGCTTACACAGCTGTGTGCCTTCTCGCCGCCATCTTGGCCAGAAGTCCAGTAGAGAACATTCTTAATGGAGATGGGATAGTAGAAATGGTATACTGTTAGATTTTCATTGTGGGTATTTATATCTTAGAAATCAGTAAAGATCTTAAATCAGAAATGGATTTGTTGTTTTGTTTATTTCTAGATTTGAGAAAGTAATGGGGAAAGTATTAATGTAGATTAAACTTGAGTGTGTCATGTACCGCCTCCTTTCTGGGGAGCCCATTCACAAACATTTACCATTACATTCCTTGGAAGGTTGTAATGGTGGGATGTCATATCTTCAAATGATCATGATATAATTTGCTGATGTAATGAAATTTATTAAAATATATTTTTGGCATTGATTACTGGAATTCCATGCTAAATCATTTCCTCTATGACTTTGATTACCATTCTCTGTGACTTCCCTTAATCAAAAGACTTACTTGGTCACTGTTCATCCTTATATGTGTAGTTTTCATATTTTAGAATGTAAACTGATTTAGGATAAGTATTATTTTGTTTGATTACTAGCACTTATTAAAACACCTGATTTATGGCAAGTTCTTTAATTTATTTTTAATTAATTTATTTCATTAACAAAGTTTAAAAGAGTAGGTTTCCAGCTCTCTATTAAAATCCTCTTTGGATAATTCATTATCATGAAGTGGAAGGGACTCTGAATTCTCTAAGCCCTTTCCAGTAAAAGTTAATCTTATAGTATCCACCAAGCCGGAAAAACTTCCTATATAAAGCTAATGATAGACTAGTATATGAGGTTCAGTCCAACAAAATTAAAAGGTTTTAAGTTGACAGCTTCCACCTGGTATTTTCATTGGCTTAAACTCTTATCATGCCTGTAACTCTCTCCCTCTTTTTCTTTATCCTTCCTTTCTTTATTTCTTTCAAGTCTCCTCTAAAGTCCCAACATCTCCAAGAAGGTTTTCTCAGTTATTTTAACCTGTATATACAGTTATCCCTTTCACATCATGGGGGTTAGGCTCACAGAGCCCCTACATTCTGGAAAATTTGCATAAAAATGTTTGACCCTCATTTCATACCAGAGAAGTATTAATTATGTTATTAAAAATAAAATATGTTGATCTTAAACATATATATATGTGTGTGTATGTATATATATATATATATATATATATATATATATATACATATAAATGTGTAGAATGTCTGAGTTTCTACATGTTTTCTATGTCATCTCCTGGCCTCTGCAAAACCACAATGGGAAAAGTCATAATGTGGAAGGGACAATTGTATCCTGTTTGAATACAGTTCTTTCCATGTTATTTTCCTCCTTTTTTCTTTTCCTTTTTTCATATGCTGAGCACTTAGCACAATGTCTAGCACATAGTAGGTTCTTTATAAATGTTTGTTTATTTATTAAGATGAAAAATATTTTAGCTACCTGCATTACAAAACTAAAAGAAGAAATTTTAATTGAGAGAATGAAGATACACTGATTCTTCAAGCTGAATTAAGTATTCCTACATTTCTGTTGAATTTATACTGAATAGGTTAATTGGATATGGTATCATAATGTTCAGCCCATTTGACTAGCTCACCAGGGACACTATTAATAGCCCATGCAAATGTTGATGGTTTTAGCTGTGTCTTTAGAAAACTATTCCAGCAACAAAACAACAAAGCAAACTTCGGATCTTTCTAATCTGATACATGTCATTAGTTGATTCAATTTTCACTAACAAAATTAATATTCTTGTCATTTAGAGGTCATAGATATAGATTAGGAAAGGACATTAACAGTAATCAAGGTCAAACCCTCATTTTCAAGATGAGGAAACTGAGACTCCAAAAGATTAAGTGACATAGTTAAATCATAGGGTCCTCAGTGTCTGAAGAAATATTCATACTTAAATCTTCCTGCCCATGAGGTCAGCTATCTCTCTACTCTAATGTTGCTTCTTTGTAGAAAGTTTAATTAATTGGTGTTTTTATTAGAGGAAGATTGGGATCTTCTATTGATTATGAGAAACTTCTTCCACAGCCTAAATTGCAATTAAGAGTCTTTTCAAATTCCATACCATAAATAGGAAGAACACTTTCCTATACAAGTGTTTACACATGTGTATCATCGAAAAGAAATACTAAGGACCTAATGGGAGGCTTTTTAATCTGCACATGCACCAACATTTGATCAAAATTGATGATTTTAAATATAGGTTCCTAGCATATTATTAGCCTAATTGTTATTTCAGCATAGAAATGTCAGCAGACTCCTACAAGCAGAAAAGATGGCTTTTGTTTGACACCACTCACTGCTATCTTCTTCTAAAAGTTGGTAATGAAAACATAGGAAATGGTTTTAAAATACAGATGAAATACATATTTATCCTTTGGAGCACTTGTGAACAGTTGATTTACTGCCAAGGAGAGAAAAAATAATATATTAACAGCTACAGTTCGCTTCATTATGTGTGTAATAAAGTAGCTAATATTCTTTTCCTCTCTTTTGTGGAAATGGTAAATGAAGATTTGCATTCTGGGTAGACCTTTCTCTTGGGGAAGCAATAGAAGCCTAGACTGACAATCCCTAAGCCCCAAACCTTGTTAAATGCAGTTTCAGTCCTGGGGACCTAATGCACTGATTGCTTCCCTAGAAGGAGTCTCATTGCTTGCTCCATTCGGTCCTATTACTGAAGGTCTAATTACATCTATTATGCTGTTCAGTTTCATGGAAGGTTGGGGGTTCAGTCGGAGGAAGTTAGTAGAGAGGACAAGGAAGAAGGAAGGGAAGGCAAAAGAAAGATTATAAGTAACACACACACACACACACACACACACACACACACACACAGTAGAGAGGTCTCAGCTATTGAGAAATGAACTGATGACCAAACCAAACTATTTTGTGAGATTATATCTAAACCACCAAGTGTGTTACTATAACAAGACAAAATGGAGATGGTGCCAATTTTGTATTATTGCTCAGGCAACAGGGAACCAATTATACTGTCAAAATCTGAGGTGCTGGAGCTTAAAAGCCACACAAGATCTCAACCAAACATTTTTTCATATCCAAAAAGAGGAAAGAGAAGCTTTATTTTTCTTAAATCAAGTGGTAAAGCTTCATTTACATTCTCAGCTATCAAAAAACCTTCCCTGGCCTCCCTCTAACCCACTATAATGCAAACATAACATGCCGTGTTATGCTTTACTGTTGCCCAGATTAAGACTGTTATCATGGCCTAATAGAGCTCAAAATGGGAAGGGGGAAGGGATAGAAGAGAGACTCATTATTTTTTAGATGGCTTCTCTTTTCCCATCGGGATGCTATAGATCCTACTTAGCAGCAATTCATTCCAGCACTGATTAAGTGGGAAATACACAGAATCTCAAAAGGTCAGACCTATAATCAGCTGCCCTAAGGGGCTGACATGGAAAACTTCTTAATCCAAGTTGGGTTATTGCAATTTTATAACAAGGTACAGCAGGTGATATGCCACAAAGAGAAAAAAAAAACATACAGACTCCTGCTAACAGAGCATTCTTTGACTCCCTGAACTTGACAAGGACCTGGCATACCTGAAACATTTGGTAGGGAATTATTTCTACAGTGTTTATTTTTTAGTTATGCTGTTGATTTGTTTCCATATTGCCATGGACTTCAAATGCATGACAAATAGAATGAGCAAGAGGAAGGCACAGTGTTTACCAGCAAGAAACAATCCACAAATTGGATTGTAGAGGTACAGGATTTTTTTTAAGTATGTAGAAGAAATGGGGTAATAGAAAAAGAGAAAAACAAATAGAAGCTTTAATAAGTTCACAAATTGTGTAACTGCAGGCTTCTGATAAACACTCCTTCTGTACAGACAGAACACTGGGATGGGTGATGGGTTAAGTCAAATAAAACTAGGTCTTTCATATTGAATTATACTTTTGATTACTTTAGCAGGGCATGGTTAGTTGATGTTTCATTAAAACTTTGGTTGAATTCTGAGGGATTTTTCATCATCACTCCTTAAAATGTTATCTTTTTATGGTTCCCAAGAAATGTAATCCCTTTTTATTGCTTCTATTCTCAGAGTAGCACCCAAATACATAATGTTAAATCAGACATGAAACTTACTATTTGCCCATCCACTTGAAGAAAACAGAATTTCCCCTTGTTTGGCTGAACTACGATCACCCTAGGGCTAGAGAAAAATTGGCCTAAGGCTTGCTTTAGGCTTCTAGTAGAAGGGAAGCTCTCCTAAGATGATTGTAGCTATTCTATATTCTCTTTCCTCCAGTTTCTAGTCAATATGACATTTTATGAGTCAAAAGACAGAGATATAGGTAGTGGTAAAATAAGAGGAAGGAGCCCAAATTTTCTTAGACAATTTGAGGGGTTACAAGTTTCCCATTTCCCACACAAACTTTACAAAAGAAGCCCTACTTTTGATATTTCTCAAAGAAAGGCAGTATGAAGAATGAAAAAACAGAGCAGAGAAGAGATTTTTATGTTCAAGTATCTATTGGTTATTAGTTAAATCTGTCCATGGGAATTGAAATGGGAGGACGCAATAACAACACCTGTGACTTACAGTTGCTTGGTAAATGGGAAGAGTAATGGAAGACTGGAGTATGTGTATATCACTTTGCATCTTCATATATCACTGTGATGAAGTGCATCACTGGGTGTGTGAGGGAGAATGTGAAAATAGTCATTTATGATAGGAAGAAATCTGCGCAAGTGAGAATCGGGTAGATTGGGGAATTAGGAGAACCTTTGAAATCTTTCAGATGGAGGTACATATAAATGTAGAGATTCTCTGCTCTATTCAAAGAAGTATATAATATGTAGAATTCATCAGTGATGATGGCAGTGAGGAAAATTCATAACTAGTAACTTGATGAACTGTATGACATTAGCTTGAATTGTTTCCAAATCTCAAGGAAGAAATTTAATTAAATTTGGATGGTATATGGAGTCATTATGAATTGATATGATTACCTACAAAGGACTCTCAGTATGGACTCTTAACTATGGTAGCATTAGAAAAGACACCGGAGAAAAAGAGGGTTCATTTACATATGGTTCTACCCTAAACCCTAAGAAATATCCTTGAAATTTATTGAGGTCACACATTTGGAACTAGAAGGAACTCATTCATTTTACAGGTGAAAAAAATGACTCACTCAAGATTATCCAGATAATTAACAAGTAAATTTTATATGGCACTTTACACCCTTTTCATCAACTAACTTTCATAACAATTATGCAAAAGCTGGCATTGTTGATATTATTATCCCTATTTTATTAAGTAAACTAAGGTTCAGATAAGTCAAGAGACTTGTCTAAACTTGCATAGTAATTTCTGAGATAAGATCTGAATTTTGACCTATTTATTTGGCATTCTCTTCCCTATACTATATTGCTTAAGTAGCAGAGTGGGAATACATACCAGGTCTTCTGAATTAATAGTTGATACTTATTTTACTTAGAATGTCTATACAATGAGAAATTAGAGCATACTCAATTATCTGCACAGAAGCTTGGTGAATCTCTTTGAAGATATGTATTATGGTGACTTTTGCCAAATGTAGAGTCTTGTTGTTGTTTAATTGTTTCATTTGGGTCTGACTCTTTGTGATTCCATTTAGGGTTCACTTGACAAAGATATTGGAATGGTTTGCCATTTTCTTCTACAGATTATTTTACAGATGAAGAAACTGAGGCAAACAGCATTAAGTGACTTGCTTAGGGTCACATAACTAGTAAGTGTCTGAGGTCACATTTGACTTCAGTTCTTCTTTAATACAGGCCCAGTACTCTGAAACACTTCCAATTCAAAGTGGGTACAGAAATTTTATAATTATATGCTATTGGGTTACAATGCTGTGATGTTAAAAAAAAATGACTTTTTAATTAGCCACAGAGTGGGAACTGAGTGAGCAAATAAAAGTCAAAATCAGAGAAGTCTCTTTCTTGGCATCATTTGAGAAAGAAGAATAGCTGTGAACCTCAGGTAAAGAGGCCCAGGTAAAGAGCACAGGACCTGCTGTGGTTGTTTTATCACCTAATCTGAGTCACCGAGTAAACTATGTATCCATTTTGTCATTGTTTTCTTTTGTTTCTTGATGTGGATTCTTTATTGCTTTTAGGTAAATGAATATCAGAAAGAGAATGGACTAGCTTATGATCCTGTTTGTTTCAAAATGTCAGAAGATCCACTAGAAAATTATATCAGCTGGAGTCAAGAGCAGAGTCTACCATAATTTACAGTAGCCAAGTAAAGGAAAGCACCAGCCCTGACTTGGAGGAGAATCCACCAGGTGCAAGCATGGGACACGCCAATATGTGAGAAAGGACTACAGCAATACATCAATATAGCAGTGTAAAGCATTGATTCTTTCAAATAAGAAAATAATTATGTTCATTTTCTATGCCATGACAAAATGTAAATTATATGAAGCAAATGTTTGTGATTCATGATTTATATTTGAGTACCCTATCCTAAAAGGATAAAGAGATTATTCAAAGTATTCTCCTGCCTTGGAAAGTTGTTATTGTTATTGTTGTTAATTTGGATTCCTACAATATCATTTTAGTAAACATTCCTATGTTAAAGCTAGTTGATGTTAATTGGTTGACATATTATGGTACAATCAATTGCTCAATTGACATTAGGTCAATGTTGCCTTCTTTGGAGGAAAACACAATAGATGGATGCTTGAGAACAAAAGTCTTAGAAACCTCAACCTCTCATATTTACCCCCTAAAATCCTGAGGGATGAGATATATATATATATATATATATATATATATATATATATATAGTCTTGTTTTTTATTAATTGTTTATTTATTATAAAGCTTTTTATTTTTAAAACATATGCACGGATAATTTGACAACAGTGATACTTGCATAGCCTAATGTTTCAGATTTTCTCCTCCTTTCCTCCATCCCCTCCCCAACATATTTATACAATTCTCTTGTTACACAAGACAAATCAGATTAAAAAAAAGGAAGCAAATGAGTAAGAAAACAAAATTAAGTTAAGTGAACAACAACAAAAAGGGTGAGAATGTTATGCTGTGATCCATACTCAGTTCCCAGAGTCCTCTCTCTGGGTGTAGATATCTCTTTTCATCAAAAGATCACTGGAACTGGCATCAATCATCTCATTGTTGGAAAGAGTCATGTTCATCAAAATTGATCATCTTATAATATTGATGTTGTTGTGTACAATGATCTACTGATTGGTTCTGTTCATTTCATTTAGCTTATCAGTTCATGTAAGGCTCTCCAGACCTTTCTAAAATCATCCTCCTGATCATTTCTTATAGAATGATAATATTCCATTACATTCATATATCATAACTTATTCAGCCATTCTTCAACTCACTTTCCAGTTTCTTGCCACAATGACTGCCACAAACATTTTTGCAAATGTGGGTCCCTTTCCTTCCTTTAAGATCTCTTTGGGATATAAGCCCAATAGAAACACTTCTGGATCAAAGGGTATGCACAGTTTGATAACTTTATGAACATAGTTCTAAATTGCTCTCCAGAATGGTTGGATTCTTTCACAGTTGTCCCAGTTTTCCTATATAACCTCTGACATTTGTCCTTTTCTTTTCCTTTCATCTTAGCCAATCTGAGAGGTGTGTAATGGTTTCTAAGTGTTGTCTTAATTTGCATTTCTCTGATCAATAGTGATTTAGAGCACCTTCTTATATGATTAAAAATAATTTTATTTCTTCATCTGAAAGTTGTTTGTTCATATCTTTTGGCCATTTATCAATTGGAGAATGGCTTGGATTCTTATACATTTGAGTCAATTCTCTATATATTTTAGAAATGAGGCCTTTATCAGAACCCTTAAATGTAAAAATGATTTCCCAATTTATTGCTTTCCATATGATCTTTTTTGCATTAGTTTCGCTTATACAAAACTTTTTAACTTAATATAACCAAAATTATCTAGCTGGTATTCAATTATGAGTTAATTCTTCTTTGAACACAAATCCCTTCCTTCTCCACATATCAGAGAAGTAAACTATCCTATATTCCTCTAATATAGGATCTTAAGACTTAAATGGGTTCATGATTTGGACATAATCTTGGTATTTAGTGTTAGGTGTAGGTCGAGCCCTAATTTTTTCCATACTAGTTTCCCATTTTCCCAACAGTTTTTGTCAAATAATGAGGTTTTATCCCAAAAGCTAGAGTCTTTGGGTTTGTCAAACACTAGATTGCTATAATTATTGCCCATTTTGTCTGGTGATCCTAATCTATTCCACTGATTGACTAATTTATTTATTAACCAGTACCAAATGGTTTCAATGATTGCTGCTTTATAATATAGGTTTAGATCTGGCACAACTAGTGCAGCTTCATTAGCATTTTTTTCATTAATTCCCTTGAAATTCTTGATTTTTTGTTCTTCTAAAGGAATTTTGTTGTTATTTTTTCTAAGTCATTAAAATAGTTGTTTGGGAGTCTGATTGGTATAGCACTAAATAAGTAGATTAATTTAGATAGTATTGTCATTTTTATAATATACACTAAGCCTACCCATGAGCACTTGATATTTTTTTCCAACTGATTAGGTCTCACTTTATTTATGTGGAAAGTATTTTGTAGTTGTGTTATATAGTTCCTGACTTTCCCTTGGCAGATAGATTCCCAAATACTTTATACTATCAACAATTATTTTAAATGATATTTCTTTTTGTATCTCTTGCTGCTGGACTGTGTGGGTAATATGTAAAAATGTTGATGATGTATGTGAATTTATTTAGTATCCTGCAACTTTGCTAAAGTTGTGAATTGTTTCTAGTAGTTTTTTAATTGATTCGCTAGGATTCTCTAAGTATACCATCATATCATCTGCAAAGAGTGATAATTTTGTTTCCTCATGATCTATTTTAATTCCTTTAATCTCTTTTTCTTCTCTTATTGACAAAGCTAAAATTTCTAATACAATGTTGAATACTAATGGTGATAGAGGGTAGCCTTGTTTCCTTCCTGATCTTCGTGGGAATGGTTCTAGTTTGTCCCCATTATATATGATGCTTCCTGATGGTTTTAAATAGATGCTACTGATCATTTTAAGGAAAAGTCCATTTATTTCTATACTCTCTAGTGTTTTTAATAGGAATGGGTGTTAGATTTTATCAAATTCCTTTTTCTGCATTTATTAAGATAATCACATTTTTTTTGTTAGTTTGGTTATTTTTATAGTCAATTATGTTAATAGTTTTCCTAATATTGAACCAGCCCTGCATTCCTGGTATAAATCCCACTTGGTCATAGTGTATTACCCGGGGGATGACATTCTGTAATCTTGTAGCTAATATTTTATTTATGATTTTTACATCAATATGCATTAGAGAAATTGATCTGTAATTTTCTTTCTCCATTTTCACCCTACCTGGTTTAGCTATCAGCACCATATCTGTATCATAAAAAAAATGGTAGGACTCCTTCTTTCCCTATTTTTTCAAATAATTTATATAATGTCGTAATTAATTGTTCTTTGAATGTTTGGTAGAATAGACATGTAAATCTATTGGGTCCTGGAGATTTTTTTTAGGGTGTTGATTGTGCTATTGTGCCTTGTGCTTGTGCCTTATGAAATGGGGACCAGCTCATGTCTCACTTTGGGGCTTCATCTGGAGTTGCTTTGCCTTTAGGAACCTCAGAATTTGAGGTCTGTTTTTTTCTCTTTCCATAAAAGCTGTCTATAGTGAGAGTTCTTTTTGGTTTGTTACTCATTTTTCAAGGCTTGAGATCTGTTCAATGCAAAGGAGCAACAACTGTTTTAATTTGCCCTGGGACAGTTTGCTGATTGATTTCTGGTGCTGGGTAATCTCAGCTAGGTCAGACATTCCTCCATGGCTCAGTGGTTTACAATCTGCTCTTTTGTAGCAAATCTGCCAAATTACCCACTTGCAACCAGGATAGAGTAGCCTAAGAGGCTCACAGAATATTCCCAGGTGCATGGAAGCTGCAACCCTGTTACTCCCCACCCCAGCTCCTTGCCCTGTCTCCCTATGCTGCTGTATGAGCTCAGCAGACTTGCCTGATTGAAACAGACCTGTTCTGTTCTGAAGTTCTTCCAAGGTATCTTCTTCTGGATTTCTGGATTTCTCTCTCGATCTCTCTCTCTCTCTCTCTCTCTCTCTCTTTCTCTCTCTCTCTTTCTCTCTCTCAATTGGGGTTAAGTGACTTGCAAGGTATCTTCTTTTGGAAAGGTGTTATACTCCAACTTTTTGTGAACTATTTCACTCCAAAACCATTTTGGAAGCTTAATCTGCTGTTAGTTTAAAAGAAGGTCTGAGGAGGTCACAGAAAGTTGTGTCTGTTCTCCACCATCTAATAGGCTATTTGTGATGAAACTGAAGAAAAGATCCCAGAAACTTATAGGCTTAAGTGATATGATTATAAGAAATTAATACAATTTTAACTCACAATAAATTATCAAAAGAAATTTGTTTATGGATTCTAATAGGGTATTGCTTTGGAAAGGAGTGGCCTTTGGGTTGAAGATTTAAGAAGGAGTATGAATTCTATGGATAAATAGGGAGAGGGAAAATAAGTCTAGAGCACAATTTGAACAAAAGGCATAGGACATGAGGGAATAGTTAATGTAGAAAGAGTAGCCCATTGGATTGGATTGTGACATTTTAGGAGAAAAATAATAGATGTCTTCAAGAACAATTGGGTATAAAGTAGTGTAAAAAGTAGAATCTTAAATATTAGTACAAAGAGATTTGAAATTTATTCAATTGACAATAGTGAACTACTGAAAATTTTTACATGAGGAGATGAAATGGCCAAATGACTAAACTCTAAAAAAAAATAAAAGTAAAGTAAATTGTAGCAGCAGCGTGAAGGATGGTTTTGAGGAGATAAAGAATGGAGGTAGAGAGCATTGTAATATACATAACAGAATATATTTCCTATTGGGATTCACCCCAGAATCCTATGAATTTTTTTTCTTTTTAGTGAGACAATTGAGGTTAAATGACTTGCCCAGGTTCACACATCTAGGAAGTGTTAAGTGTCTGAAGCCAGATTTAAAATTCAGCTCCTCCTGATGGGGCTGATAGTTTGTCCACTGCACCATGTAGCTGCTCCTCTAACCCAGAGAATTAAAACCTCAAATAAAAACTTATATGAGCAGCAATTTTGACTAAATAAGAAAAACTTAAAACAAACAACTCAAAGGCATAATTGTTAGTTTAGTTACATGAGAAATAAGTAATTGTGATATTCTGACAAATCTTAGTGTTGAATTTTCTTGTTCCAAAATGAAAAGAACAATTCAAAAGGAATTTGGTAGAAAGATTAATTCTTATGAAATATATTTAAATATTATTTTTTCTTCATCTGAATGTGTGTCAATTTAAAATTTTGTTATTTTTATTTCCTTATTATTATCTTTGTGGACTTAGAAAACATTTAATGTAAGGATACTGGGACTGTGAACTCATCTTGCACATGTATTTTAATATATGGGAGACCTGGCAAGAGCAGTAAAAATTGTTTTATCAATTCATTTAGCAAATATTTATTAAACACATGTGCCACTTCTGTATAATGATTCATACAACAGAAAGGCACTTCATCTCATTGATAATCCATGAATGGCCCCACCACTTTTTTCTCATTGTACATTTCCTGCATACTATTTCTTATACCAGTTCTTGCATGTAAGATATTGTTGCCACATGTGATAAACACTTAGTCAAAGTTTCTTGAATTGTGCATCCTGTAGTCTGCTTATTTCTACCATGTTCTTTAGCTAATCTGCAAATTTGATACTTTGGAAATTGTGATTTCATGTGATTCATAATCATATAGGATCATTGGATGAATGGAAATGAATAGATGTAGATTGGGTTTTATGTAAGCATAAGGTGACTTTATTGAGAAGAATTCCTCTACCAGTGAAAATCTATCTTTTCTGCATCTTGTGGTCTTAGTGAGTTGCATAGGACACTGAGAGTTTAAATACCCCAGTGTCAAAGGACTTGATTTCAGGTCTCTCAGACTCTTAGTTGACTCTCTTCTCACTAAACCATGCTGCCTCTCCATTAGAGAGAACATTAATGTTAAAAAAGATGAGATTTTTATATTCAGGAAGGAGTTAGAATCTTTAAAGGTGTCAAACAATTTTCCAAATTTATTCCAATCTATTCTTCCCTTCCTATTAGATTCTAGACCCAGTACATTTTTTTTCCTCACAATGCCAAGGACACAGTGTAGTTTACCAAGGCATTCTTTTTTTTTTCTTGTGTGGATTGTTAAATCAATTTATTTTGAATAATCATGCCACAGATCACATTTAAGTAGGGGTCCCAGTAATGAAATGGGACTTGATATAATTAACTGCAAATAATAATAGGCAAAAGAATAAACTATCAATAAATAATCATTCTCCCCTTTGGGCCATGTGCATGATATTATTAGAGTTATTAGAGTTATTAAGGAACATGGTTAATAACTCTGGTGAGTATATGTATGATGGTTTTATGCCTCTTATGATATTGATAATCAGAGGGTTGTTGAACAGTTATTTCCGTGGTTATAGCTATCAAGGACTCTTATATGATCTTATCATAAGCATGGCTCCTTGTTGAAGGAGAGTTTTTAAGAGGCATTTTATTATACTGAGTTAAATATTATTGTTGTTTTTATCAACAAAGAATAAATGCAATGGAGTCTTGGATTCTCTACAACTCTCAGGCATTACTGTGAAGATATATGGTTTTGTCCTGGAAATCACTCATTTAAGTCACTTTACTTTCTTCTGTGAGCAATGTAGAATTGAATTAGCTCAGATAAAATGTGAAATGTGCAAAGTTGGAGAATTCACCCAAATGTTCATAGGGTCTAATTGTGTTTGACCTGTTGCAGAGCATTCCAGGCTCATAATCTTCTAAACAATCATAGTTGAACATACTAACTTGACTTTAATATAAAGTCATGTCATTTGTTCCTCTTTGAGAATAAAAGCCAACTGTATTTCCATTTGGGACAATACCTAGCATTTGGTGTAACCTGTGTCCAATTCTGCTTTATTTTTTTCCTGAGGCAATTGGGATTCAGTGACTTGCCCAGGGTCACACAGCTAGGAAGTATTAAATGTCTGAGACCAGATTTGAACTCAGGTCCTTCTGACTTCAGGGCTGGTACAATTCTACTTTGTAAGAAAATTTTCTATTCAGTACATTTTTGTACTTTAAAAAAATATCCTATTCTACATTTTAAGGTGATATTTTCTTCAGTATTCTTTGTTCTTTTTTTTTTTTTTTTGCCAACATGATTCTTTTTTCATAATTTTCTTGTATCGCTCTCATTTCTTTTCTCAATTATTCCTGTGCATCTATTATTTGATTTTTTTTTAATTTGAGTTCCAAAAAGTGATCAAACTGTGCATACACTTTGATCTAGCAGTGTTACTACTGGGCTTATATCCCAAAGAGATTTTAAAGAAGGGAAAGGGACCCGTATGTGCAAAATGTTTGTGGCAGCCCTGTTTGTAGTGGCCAGAAACTTAAAACTGAGTGGATGCCTTTCAATTAGAAAATGGCTGAATAAATTGTGTTATATGAATGTTATGGAATATTATTGTTCTGTAAGAAATGGTCAGCAGCATGATTTCAGAAAGGCCTGGAGAGACTTACATGAACTGATGCTGAGTGAAATGAGCAGGACCAGAAGATCATTATATACTTCAACAACAATACTGTATGATGATCAGTTCTGATAGATGGGCCCCTCTTCAACAATGAGATAAAGCAAATCAGTTCCAATAGAGCAGTAATTAATTAAACCAGCTACACCCAGTGAAAGAACTCTGGGAGATGACTATGAACCACCACATAGAATTCCCAATCCCTCTATTTTTGTTCACCTCCTTTTTTGATTTCCTTTACAGGCTAATTGTACACTACTTCAAAGTCCTATTCTTTTTGTACAGCAAAATAACCATTTATACATGTATACATATACTGTATTTAACTTATACTTCAACTTATTTAATATGTATTGATCAACCTGAAATCTAGGGGAAGGGGTGGGGGGAAGTAAAGGAAAAGTTGGAACAAAAGGTTTTGCAATTGTCAATACTGAAAAATTACCCATGCATATATCTTTTTTTTATTTATTTAATAGCCTTTTATTTACAGGTTATATGCATGGATAACTTTACAGCATTAACAATTGCCAAACCTCTTGTTCCAATTTTTCACCTCTTACCCCCCACCCTCCCTAGATAACAGAGATGACCAATAGATGTTAAATACATTAAAATATAAATTAGATATACAATAAGTATACATGACCAAAACGTTATTTTGCTGTACAAAAGAAATCAGACTTTGAAATATTATACAATTAGCTTGTGAAGAAATCAAAAATACAGGTGTGCATAAATATAGGGATTGGGAATTCAATGTAATGGTTTTAGTCATCTCCCAGAGTTCTCTCTGAAGCGTAGCTAGTTCAGTCATTACTGCTCCTTTGAGAATGATTTGGTTGATCTGTTGCTGAGGATGGTCAGGTCCATCAGAACTGGTCATCATATATAGTTGTTGAAGTATATAATGCTCCTGGTCCTGCTCATTCACTCAGCATCAGTTCTGTAATCTCTCCAGGCTTTCTGAAATCATCCTGTTGGTCATTTCTTACAGAACAGTAATATTCCATAATATTCATATACCACAATTTATTCAGCCATTCTCCAACTGATAGACATCCATTCAGTTTCCAGTTTCTAGCCACTACAAAAAGGGCTGCCACAAACATTTGTCCATGCATATATCTTGTAAATAAAAAGCTATAATAAAAAAATAAAATTAAAAAAAAATTGAGTTCTTCCAGGAAAATTGTTCCAGGAAATCAATGTACTTTTTTTTCTGGAATTTTAACAGTTTTGACTTTGTTGTCTTCTAAGTTTGTTTTTTGATATTCTCTGTCAGCATATAACTTTTTATGGTCAGGGTTTTTTTTTTGTTTTGTTGTTGTTATTTACTCATTTTTCCAACCTACTTTTGGCCCTTAACTGTATGTTAAAGCTGGGTACTAAATAAATAAATATTTTCTTTTGTTATATAAAAAATAATTAAATGAATAAATGCTTATTGATATTGAGATGCCTGTAATGGTGATTATAATAAGATAGCAGTTTCTAAGAAATGCCTAAATATCCAAGAGAGCAGTTTTAGTTTTATGGTAGTATCAGGAGGCATATTGCGAAGAATTAAGAAGTTATTGGTGAGAAAAGCCATGATAGCAATCAACATTTACAAGATTTATAGGATTCTTAGAACAAAAGAGGTAAAGAGAGGTTGAAAACTTGACTATGGCCATACAGCTTGTACATGTCTAAGATAAGGTGAGACTCCAGGTCTTTATAGTTTCAAATACAGTGCATTTTCCAGTACGCTATGCTGAGTTTGACCATGAGAGGGGAGAGAAATATAAAATTATATCTTAGGGAAGCATCAAGGACATATTAGTTACTTTATAGATAGCTATATAAGAGATTGAAGGTGTGTATATAGATTTACATATTTATATGCTTTATTGCATGTGTATGAGAGACAGAAAAACATATAGGCAGAGAGATGGGGAGTGAAAAGAAAAAGGGAAAAGAGAAAGTAGGAGAGAAAGAAGAAACAGGTGGAAGAGGAGGAAGACTCATATTTTTTAGAAGAGTGGTGACAATCTCAAATAGAAATGGAATGCACTAAGTCATATGTAAGGATCCTGAAGACATTTATTGACTTGGAAAACCATATATTAATTCATTTATGTTTTATTGTGCTTTTATTCATATTGTTACATATATGTTAATTTCATTTCATTTCATTTAGGCCATGCTTGTGAGTACTATGGACCAGTATTATATGTTTGATATCTCTGGATTAAAACACCAGTAGTCTGGTAAAGATGTAAAAGGGCCATGAACAAATGAAGGAGTTCATATTAAATTATCTTAATTTCCTCAGCCAAGTAGGAAGCAGGACAATCTGTTGAAAGACATTTTGGAGGGGGGTAGTAGCATTGAATGCTATAGAAGAGAGAAGGTACAGAGCAATCACTGAGGAGCAATATAAGCTCAATCAAGGAAGAATAGAAGAATCAGTGAAAGATTAGCTAAGGGTAGGTAAATATGAATATGTGATTGAAGCAATTAATACAGTTATGTGATCTGGTGGATTGTTTGTTTTTTTGTTTTTGTTTTTTTCTTGTAGTATGATATCAAAATCAGGGAAGAAGAGAGAGATTTTGGGAATGACCCAACTTGAAAGATTGTCCTAGAATGAACAGGGAGAACACATAGGAATGACGCTATCATAATTGATTTGGTTACATGGTCAAGACTATTAAAGGAAGGAAAACCACAAAAAGTGCAAAATAATTATCTAATTTGGAAATCAGAGACCTTTAACATCTGGCAACAATCTATTTCCTCCCCCGCCCCCTCTTCACTTGTTTCCTTCCCTCTTCCTTCCTCTACACACTTGATGCATTATTTTTTTAGACAAAGAGAAATGGTTATAAGATTTTTGTTCTTTGTGTTATCTCTGTCCAGATGGGGTGACTCTATTTCCACTTGTTCAAATTTTGTTTATCTTTCAAAGTCCTACTCAATACTATCACCTTTACCTTTTCACTTCAGCTATCTTTCATCTGATTACATAGTATTATCTGTACTACTATGCACTTATCATATTCCAATTTTATTAATTTTATCTGATTATATGTCTTACTAGTTTCACTAAATTTTTAGCAATATGAAGGAAAGAATCCTATTTTATTTGCTATTTAATCTTCCTTTATGCACCAAACTTCATACAAGATGGGATCTTAAAAACACACCAAATTGAATAAATAACTTTTCCCTTATATGGTCAAATAAAACTATTACTGTGATATAAGGTATAATTGGTATTGAAATTAGCCCCAGAAGAGGCAAATGGTGAGTATTCCAACAGGAAACACACATTATTTGTACATCCAATTTTACATACCTATTCCCTTCTCTCTTTTCATGCCTTTGGTTTGTATATGAAAATGGCAGAATGTATACTTTTCCTAATAAGATCTTGGATCTATCCAATGATGGAACAAAAGGAGCTTTTAAAGACATTGAATTTTTATTATTATTAAAACTTTTTTATTTTCAAAACATATGCATGGATAATTTTTCAACATTCATCCTTGCATAGCCTTGTGTTCCAAAATTTTCCCTCCTTCCTCCCACCCCTTCCCTAGATGGCAAGTAATTCACTATATGTTATACATGTTAAAATATATGTTAAATCCAATATATGTAAACATATGTGTACAATTATTTTGCTGCAAAAGAAAGATCAGATCAAAAAGGAAAGAAAATGAATAAGAAAACAAAATGCAAATGAACAACAACAAAAAGAGTGAAAATGTTATGTTATGATCTACACTTAGTTTCTATAGTCCTCACTCTGGGTACAGAGGGCTCTCTTCTTCATGAGATCATTGAAACTGGCTTCAATTATCTCATTGTTGGAAAGAGTCATGTCCATCAGAATTGATCGTTATATAATATTGTTGTTGTTGTATGCAATGATCTCCTGGTTCTGCTCATTTCACTTTGCATCAGTTCATGTAAGTCACTCCAGGCCTCTCTGAAATCATCCTGCTTGTCATTTCTTACAGAACAATAATATTCCACAACATTCATATACTATCACTTATTAATCCATTCTCCAACTGATGGACATCCACTCAGTTTACAGTTTCTTGCCACTTCAAAAAGGGCTGCCACAAACATTTTTACACATGTGGGTCCCTTTCTCTTCTTTAAGATCTCTTTGGAATATAGACCCAATAGAAAAACTGCTGGAAAAAAGGGTATGCATAGTTTAAGCACAGTTCCATCTTTCTCTCCAGAATGGCTGGTTCCTTTCACAGTTGCACCAACAAAGTCTTAGTGTCCCAGTTTTCTCACATCCTTTCCAACATTCGTCATTTAATTTACTTCATTTAAGTCAGTCTGAGAGGTGTGTAGTGGTATCTCAGAGTTGTCTTAATTTGCCTTTCCCTGATCAATAGTGATTTAGAGCACCTTTTCATATCACTAGAAATAGTTTTAATTTCTTCATCTGAAAATTGTCTGTTCATATCTTTTGACCATTTATCAATTGGAGAATGGCTTGAATCATTATAAATTGGAGTCAGTTCTCTATATATTTTAGAAATGAAGTCTTTATCAGAACCCTTAAATGTAAAAACATTTTCTCAATTTATTACTTCCCTTCTGCATTACTTTTGTTTGTACAAAAATTTTTAAACTTAATATAATCAAAATTGTCTATTCGGTGTTCAATTATGAGTTCCAGTTCTTCTTTGGTCACAAATTCCTTCCTTCTCCACAGATCTGAGAGGTAAACTATCTTATATTCTTATAGTTTGTAAAAACATTGAATTTTGAGGCTGCCGCTAAAGACAGAACTTTAAGTCTTTTGTAAGTAAAATAGAATTTAGTACATAATCATCAAGAAAATTTAGTTCAAATAGAAGTTATCAAATTATGTGTTTCTTCTTTTCTTCCTCTTCCCACTGTGTGAATTCATTCCTGCTCAAGCATCATTTCAGGTTCGTAGCCACTCTGTTTTCCCCAGTGGGATTCTATTGTTGAAGTGCATCCTCATTCTCACATTCTCCCCATCTCTACATAATTGATTTTGGAGAGGCAGCAAGACACAATAAATTGAGAACTGGACATGGAATCAACTAGACATGAATTAAAATCTTGCCTCAGACCTCAACTGACTTTTGAATCTAAATATCTTACTAATTAGTCTGTCTCAGTTTCCTTACTTGTTAAATGGAAATAATAATAGCACCTACCTCACAGAATTGTTTTAAGGACCACATAGAGATTCACATGCAAAATGCTTTGCAAGAAGTAATATGTAAATTGTAGGTATTACTACTGTTAAAAAAGAAAAAGGCACATTTTATGTTTTTTTGCTCAGAACATTTGGAGCCACTTGCCCCTGATATCAAAAAATGCTACTTAGAGTTCTATTCTTTTATCCATGAATGTATTCTGGCAAGAAAGTAAGATCAGCATCACAGTAAGTGAGTGAGAACCAATCTCTATTTTGAAAGTATGCTGTAAACTGCCTTCAAATCATCATTATAATAACTTGGGTTTTATAGCTCACCTTTTCCCCATGGAACTCAATGAAGGTGCACAATTCACATTTGCTTATGAATTTCTGCATGTGCCCTGGCTGTTACCTCTCTTGTGTGTGTGAAACAGATGTGCTTGCTAATTTGCTAAAGTCCCCATAAGCAATATTTAAACATTATACAGTCTTCAGAGTTTTTAAAATAATAGGTTAGACTATCAAAGATTCGCTCAATGACATCCTTTCTCCTATTTTCTATCTTCCCTTCTTTCTTTCATTTTCATATTGCTACCCTCTACCACAAAAAAAGAAGATCCTTGCATCATTATCTGCATAACAACTTAATGTCATAAAAATTAAAATTCTGATTCATCCCCTCCTCCAACCACTATCTCCAAATATTCCCATTTCTTTATTTTCTTCTAGGAACATTTGCATTACAAAATGAAAACAAAGCAAAATTTCATGATCCTTATTTTTAGGAGTTCATCTGTCCCCTCCTAAAATGTGATTCTTGTACTGTGATATCACTATCAGTTGCTATGGAAATGATTATGATGCCACAGAGACATAACTGATAGTGGGGATTAACCAGCAGGAAGGCCGGATAAACTCCTATGAATTAAAGATTCTGTTCCTCATCTTAATTGTCCCATTGGTTAAAAAATGAGAATGGAACAAAAATAAGCTGAGCTGTGACATATATGATCAACCTAAATAGCCTTTTTTTTCAAACCTGCTCAAATGACTTATTGTCAGGGTTTAAGATGTCTAAATGACATGACTTATGGATTTCATGATGAATTACATATTTATATCATCATGGAAGGAAAATTGACTAAATTTTCTCCGTGTCTATACTCTGAGGGTTGTATATTCTAATTAATCAACTAGGATTTATTAAGGAACTACTAAGTACTAGGAAATATGTTCCAGTGAAGATACAACCAAAAAAGAAAATGAAACAACTCCTCCACAGAAGCTTATATTATAAAGAATATCTATATATATATATATGAATATAAAGGAAAAACACATAAAAAGAATAAATATAAGGAAACACAATATAGTTAAATTTAAGATAGTTGATAAGAGAGGATACTTGTAGCTGAGGAATCAGGAAAGGATGCAGAAAGTTCTGCTTGAGCTTTGTCTTGAAGGGAGAGAAGGACTCTGAAGCAGAAGAGAAGAAAGAAGATATTGTAGCCATGGGGGAATATGCATGAATGTGTATGTGTGAGAGTGTGTGTGTGTGGGTGTGTGTGGGTGTGTGTGTGTGTCCTGTCCCCCAGGAGAGATCACAACTCATCTATGTCTTCTTTTCTTATATAATTGTTCCCCATTATTAGGTAACTAGGTAACACATTGCTTAGAGTGCTAAGCTTGAAGTCAGGAAGATTGAAATCAAATCTTTCCTCAGATTCTAGCTATGGGGTCTTAGTACATAATCTATAAAATAGGGATTATAATAGCACCTACCACCCTGTTGAGAAGATAAATTGTGTTTGGCAAAGTATTTTGTAAGCCTAAATACTAAATACTAAATAAATAGATAACTAAATAAATAAAAATAAAATATTAGATGAATATTATTATTACCCTTTATTTAATCTTTTTTTATTTTGATCTTTATTCTAAGAGCATGTACTCTGGAATCAGAGGGATTGGGTTCAAATAAATACTTTTAACCATATGACAATGAGTAAGTTATCCAACTTACTTAAGCCAACTCTATATCTCTAATTCCATATCAATAATCTACATCCTACATATACATGGGCAGCTGATTCTCCACTGACAACTGTTATAGCAAAATCTGCATGTGGTATCTATGTATAATAAGAACCTTTACTTATATCAACAAGGACAACAATGTCCTTGCATCAATTCCATTTGATACAATAAATAATAATACTACTAATAATAATTCTACCATTTGTATAGTACTTTAAGGTTTACAAAATGCTTTATAAATATTGTCTCATTTATCTTCCTGGAAGGCAGTTACAATTATAATCCCTATTTTACACAGTAGGAAATTGAGGCAAAAAAAGTTATGTAACTTACCTAGCGTTACACAGTCACTAAACTGTTTGATGCTGGATTTGAAATCAGGTCTTCCTGACTTCCTTTATGCACTGTGCTATCTAACCAGCAAGTGTTGTCTAATATGTGATTTAAGTATCATCTCCATTTCATAGATGAGGTTTAAAAATATGAGCAGATCTTTTAAAACCACTTTTTAAAGGACTATTAATGTTTCACAAAGGGTGGCCAGGTAGGACAGTGGATAGAGTGCTAGTCCTCAAAATAGGAGGATCTGAATTCAAATCTAGTCTTGGACATTTACTAGGTATCACCCTGTTGGTTTCAATTTCCGGTCTGTTAAATGAACTGAAAAAGGAAATGGCAAACCATTTTAATATTTTTGCCAAAAAAAATCCCAAATGGGGTTATGAAGAGTCAGGCATGACTAAAAAACAACAAATTGTTTCAGGAACTGTACTATGATATAGATAGACATATATATGTATATAAATATATATATATATATATTATATATACACATCCATACACATGTGCGTATATATACAGTGCACATATGTATATGTGTATATATACAAGCATACATATACACGTGTGTATATATACATCATATACAAATACATATACACATATTTTAAAAGTATCAATCTCTTCAAGGCAGCAAATAGGAAAAAAAAAATACATATTAGGAATAGATAACTAAAAAGAAATATACCATTCTGGGAATTCACAGGCAAAATGAAGGGAACTAGTGAACAACTGGAAAAGATTCATCCTTTCCAGGAATGTTAGTGTTGATTTGATCATTATTCCTAGAGCTAAAAGTAGGAGCCATGAGAAATAGACTGAGAAGACCTCAAGAGTGGTAATATGATATGAAGATGATCAGATAATGATTTGATGGGTGTGGGTGTGGGTCTGGCCTTGATGTGAAGAACTCTCACAAGTCAGGAGCCCAAGTAAACATGGTAAGAGCTGGAATGTTGGGAGTTTAATGGTCTTGATGCTTGTACATGTTAAAGCTTAAACTCAAAATTATGTCTCCATGTTTAGCACTTATTTCACTGAGGTATGAAGGAATCACTCTATTAATTTCAGCCACATTCATGATCTATGCCAATTTTTATAGTTGAACCATTCACAAGATGATTCACAAAGGTGGTTTAAGAGAGTGGAAATTAATGGATCAAGCAATCTGTAATACATTCATTTGACAAGCACCCCAACAGCTTCCATCTGAAATAAATATAATACTAGGAAACTCCTAATAATCTTAATTCTACTGTATTAAACATGATTGGAAAAGCAATCTTGAGCATGGTGAGTGTGTTTATTTTAATGATATAATATTGGACAGAGAAGGAATGAGTTGCCATAGGATGGGTTAACTTTAGCTTTGCATCTCTGCCTGGGTGCATAACCTTGGGCAAGTGACTTAACCTCTTGAGGCTATCATTTCATGGGGATAATGATGATAATAAGAATTGTTCTCCTCTTATTACTGCTCAGGGATCTTGTGAAAATTAATGAGATAGTGTCTACAGAGCATTCAAAGGTAACTGGATAGAAGGGAAAAAAATAAGTAGGAAATATTTTAGGGGATCAGGTTTTGCCTGCGATTTTGGATTTTATTTCAGGAAGGATATTATGAAGATTGTTTCATTCCAGAAGCACAAAAAGATCATAGAAAAAGCTCATCCTTCTTATGGACATTGTGAACTTGACTGTGAGGGAAATTAATTATATTTATATATGTATATTAATTATGAATGTTAATATTTATAATAATCAATGACACTAAATTATATCTATAATTATACATGATCAAGTATGACATAATATATTATTCTATTTGTGTTATATATGTGTATATACATATATATTTTGCCAGTTAGTAAAGAAAAATGTGATTACCAAGAACTAACAAAACTGAATTTTCTTCAGTTTATAGATCAGTTCTAAATTAACTTGTAGTTTATATTATCTAGCTGAATTGTTACCATTTTGTGGATTCTCCACATAACTTTGACTTTGTATTTTTTTCTTTGCTCATTTATTTATTCATTTAAAAATATTTATTGAATGCCTACTATGTGTAAGATACTGTGCAAGGTAGCAAACGTGAGTGAAAAATGAATAAGACATTGTCTCTGCCCTCCAGGTTTGGACCATAAAATAAGAAATGTACAGATAAAAATAATATAAAGTAGAATGTGAAAGAGAAATAAGTGATCAGTGAAGGACTATGAGAGATCAGATGAAGGAGAAATTACTTCTGCCTAGGGGGACAAGGAAAAGCTTGTAAAGGAGGTGATTTTGGGGTTAGCTCTTAATTAATGGATAGGAATAAGGAGGTTGAAGTTGATGCTGTGGTCACTCCAGGCAGCAGTTATAAAGAGAACAAAGAAACTGAGGTGGATAAATTCAGGGTCTGTTTAAGACATAGTTTGTAGTCTAGTTTGGCTGAAACAGAGTTTGTCTGAAAAGACAAATCAAATAAGAAGTCAACAGATATTTATTAAATACCTTCTACTTATTAGGTACTTTGCTAAGTCATGTATATAAAATAAAAATGAATGAAATTATTACTACTCTTAAGAAAGTCACATTCTATTAGGAGAGCTAGCCCATAGGTTAATCCATATTTATTTAAGTATTCCTAAAATAGGCTGAGAATGAATGATAGTGGTTAGGGAACAGGACAATAGAATTTGGGGGATCAGAAAAAGCTTTCTATAGAAGATGGTATTTGGGGTATGGTGGATAGACAACCAGCCCTGGAGTCCCGAAGAACTTTGTTCAAATTGTAACTTAGATATTTAACACTTACTAGCCTTTGTAATCCTAGGCAAGTCAACTCCAGTTGTTTCACCAAAAAAACAAACAAGTAAATACAATGTGGCACTTGAGACACACATTGAAGAAAGAAAATTTTTGAAGTGGAGATAAGGAAAAAGTATATGCCTGCCACGGGGAATAGTCAGTTTAAAACTGCTGAGACTAGAGAGTTGACAGTATGTTGAGGAACAAAAAAAAAAAAAAAACAATTTCAGTTTGGGTGGAACAGAGTTTGGGAAGGAGTGTAATGTAGAATGAGCCCAGAAATAGATAATTTGAAAGACTTCAAATGGGTAAGTGGTGACAAGGTCCTGAATTAAGGTGATTTCTGTGTGAACAGAGTCACATATAAAAGAGGTTGAAGAGGTTTGATTGAATATTTAGAATAAAGAGGAATAAATGATAATACAAAGGTTATAAAACTAAGAGACTGGAAAATTTGTAATATGGGTGAGCAAAAAGAGGGAAGATAATGATTTTTGTTTTTGACATGTTGAATTTAATATGTCACTGGGGCATTAAGTTTGAAATGGCTAGTAGTCAGTTGATATATAAGAAAGAAACTGGGAATGGATATAGAGATCTCTGAGTTATTTGAATAAAGATGGCAATTCCATGGGAGATATTGAGTTCATTGAAAGTGTCCAGAACAGACAAAGTTTATCAGAGAAAGTACAAGACAAAGATTTATAGAAAACTCAATTAGATGGTATAATATGTATGATGACCACTCTAATATTCCACCTCCAAATAAAGAGTCTAAGAAGGAGTGTTCATATAAGTAGGAAGTGTTATTATAAAAACTCTGAAAGGATAAAGGTATCAAGGAGGATAGGATGATGCCCAGAATATCAAATGTAGCAGAGAGATCAAAAAGGAAGACAACTGGGAAAGGATCCTTGGATGGGTAATTCAGACATTACTGCACTCTTTCAAGAGAGCAGATATAAGAGATAGAGTTAGAACATTTAGTTGGCATTAATCATGGAAACTTTACATATCTAGAGAAAGAGTTTGTACTTTATTCTGTTGGCAAGGTGATTCACTAATGGTTTCAAGCAGGTAGGCTGACAGAAGGTGATGTGTCAGCTTTACTTAGAATGGTTTTAAAGGAGAGACTGAGAAGAGGGAGATCAGCCAGTTTGACATTATCAAAATAATCTAGATGAGAGGAAATGATGGCCTGAATGAGAAAAAAAAGATTGTAAAAATGGAGTAGAGCAGATGAACATAAGAGATATTAACAAATTCAGAATCTATGGGATTTTCTGCCTCACTGAACATGGAGTACAAGAGAAAAGATGTTGTCAAAGGCAACAACCAGCTTTCAAGGATGGCAGAAAAATGCAACAAAGGAGAAAACATTTTGGGGATATGAAAGACATGTCCAGGGGACAATGTATAGAAGGATTTAATGAAACAGGACTCTGTCTGTCCTTTTTCCAGCTATAGTAGTGACCACAATTTGAACCTACTTAGAATTCCATGGAACACTTGCTCAGTCAGGTAATGCATGGTACTTGAAGTCAGCCAGAAGAACTATCTCATCTGTAACACCTACAACCAATAACTAACTACTGAGCCTTTGATTTATGATTTATATGACTCTCTAGGTTGCATACTCAAGGACTGTCAAAATAAAAAAGGGATACTTTGGTTTGGTAATGCCTCATTTGGATTTCTGCCTTGATACCAGATGTATCCCTTTGACTACCTCATGAGGATTTCGCAAGGGATTTCTCCTGTGCCATAAGTCATTGACACCTTTTTCTTACTATCTTTAATTAAAGTTCTTTTTGTTTCCACATTAAAATTCACTTTGTTCATGTGCTCCTATGATTCTAAGTCACTGTGAATAATAGGGAGAAAGATACCAAATTATATTTTGGACTTATTAAGTTTGAAGCTCTTGTCATTTATTGAGCCAAAATTATTCAGAAGGCAGGTAGAAATGCATGACTGGAGGTCAGAGAGAGAGAAGTTTACAGAGTACAATATGATGAAGAATAAGAGATCTAGTTCAACTCCCAACTTTTCTAAGGTGTCTTTTCTTGTAACTCTTAAAGCTAATGCCTCCCCTCTGAGATTAGTTCTACTTTACTTCACTTATTTCTGGCATGTATACATTTATTTGGGTGTTGTCACACCATTAGAATATGAGATCCTTGGAAAAATGACCTATTTTAAAAAATATATTATTATTATCATCATCATCATTATTTGCCATTCTTTTTATCCCCAAAGCTTAGGACAGTGTCTGATACATAATAAGCGAGTTGTTCATTTGCTTTGATCTAGATTGAAGACTACTTTGTTAATAATAAAGAGTTCCTAAAAAGACAATAGAAAGGAAGAAAATAGGAGGAAATGAACTGGGGAGGGGTAGGATTGAAGTGAATGAAGACCTTATTGTAAGGTGAAGGACTAGAGGAAGAAAAGATGTTTTTATCTCATCTCAGCTAAACTATGACTGAATTTCAAGTACTATGGAGGGAAACAGAAGATATGTCTTCTCTAATAGGGGAGGGAAAAAGAAATTTATGAATTTCCTAATTCCTAAATGACTTTTCAGTAGAATGGTGTTTCTACTGATCATGGATCTGTGATGATGAAGGGTGGTCATCCAGGTAAGCTGGGAATGATATCATTAATTCAGCCTAGGTGTATGGTTTAGTCAATACCAACAAAATTCATATTTAGAGTAAGACAGAAAACATACAGTGATGATTAATACCTTTATTCCAATTTGGAGAAAGATGAAGGATTCATTTGACGATAATAGGTCCATTGTTGAGGACTAACACTTTATTTAATATCTAAAATCCTTTTATTATTATTATTATTATTATAGCTTTTTATTGGCAGAACCCATGCCAGGGTAATTTTTTTTACAACATTATCCCTTGCACTCACTTATGTTCCGATTTTTGCCTCCCACCCTCCACCCTCTCCCCTAGATGGCAAGCAGTCCTATATATGTTGAATGTGTCACAGTATATCCTAGATACAATGTTTGTGTGCAGAACTAAACAGTTTTCTTGTTGCACAGGGAGAAATGGATTCAGCAGGTAAAAATAACCCGGGAAGAAAAACAAAAATGCAAACAGTTTACATTCATTTCCCAGTTTTTTTTTTTTTTTTTTTTGGGTGTAGCTGCTTCTATCTATCATTGATCAATTGAAACTGAATTAGGTCTCTTTGTCAAAGAAGTCAACTTGCATCAGATTACATCCTCATACAGTATTGTTGTTGACGTATATAATGATCTCTTGGTTTTGCTCATTTCACATAGCATCAGTTCATATAAGTCTCTCCAAACCTCTCTGCATTCATCCTGCTGGTCATTTCTTACAGAACAATAATATTCCATAACATTCATATACCACAATTTACCCAACCATTCTCCAATTGATGGGCATCCATTCATTTTCCAGTTTCTACCCATTGCAAACAGGACTGCCACAAACATTTTGGCACATACAGGTCCCTTTCTCTTCTTTAGTATCTCCTTGGGGTATAAGCCCAGTAGTAGCACTGCTGGGTCAAAGGGTATGCACAATTTAATAACTTTTTGGGCATAATTCCAAATTGCTCTACAGAATGGTTGTATTCATTCACAACTCCACCAACAATGTATCAATGTCCCAGTTTTCCCGCATCCCCTCTAACAATCATCATTATTTTTTCCTGTCATCTTAGCCAATCGGACAGGTGTGTAGTGGTATCTCAGAGTTGTCTTAATTTGCATTTCTCTGATTAATAATGATTTGGAACACTCTTTCATATGAGTGGTAATAGTTTCAATTTCATCATCTGAAAATTGTCTGTTTATATCCTTTGACCATTTGTCAATTGGAGAATGGCTTGGTTTCTTATAAATTAGAGTCAGTTCTCTATAGGTTTTGGAAATGAGGCCTTTATCAGAACCTTTAACTGTGAAGATGTTTTCCCAGTTTGTTGCTTCCCTTCTAATCTTGTTTGCATTAGTTTTTTTGTACAGAACCTTTTTAATTTGATATAATCAAAATTTTCTATTTTTGATCAATAATGGTCTCTAAGTTTCGTCTTCTGAAATTTCTCCTCCTCCACAAGTCTGAGAGATAAACTATCCTATTCCTCCAAATTATTTAAAATCTCGTTCTTTATACCTAATCATGGATCCATTTTGATCTTATCTTGGTATACGGTGTTAAGTGTGGGTCCATGCCTAACTTCTGCCATACTAATTTCCAGTTATCCTAGCAGTTTTTGTCAAATAATGAATTCTTATCCCAAAAGTTAGAATCTTCTGGTTTGTCAAACACTAGATTGCTATAGTTGACTATTCTGTCTTGTGAACCTAACCTGTTTCACTGATCAACTAATCTGTTTCGTAGCCAATAGCAAATTGTTTTGGTGACTGCTGCTTTATAATATAGTTTTAGATCAGGTATAGCTAGGCCACCCTCATTTGATTTTTTTTTTCATTAATTATTTTGAGATTCTTGATGTTTTATTATTCCATATGAATTTTGTTGTTATTTTTTCTAGATCATTAAAATATTTTCTTGGAAGTCTGATTGGTATAGCACTAAATAAATAGATTAGTTTAGGAAGTATTGTCATCTTTATTATATTTGCTCAGCCTATCCAGGAGCACTTAATATTTTTCCAATTGTTTAAGTCTGACTTTATTTGTGTGGAAAGTTTTTTTTTTTTTAATTTTGCTCATATAATTCCTGACTTTCCTTTGGTAGATAGATTCCCAAATATTTTATGCTGTCAACAGTTATTTTGAATGGAATTTCTCTTTGTATCTCTTGCTGTTGGATTTTGTTGGTGATGTATAAAAATGCTGAGGATTTATGGGGATTTATTTTATAACCTGCAACTTTGCTAAAGTTATGAATTATTTCTAATAGCTTTTTAGTAGAATCTCAGGGGTTCTCTAAGTATACCATCATATCATCTGCAAAGAGTGATAGTTTGGTTTCCTCATTGCCTATTCTGATTCCTTTAATCTCTTTCTCGACTCTTATTGCTGAGGCTAATGTTTCTAATAAAATATTGAATAATAATGGTGATAATAGGCAACCTTGCTTCACTCCAGATCTTACTGGGAAAGGTTCCAGTTTTTCCCCATTGCACATGATGCTTACTGATAGTTTTAAATATATGCTCCTGACTATTTTAAGAAAAAGCCCATTTATTCCTATACGCTAAAGTGTTTTTTTATTAGGAATGGATGTTGGATTTTATCATATGCTTTTTCTGCATCTATTGAGATGATCATATGGTTTTTGTTAGTTTGCTTATTGATATAGTCAATTATGCTAATAGTTTCCCTAATATTGAACCAGCCCTGCATTCCTGGAATAAATAATAGTGTATTATCCTGGGGATTATTTTCTGTAATCTTTTTGCTAATATTTAATTTAAGATTTTTAGCATCGATATTCATTAGGGAGATTGGTCTATAATTTTCTTTCTCTGTTTTCAGTCTACCTAGTTTAGGTATCAGTACCATGTCTGTGTCGTAAAAGGAGTTTGATAGGACTCCTTCAATCCCTATTTTTTCAAATAGTTTATATAGCATTGGAGTTAATTGTTCTTTAAAATTTTGGTAGAATTCACATGTAAATCCATCTGGTCCTGGGGATTTTTTTCTTAGGGAGTTGGTTAATAGCTTGTTTTATTTCTTTTTCTAAGATGGGACTGGTTAGGATATTTACTTCTTCCTCTGTTAATCTGGAAAAGTTATATTTTTGAAGGTATTCTTCCATTTCATTTAAGTTGTTGAATTTATTGCCATAAAGTTGGGCAAAGTAATTCCTAATTATTGCTCTAATTTCCTCTTCGTTAGTGGCAAGTTGTCCCTTTTCATTTTTAAGACTAACAATTTGATTTTCCTCTTTCCTTTTTTAAATCAGATTTACTAAGGGTTTGTCTATTTTGTTGGTTTTTTCATAGAACCAACTCTTAGTTTTATTAATTAATTCAATAGTTTTTTTTTTTAATTTCAATTTTATTGATCTCTCCTTTTATTTTAAATTTCAAGTTTGTATTTGACTGGGGGTTTTAATTTTGTTCCTTTCTAACATTTATAGTTGCAAAGCCCAATTCCTTTGACCTTCTCTTTCTCTATTTTATGCAAGTAGGCCTCTAGAATTAAATTTCCTTATTACTGCTTTTGGCTGCATCCACACATTTTATTATGATGTCTCATTATTTTCATTTTCTTGGCTGAAGTTATTAATTATGTCTATGATTTGCTGTTTCACCAATCATTCTTCAGTTAAGATTATTTAGTTTCAATTATTTTTGGTCTACTTTCTCCTAGATTTTTTGTTGAGGTGTAATTTTTATTACATCGTGGTCTGAAAAGTTGCATTTACTATTTCTGCCTTACTCATTTGAGTTTGAGGTTTTTTATGTCCTAATATATGGTCTATTTTTGTCTAGGTTCCATGAACTGCTGAAAAAAGTGTCTCCTTTCTCTCTCCATTTCGTTTTCTCCAGGATCTATCATATCTAACTTTTCTATTATTCTATTTACCTTTTTACTTCTTTCTTATTTATTTGGTGGTTTGATTTATCTAATTCTGAGGTGCAAAGGTTGAGGATCTCCCACTATTATAGTTTTGCTGTCTGTTTCTTCTTGTAGCTCTCTTAATTTCTCTTTTAAATTTAGATGCTACACCACTTGGTGCATATATATTTAATATTGATATTGCTTCATTATCTATGCCCCATTGGCAAGAATAGTGCCCTTCCTTATCTCTTTTAATTAATCAATTTTGTTTTGCTTGATCTGAGATCAGGATGGCTCCCCTGCTTTTTGACTTCACCTGAAGCATAGTAGATTCTGCTCAATCTTTAACCTTTATTCTGCATGTATCTCCCTGCTTCAGGTGTGTTTCCTGTAAACAACATATTGTAGGATTCTGGCTTTTAATCCATTCTGCTAATCGCTTCCTCTTTATGAGGGAGTTTACCCCGTTCACATTTATTGTTAAAATTACCAATTCTGCATTACTTGCCATCTTGTTAACCTCTGTTTATGCTTTTCTCCCTTCTTTCCCCCTTCCCCTCTTCCCAGTATTAAACTTGTGAGCACCACTTGCTTCTCACAGCCCTCCCTTTTTAGTATCCCTCCTCTCCACCTTAGAGTTCCTCCTCCTATCTTACTCCTTTCCCTCACAGTTTCCATATTCCCTTCTGCTTAGCTTATTCCTTCTCTTTTCACTTTTCCCTTCTCACTTTTCAATGAGATGGGAGAAGTTTCACCATAAATTGAATGTCTAAAATTTTTTCTCTTAAAGCCAATTCTGATGGCAGTAAAATACCCACTATATTCATCCCCCTCCAATTCCTTTACCTCTTTGTGAAATATAGTACCCCCACTTTACCCCTTTTCTGGTACAATGTCCTTTCCACCTCTAATTTCTAGAACAGGGTATACAAATATTCTTTATATATCTTTACAGCAGAAATATAGTTCCCAAGATTTCTTTTTACTTTTTTAGGTTTCCCTTGAGTTCTATATTTGTAGATCAAACTTCTTGTTAAGTTTTGGTTTTTTCATCAAAAATAGGTGAAATTCACTTATTTCATTGACTGACCATCTTCTTCCCTGGAAAAAGATGCTCATTCTGGTTGGGTAAGTAATTTTTGGTTGCATACCGAGTTCCTTAGCTTTTCAGAATATCATATTCCAGGCCCTTCGATATTTTAATGTGGATGCTGCTAGATCTTGGGTTACGCTTGTTGTGGCTCCTCTATATTTGAATTGGGTTTTTCTAGCTGCTTGGAGTATTTTTTCCTTTGTTTGAGGGTTCTGGCATTTGGCCACTATATTTCTTGGTGTTTTGATTTTAGGATCACTTTCAGCGGGTTATCGATGAATCCTTTCAATGTCTATTTTACCCTCTGTTTCTATGACTTCTGGGCAGTTCTCTTTGATAATTTCCTGGAAAAGAGCGTCCATGCTCTTTTTTTTTTTCATCATATTTTTCTGGGAGCCCAATAATTCTCAGATTGTCTCTCCTAGAACTATTTTCCAGGTCTGTTGTTTTCCCAAGAAGGTATTTCACATTTTTCTCCATTGTTTGGCTTTTTTGGTTTTGCTTGACTGATTCTTCTTGTCTCCTCAAGTCATACAATTCCATTTGCTTGATTCTGATTTTCAATGAAGTATTTTCTTCATTCACTTTTTTTATATCTTTTTCTAGTTCTCCAATTGTGTTGTTTTGTTGTATGGAATGTTTTTCCATTTCACCAATTTTATTTTTTAGAGAGCCATTTTCTGTTTCCAGTTCACTAATCCCATTTTTTAAGGATTTGTTTTCTTTATCCATTTTGTCTTTAAGTGAGTGGGACAATTTCTCCAGACTCTCTTGAGCAAGCCTCCCTCTCCTTTTCCAATCTTTCTTCTAGCTCTCTTATGAGAGCCTTTTTAATTTCTTCTATGAGATTCATCTGTGCTGAGGAACAGATGATCTCCTCCTTTGGGGATTCACCTGGAGATAGTATGCTTTTAGTCTCCTCAAGGTTTAGAGTCTGCTCTCTGTCCTTATAAAAGCTGTCAATCGTTAAGGTCCTTTTCAATTTTTTGCTCATTTTATCAGAGAAGAATCAGAGACAAATTAGCAAAGAAAAAAAGAAAAAACCCCAAATGGAATCTGCTTTTTTGGGGGGGAGGGGCTGGGTGGTGTTACTGAGCTTCCTCTACAGACTGCGGGGGGTGGGGGGAAGAAGGGGGGGGGCAGCAGCGAGGTACGAGCAGGACTGTGCTGCACCTGCACTCTGAGATTCTGAGAGTATGTTGAGACGCTGTGGGGGAGGGGTGGCCAGGTCCTGAGAAACTCCCGCTGTTTGGGGTTGTATTCCTCACCCCCTGTGTTTTTAGCTTCTCTGCTGGGCTATTGATTTGCTGCCAGGGCAAAGTATCCAATCCTGTAGCAAAGGTTTCCCTGCAGAGAGGGCTGAGATCACCCCCCCCACCACCCCCCTCTGGTCTGCTCGGCCATAAGCTGCCTGCGCCACATCTAAAACCATCCGCTCTCAAGCAAAAACAGACCTTTCCTGGCGAATCTCAAGGATGTCTTCTCTTGGTAACTACTTGTGGGTTTTTTTCAGTCAGGTATTAATTCAGAGGCTTGTAATGAGATGGATTCTGAGAGAAAATGCGGAGCTTACACAGCTGTGTGCCTCCTCACCGCCATCTTGGTGGGATGTCTATCTAAAATCCTTTTGAAGCTAGACAAAGATACATTGGCTAGGCAGATAGATTGGTCTTTATATAGATATGTCAGAATATGTATCTTTATACCTAGGCAAAGTGTCCTAGATAATTAGAGTTTCAAGAACTAGTCTTCTTTGATCTGAGTAGGTCAGAGGTCATAGTATTTTAGATTTAGAGGGGATTTAAGAGGTCATCTAGTTCATATCTCATTTTATACATAAGCAAATTGAAATCCAGAAAGATCATGACTTACCTAAGATCACACAGTCTCACCTGGTTCTCTTATTTTTTGTAATCAACACATTAAGTTCTATAGTCCTGCTATAAACTATTTTGGGCAATGGCATTTCAGAGATCTTTTATAAGCTGCTCTTAGGCAGCCTCAAAGTTTATAGAACGTGCTGTTTTACTGTTCTAATAGCTCAACTTCCCTTCTGCTATGATGGTGATAATGAAGTACCACTCCATTTATAAAAAGATCATTCTTTCAATAACTCCAGCACTCTGGTACATAGCCTTCTAGGATAAATGCTTTTAACCCCTTAAAAAGTTGCACCAAAGCCACAGACTTTGTTCATAAAGCATTTAGAGTCATATTTACATACAATTCTAACAAATTTGCTTTTCTAGTTTCTTACAGTACATTAGAAGTAGTAAATTAGAAGAGGAGAGGGGATGGTGTTGCAAATAGTTAAATGGACAACTGCAGAAGAAGTAAAAAATAATAACAGGACAGGTAAAAAGGAGATACAGCCACTGAAATATCAGCAGAGATAGAAATATTTTTACCAGCTCAATAATGAATGATGCATGATGAGACTGAATCATCAGGAAAAAATTAAATTATATAGTGCATGATATCTTTCATATATTAAGGTTGAAATATATGAAACATATGCCTAGAAATATTTCCTTCAAAAGTAGTTAAAATTTAATAAAAACTTTGGACATTTAAAAGATAAGTTTTCAGTTATTTGAAAAATACACTTATATATAACACCTTTTTCCTTGGGACTGACAATTAAATGAGGAATTGCTATAATAATTACTTTATCGATTCAACAAGTATGCTAATTGTTATAAACAACAAAAACTGAGAAAATTAAAAATCTTGATTTAGAGTCAAGCAGAGATGGAAATTGATTAATGGAATTCCTTTTATCTTTTCAGATTTCAGTGACAATCCAATTCAACATTTCTAGATGATGAGAACTATTGCAAGATACTCTCTGCTTTAAGATGCTTCTTTAGAGGCACAGAGATTGGAAGAAATGAGTAAGACAGATGTAAAGATGGATTTTTATTCTGTTTTCTCCAAACTTAAAATCACCTAAAACTAAGCTTCCATGTTTTCCTTTTCCAGAGCATCTTTGCATTACAATTATGTAAATGTATTTATTTATTTATTTTTCTTTGAAAACAGGCTCAAGATCAAATTTACATGGACTTGGTAGAAAAGTACAAATTTCCTGCTCACCTCAAATATCACAGATGGAAAAATGCCATTTTCCTTCATATCTTCTCTGCTAAAATTATAAAAACAATGTGACAAATAGATAATTTTTACTTAAAGAGAATTCAAGATTTTGCCTTTTGGTGACCTAAGGAATTTGAACAAATAAACAGATGAAAGATAGATAGGAAGAAAGAAAGAAAGAAAGAAAGAAAGAAAGAAAGAAAGAAAGAAAGAAAGAAAGAAAGAAAGAAAGAAAGAAAAACATGTATTAAACACTTACTATGGACCAGACACTGGCTAAGTTGATGAGCATGGGACTTTATGATCAAATCCATTACTTTATTCAGGAAAGTATCATGGAAAACATGTTGTTTCTGGAATTCAGAGTCTCAGCATTCAAATCCCATTTCTAATATTTAGTATTGTGGGACCTTGCACAAATCATTTAAGCCTTTGGTTTCCTTGCCTATAAAATAAAATGTAAATACAATGTTAAATAAAACAAAAGGGATGAGTTAGATTGTCTCATCTTTCAATCTGTAATACTATGAATCTATTTGATTGAAAAGACTAAATTCTCACTTAGGCACTGAACCACTTCTGTGTAAACACTAATAACTTCTTCAATAATTAAATTCCCAAATGCTAATGAGTTTTTCTTAACAATGAGGAATATAGCCCTGTATTACCTACTGTGAATATGGTTGTTCAGGAATACTATATTGTAGTGGTTACCACTAAATCTATTTTTGTTCCTAAAAGATCCAGATTGACTCTTCATACAGCTGTACATCATCTAATGACTGCAATTGCTCCATGCTACTTTATGTTATGAAGACCAGTTTACAAGTCACTTTTAAAAGGGATCTTAGCTTCCTTTTCTCCAGCCAATTTAAAAAAAATATATGTTTTGAGTAAAATAAAGCAATGCTTCATCTTTCTCTCAAGTCAATTCATTACAAAAACTATGCATTAAGTACATAGTGTGTGTCAAGCTTTCTCTCTATTAGGTATAGTAGTAGAACCTATGACAAAGTAATTGATGTGATTCTTTCCAAATCTTTTTCAGGGAATAATCACAAAGGCAATAGTACAATTACTATAGAAAGAGTATGGCAATCTATTCTTTGTGGATCTACAAAATCCCTATAGTGCTCAGACTAAAAGCTCTCTTTTCTGTCCTTTATAATTTAATAGTTTATATACCTTATTTCCTCTCCAAGAATAATGTAGGCTCCTTGAAGAAAGGAATTTATTCATTTTTATTGGTATCTTAAACAGTTAAAACAGTGCCTTATGTGCTGCCATATAGTAGGTATTTAACAAATACTGATTATTCTGTGCTCACTGTTTAAATATATCTTGTCAGGACAAAAAATTTCTGATAACACCTCACATTTTTAAATACTTTCATAATAACTCTACTTTTAATAATTTAGTTTATAGAACATCTTCCTTGAAACAACCCAGTGAGTATATGTGTTTAAAATATATAATTAAATATTTTGTAAAAACATATAATACATTCAGCTTGTTTCAAAACTATTTTCTTCCATAAGTCACTCTGGATTATTTATTTATTTGAATATTCATGCATTTATTAGTGAATTAATTAATTAATTTGTTTTTTATTTAAACTCGCTTTTTTGTTAGAATTTTTTAATTTTATTTTTTATTATAGCTTTTTATATATAAAATATATGCATGGGCAGTTTTTCAACATTGACCCTTGCAAAACCTTCTGTTCCAACTTTTCCCCTCCTTCCCCCCATCCTCTTCCCTAAATGGCAGGTAGTCCCATACATCAACATTCACTTTTATAAGATTTTGAGTTACATTTTTCGTCCCTTTTTCCATCTCCCTCCTCCCCAAGATAGCAAACAATCTGATGGCTTATATATGTGTAACTATATTAAACATATTTCTATATTAGTTATGTTGTGAAAAAAGAATCAGAAAAAAGGGAAAAACAATGAGAAAAAAAAACAAAAAGTAAAACTAGTATGTCTTGATCTGCATTCTTTCTCTAGTCTATGAATAACTTATTGTGGATAATATCCAAACCTTAAAAAAGATAACCATCCCATATAAGTCTTTTGGAATTATCTTGGACAATTATGTTGCTTGGAGGAATTAAGTCTATTAATGTTGATCATTCCATAATAATGCTATTACTGTGTACAACATTCTTCTGTTTCTGCTTACTTATTTCACTTCTGCTTACTTCAGTTGATGCAAACATCAATTCATGTAAGTCTTAACAAAGTTTTTTTTCTGAAATCTGCCTGCTCATCATTTCTTATAGGGCAATAGTATTACATTACAATTACATACCACAATTTGTTCAATCATTCCTCAATACAGCAATATTGTATGATGCTCTGCTGTGAATGACTTAAGCAATACAAAAATCTAACACAATTCCAAATGATATATGATGAAAAATGCTATCCACATTCATAGAAATAGCTGCTGGAGCCTGAATGCAGATTGAATCAGCATACCATTTTTCATTTTTCTACATGAGCTTTTTTGTATTTATCTTCTTTCACAATATGATTAATATGTAAATGTTTTGCATGATTGTGCATGTATAACCGGTATAAAATTTCTTGCTGTCTCAGGGAAGGTAGTAGGGGGGAAAAGAGAAATATATTTTAACTCAACTTTTTTTTTAATTGCATGTTTAAAATTGTCTTTACATGTAATTAGGAAAAAAATTATTTTTAAAATGTTCTATATTTGTCAGCAAAAGTTGCTCCAAATAAGTGATTTTATGATAGATCATTGTCCAGAGTTAATGGGGAGGGAAATGAAATATATCTTCAAATGCAAAATTTACAAATCCAAAAAAAAGATTTAAAGATTTATTAAAAGATATCCTTTATTCTAAAATGAGGCCTCGATAGAATGGAAGATGAGGAATGAAATTGAAGAATTCCTAATTATATTTGCATCCATTGAAATTTGTGGTGGGATTAGCAGCTCACTAGGGACGGTCTCCTTATATTACCATATTTTGTATGATAAAGTTCTCACCTAGAAATGAATTAGTTTTCCACTCTTCTCAGGAGTTCTAGGGCAATGATTATGGTGAAGCAATGTATTTTGTGTTATTTATACTCCTACATTCATACTTAGCAATCATTGACTATTTTAGTTGATTGATGTAAAAATAGGAAGGAAGAAGGTATGGGTGTGGAATGAAGAGTCTGAGCTACTTTATCCCTTACTTTGGACCACTTCTCATTGAATTAGGTTCCTTGACTCTCGTGACTGTATGAGCTCAAAAAATCCATATAAGGATCTCAAAAATCAAATAAACCTATATGTACATGGTCTGTAATTCTGTTTTGATTTAATACTTCCAAACCTTCAGAATGATGTGTATACAATTAATATGTCATTCTAGGTTTTTGTTCAGTACATCACATATTGTTGAGTAGCTATGAAATGGTCCAGAAGGTATTGACTGAGAGTCCATCAATTAATCGACATTTATTAAGTATCTACTATTTCTAGGTACTGTGCTAAGTGCTGAGGATGAAAAGGGGCAAAATGCAGCCCTTTTCCTCAAAGAGCTCATAATGTAACACAGGAAGGAGCTGCAAACAATTATATACAAACAAGTTATATACAGAGTGAATACAAAATAATTAACAGAGAAAGCATAAAAATGAGAGGTTGAGAAAAATTTGCTGTAAAAATAGATTTTAGTTGGGATTTAAAAGAAGGAGAAAATCCAGTAAGTGGAAATGAGCAGTGAAAAAGTTTCAAGCATTGGAGACAGAGAAAATCCCCAGAGCCAAGAAATAGTATGTTCTGTATATAGAATAATAGCTAAGAGGCTAGTGAGACTGGAACAAAAAAGTACAGCTCAGATTAAGTTGTAAGAAGACTGGAAAGATAAGAGGGGGCTTAGATTTGAAGAACTTTGCATGCTAAATAGAACAATAGAGAACTACTGAAGTTTACTGAGTAGGGGTGATATATTGAACCTGTGCTTTAGGAAAAAAAAGTGGTTGAATGGAAGATGGATTAGTGGGAAGAAACCTAGATAGACAGACCCATCAGCAAAGAAATATATCAGCAAGCTTTTCTTGCAAATCCAGGAATGAGATGATGAGGGCATATACCTCTCTCCAAGATAACAATAGAGTCATCAAATTTTTAAAATATTTTGAACTCAATGAATAGCTATCCTTTTGTTACTCAAAAATAATCTTTCCTCTCTTTTTACATTATCATGCAAAAATATGGTCATGAATGATTTTTACTAAACAATGTAAACTGTTTAGTTAGTAACCATTTCATCTATGAGTTCTACTGTGGCACTTATGACAATATATTTGATTGCATATCAAGAGCCTAATAGAACATCTAGTATATACTATGCTATACTTGAAGTCAGAAAGACCTAAGTTTTTAAATTGTCTCAGATACTTATCAGGTATATAACCCTCAGCATGTCACTATGTTTCCTCATCTATAAAAAGGGAATGGTATCTACCTCCCAGGATTGTTGTGGAATTAAAGTGAGATATGTACACATAAAGCAACTTGCACACCTTAAAGAATTATGTAAATGCAAGCTACTATTATTTTATATTATTATTCATTTAAATTCACCAGATACTTATTAAGCCTTTATAATTATCATGTATACAGCACTTTAAAATTTGCTCAGTAGCATTATATCTTACATTATCTTATTTGATCATCAATACAGCCCCCACTAGGCAAGTATTGTAATATAGCTATTATTATCACCATTTTCTTTTTTTTTTTTTTTATTTAATAGCCTTTAATTTACAGGATATATATACATGGGTAACTTTACAGCATTAACAATTGCCAAACCTCTTGTTCCAATTTTTCACCTCTTACCCCACCCCCCCACCCCCTCCCCTAAATGGCAGGATGACCAGTAGATGTTAAATATATTAAAATATAACTTAGATACACAATAAGTATACATGACCCACATTATTTTGTTACAAAAAAGAATCAGACTCTGTTTTGTACAATTAGCTTGTGAAAGAAATCAAAGATCAGGTGTGATAAATATAGGGACTGAATTCAATGTAGTGGTTTTAGTATCTCCAAGTTCTTTTTCTGGGTAGTAGTTCAGTTCATTACTGCTCCATTAGAAATGATTTGGTTGATCTGTTGCTGAGGATGGTGATCCATCAGGACTGGTATATCTATATTTTTTGAAGTATATAATGATCTCCTGGTCCTGCTATTTCTTGCATCAGTTCTTAAGCTCTCCAGGCCTTTTGAAATCATCCTTTTGGCATTTCTTACAAACAGTAATATTCCATAATTTTCATAACACAATTTATTCAGCCATTCTCCAACTGATGGACATCCATTCAGTTTCAGTTTTACCACTACAAAAAGGGCTGCCACAAACATTCGTGCACATACAGGTCCCTTTCCCTTCTTATAATCTCTTTGGGATATAATCCCAGTAGTAACACTGCTGGATTATCACCATTTTCAGCATCTGGAAAGTACAGCTCCTAGGGCTGAAATGAACCTCCATACTTGCAATAATTAGCAAGTCTAAGTGGTATCATTCAAACCCATTTCTTTTTGACTCTATGACATTAACACCTCATCCACTGTGGCATTGGAAATGATATGGAAAATGCTAGGGTCCTTACCCTTAAGGAGCTCTGCACATTATACTAGTAGCCAAACCTTTTTTTTTTTTTTTTTTTTTTTTATTTAATAGCCTTTTATTTACTGGATATATACATGGGTAACTTTACAGCATTAACAATTGCCAAACCTCTTGTTCCAATTTTCACCTCTTCCCCACCCCTCCCTAAATGGCAGGAACCAGTAGATGTTAAATATATTAAAATATAATTTAGATACACAATAAGTATACAACCAAAGATTATTTTTCTGTACAAAAAGAATCAGACTTAATTATTTCAATTACTTTGAAAAATCAAAGATGGTGCATAAATATAGGGATTGGGAATTCAATTAATGGTTTTAGTCATCTCCCAGAGTTCTTTTCTGGGTATAGATAGTTCAGTTCATTACTGCTCCATTAGAAATGATTTGGTTATCTCGTTTGAGGATGGGTTTCCCAGAACGGTCATCATCTAGTATTGTTAATATATAATGATCTCCTGGTCCTGCTCATTTCCCAGCATCAGTTCTTTAAGTCTCCCAGGCCTTTCAAATCATCCTTTGGTCATTTCTTACAGAACAGTAATATTCCATAATTTCATATACCACAATTTATTCAGCCATTCTCCCAACGTGGACATCCATTCAGTTTCCAGTTTCACCACTACAAAAGGGCTGCCACAAAATTTTCGTGCACATACAGGTCCCTTTCCCTTCTTTATAATCTTTTGGGATATAACCATAGTAAATGCTGGATCAAAGGGTATCAAGTTTATAACTTTTTGAGCATAGTTCCAAACTACTCTCCAAAATGGTTATTCGTTCACAACCCCCAACAAGAATCAATGTCCCAGTTTTCCCATCCCCTCCAACAATCATCATTATTTTCCTGTCAGCCAATCTGACAGGGTGTATTTATCTTAGAGTTGTCTTAATTTGATTTCTCTGATTAATAATGACTTGGAGCATTTTTTCATATGACTAGAAATAGTTTCAATTTCTTCATCGAGAATTTTGTTCATATCCTTTGACCATTTTCCAATTAGGGGCATTTTTTATAAATTAGAGTTAATTTCTATATATTTTAAATAGGCCTTTATCAGAACCTTTGACTGTAAAATATTTTCCCATTTTTGCCCCCTTCTAATCTTTCAAGTTTTGTTTTTTAAAAAACTTTTCAGTTTTATAATCGAAATTTTCTATTTTGTTGTAATGATTCTAGTTCCTTTTCATAAAAACTTCCCCTTCCAAGGTCTGAGGTAAACTATCCTATGTTCCTCTAATTTATTAATAATTTCATTTCTTTGAAGATAAATTTTACCTTATCTTGGGTGTCGCGTTAAGTATGGATCAATCCATTTCTGCCATATTAGTTTCCAATTTTCCCACAATTTTATCAAACAGTAAGTTCTTATCCAAAGCTGGGATCTTTGGTTTTCAAAGACTAGGTTTATTTTTGACTGTTTATCCCTTGAACCAATCTATTCCACTGATCAACTAACTATTCCTTAGCCAATCCAAATAGTTTTGGTAACTGCTGCTCTATAATATAGTTTTAGATCTGGTACAGCTGCCAATCATTTTTTTTTTTTCATTAATTCCCTTGAAATTCTTGACCTTTTTGTTTTCCATAGAACTTTGTTGTTATTTTTTCAGGTCATTAAAATAGTTTTTGGGAGTCGTTGGTATACGCTAAATAAATGATTAGTTTAGGAATATTTATCTTTATTATATTTGTTTTCCTATCCAAGAGCATTTAATATTTTTCCAATTGGTTAGATCCTATCCAAGAGCATTTAATATTTTTCCAATTGGTTAGATCCAAACCTTTTCTTAAAACAGAGATTATTGCCACAGCAAAAACCAAAAAATAAATGGCAATAGTTGAGAGGATATTCTGCTTTTTTCAGATTTTCCTTTAGATCCATTCTGATTAGGTCTATTGAAGCTATTGGCCTATTGGCACCCATCTGTTTTCATGAATTGATTTACTACCCTTTGACTTTGTAACTTCACTCTTGTAAGACTAGTGATATAGTCAAGGAGAGAACAGAGAATTAATAAAGATTTCATTGTATATGTATGTGTGTATGTGTGTTACATGCGCCTGTGAATGTGATCTCAGTGAGTTACTATTTCCTAAACATCTTCTTCTATGATGGAAAATGATTTAACCCAGGAGAACGTGAGCTGAAAGGATTTGGCTGAACTCAGATGGCTCTTTACAAAACCAAACAAACACAGAAAAGCCAGTAACTCCAATTTTTTCACACCAGGCAATTGCAGTCATTCTAAATGTTTCAGCATATGTTCAGGTCTTGTTTCAGGTTTCCATGTGGAGAATTCAGTCCTAGGGAAACCAGATATTTCGACTAATTCTCAAGGACTGTGTACACCATTCCTGGGATGGTTTTCACTGATGACTGTGCCCAAAATAAAGCAAAGTATGTTGTTATCTTACACTTCAGAGATGGAACAAAAAATAAATGTGTGAAGAACCCTTGAAGAAACAACAGATTGTGGGACACGTGTTGATAGATATCACCCAGCAATATGGTAGGCAAGGGAACACTGATACTGCTCAGTAGGATGGATAACATCTGGATGGTAGTAAACATGGAAGCTACAGGTAGCAACAGCCAGGTGATAATAGACTAATTGAGTTCAGAACTAAGAAATAGGGAAAAGCTGTATGAGAGTTGTGTATATGTGTGTGTGGTGGGGTGGTATATGTGGGTGTGGGTGTGAGAGAGAAAGAAAGACAGACAGATACAGAGACAGAGACAGAGAGAAAAAAGAGAAATATACAGAGATACTCAGAAAGACAGACAGACAGACAAAGATAGAGACACACAGAGAGTATTTTTTAAAGAAAAAAATTAAAGTAGAATTAGGGTGGAAAATCTGAATAAGGTAGCAGGGCCTTGTGAGAGTCTGAGTTCCTGTTTCTTCTCTTTTAAATCATTTCCTTGCTAGGAGTCCAAGGCAAAGATGAATGTTCAGGCTTTGGGGAATTTTCATTAATATGACAGATTGGATGCACCAAGTGTCCCATGATCTTATTTTTGACAGGCTGCTAAGAGATGTGCGGGCATATTTGTCAGGTCACTCTTAATAGTTGGAATGCATTCCAGTTCCCTTTCAAATGTCAGGCATATTGAAGCATGAGATAGAGACCATTTTCTGACTCTAATATGAAAAATACATCTCTTCTTCCCCCCCATCCCATTACCACAAATCCCTCCTTTTTTTTTTCTTTTTGGAAATGATAAAATAGTATGGATTAGAAGATAAGTCCACTGGTTTGTGAATATGGATAAACTTGGGTTACTAGGGTTCAGATTCACTCTTGCATTTGCAGGCTAGCTTTTCCATTTCTAAAGCTTGAATTGTCCATTGATCAAAGAGAATGAGAAAAGGATACTCAGAGAAGGCTAGATAGGGCCCAACATCCATATAATTCCCTGATTTTGTTCTGTGCATTGTTTCCAAATATCCTTTTCTCATTACTACTTATTTTTCTATGTAATTCTCTTTAGAAGAACAAGTATAATACAATAGGAAGTCTTTAAAATGATATGAAATCTTCATCCTTGAGATCTTCTTACTATGTATGATAACACTGGCTAACCCATTAGGAATATCAATCGGTAGCATTTATTGTTGTTCAGTAATTTCAATCATGTCCAACTCTTTATGACTACATTTGAAATTTTCTTGACAAAGACACTACAATGATGTGCCATTTCCTTCTCCAGCTCATTTTACTGATGAGGAAAATGAGGAAAATAGGGCAAGTGACTGTCTAAGGGTATACAACTAGTAAGTGTCTGAGTTCAGATTTGAACTTTCTGAATCCAGGAATGTACTCTATTCATAGAAACATCTAGGTGCTCAAATATATTGTTTTTCAATCATTTATTGGCTCTGATTCTTCATGACTCCATTTGGATTTTTTTTGGTAAAGACAGTGGAGAAGTTTACAATTTCCTTCTCCAGTTCATGTAATAAATGGGGAAACTGAGGCAAACAGGGTTAAATGATTTTCCTGGAGTGACACAGGTAGCAAGTGTCTGAAGCCAAATTTGAATTCATATAAAAGAGTCTTCCTGATTCCATACTTGGCACTCTATCCCACCACCAAGCTGCCCCAGATATTTATTAAATACCCAGTATGTACTGGGCACTGTGCTAAGTTCTAGAAATATAACTATAATATATAAATAACTAATCATAAATAAGACATATACAAGATGAATTGGGAGTAATCTCAGAGGGAAGGTTTTAAAGTTAAGGGGAATTCTAGAAAATTTCTTGAAGGAGATGACTATTGAGGATACTTGAAAAACTCCAGGGAAGCAAAGTGGTGAAGATGAGAAGAGTGAGTGTCACAAGTATTGAGAACAGCTAATGAAAACACTTGGAGCCAATAACAATGGATCACAGAATGTAAGGATGATAACAAGATTTAAGAAGAATGATAAAGGCGTAAGAAGGCAGATTATAAGCCAGATAATTTTATATTTGATCCAAGAGACAATAGGTAACCATGGAAGTTTATTGAATGGAGGTGTGGGTAATATGTTAGGACCTGCATTTTAAGAATCTAAATTTTATCAGGGAGTCTGACCAGCAAGTAATTGCAGTAATTCAAACATTTACCTGAGCCAGGGCTGTTGAAATATCAGAAGAAAGGAGAGGGTATTTTTGAGTTGTTGGAAATATTGAAACGGCAAGAATTGATAACTAATTGGTTGTAGTATATAAGATAGAATAAGTAATCAATGATAACAAATATATTTCAAGCCTGGGAGAGTAGAATAGTGGTATTCTTGACAATTATAGGGAAGGAGGGAAGATAAGTGTTTCATGTTTGAGGATCAGCTTTCATCTTAGTGCAGAAAGTTCATCATCATCTTTATTGATGGGTTTACTTAATGAGTCCAGAAAAAAGATCTATTCATTCCATTGTATGTCCCCTGACATATCAGAAATAGGGATGCCATAAAACTTAGGAAAAACACTCTAGTTTTTCATTGAATATAATAGTGAAATTTGAGTAAGAAACACAGTTGCCTATTCTGTTTACTTTTCTTTGTTTGGGTTCATTGCTCAATGATTCTCAAAAGAAATTTAAAAGATTTCAGGTAATAATATCACATTTTTTGAGTTGCAAGAGACTCAGAGCCATCTAATCTAACCACTTTATAATAATGAAGAAAAAAGTCTATCTCCAAAGAGGCTATAACCTGCCTAAGATCACACATTTGTGTGTACAAAATTGCAAAAGAGTCTAGATTTGAACCCAGATTAACTGGCTTTAGATATGGCATTCTTTTTTTTTCATTTCTTCAGCAACCTGCTGGTTCCATTCACCTTCAAAGTAAGAAATAACAAGAACATCAAAACCTTTGTCATATAGAAAAAAATATTAACAGAACATTTTCCCCAACCAAGGAGGACAACTAGGATCATAGCATCCTCATATCATTCCATCCCTTTGGATTTTACTAGATATAGAGCTTGGGGAAAACAAATACTCTATTAAGTGCTGGAGGGACTAAGGGAAAACAGGTACATGAATGTACTATTGGTAGAATTGTGATCAGATCCATCCATTCTGGAAAGAAATTTATAACCATGCCCCCAAATTATTCTGACTTTACTATAATGTGATACATTGGAAAAGTCACTTAACTGTTCAGCAACCCTTTCTTCATTTGTAAAATATGGAAAATAATAGCTCCTCCTTTACAAGGCAATTGTGAAGGTCAAATGAGATGATATATGAAAAGTGCTTTGCAAATATTAGCTATTATTTTATTGATATTCTGTCTCTCCCCCCTTTCTCCTTCCCAAAACAGCAAGTAACCTGATATAGGTCAAATATGCATAATTCTTCTAAAGTTGTCATGCTGCACAAGAAAAATCAAATCAAAAGTGGAAAAAATAAGGGGATGGGTGGGTGGAACAATCAACTAACAACAACAAAAGGTGAAAATATTATGCCTTGATTCAGAGTCACATTCAGTTCTCTTTCTGTAAGCAGATGGTAGTTTCTGTTAAGTCTGAAGTTGCCTTAAATTACCTCATTTTGAAAAAGAGACAAATCCATCATAGCTGACCATCACATAATCCTGTTGATAATTATGTACAATATTCTCTTGGTTCTGCTCACTTCACTTGGCATCAATCCATTGTCTTTTCAGGCTTTTCTGAAATCAGCCTGCTCATCATTTCTTACAGAACAATAATATTCCATTACATTTATATACTATAACTTATTCAACCATTCCCCAACTTATGGACATCCATTCAATTTCCAGTTCCTTGACACTATAAAAAGGACTGCTATAAGCATTTTTGCACGTGGATCCTTTTCCTTTTTTTATGATATCTTTGGGACACAGACTCACAAGAGACACTACTAAATCGAAGAATATACACAGTTTTAAAGCCCTTTTCCTAGCCCTATTTTTCTTTTGCTAACCACCCCTTAGACTAAACGTGTTGGCTCTACCTTGAGGCTTCTAGATACCATAACTTTTCCTTTCTGGATTGATTATGTAGGATCATAGGTTGAGAGCAAGAAGAGAATACAGAGATCACCTAGTTCATACCTCTCATTTTTCAGATTAGGGAATCGAGGCAAAGACAAGTTAAACAACTTGCCCAGGATCATACAGTCAATGAAACATAAAGAGTTTGAAATGAGGGTTTTAGACTTCCAAGTCTAGTGTTCTTTTTGCTTCTCCACATTTACTTCTTTTCATTAATATTACCATGAAGGAAAAGTTGCAAGGTTTTCCTTTCTTTTTTGCATTCCTCCCTAAACATAGTGAACAACACAAAGTTGATATTGAGAATTTTACTACTAAATCACTCAGGGAAATTTGATCCTTGGCCCATCCAACAGTACCACTTTATTATACAAATCTTCCAGACTGTCTTGTTTATACCTTTAAGGGCCAGTTGAATGATTTCCAAGTTTGTTATCATTAGCAGAGTTTAGAAAATAGATGTATTTTCTGACAAATGAATAATAAACCCCTTGACCTTTTTTTCTGTCATCCAGTTGCTTACTCTGTTTACTTTACTGTATTTAGATTCATTGTTCAATTATTCTTAAAAGAAATTTAAAAGATTTCATGTAATAAGATCACATTTTTAAAGCTGTAAGGGACTCAGAGTCATCTAATCTGACTACTTTATAATACTGAAAACAAAAGTGTATCCTCAGAAAGGCTATAACTTGTCTAAGGTCACATAAATAATAATTGTAATAGAGTCTGGATTTGAACCCAGATTATCTGCCTCTAAATGTAGTATTTGTTCTTTGGCATTTATTCAGCACCATGCTGATTCTGTTAACCTTCAAAGTAAGGAACAAGAAGAACAACAAAACCTTTGTCATACAGAAAATATTAGCAGGACATTTTCCCCAACCAAGGAGGGCAGGGTCATGGCACTATATAACACAGTGAGCATATAAGTAGCTTAGCCCTAATCATAAAACAAGTATCAATCAGCACAAAGATGATCTCTGAATCCACAAATTCTTAACTAAAGGTTCTGTATGGAGAAAGAAGGAGAATTAATCTCCATGATAATGATCTCAGATACTTAGACTTTTAGGAATATAATTATCCTTCATTTTTCCAATGTGAAATGTTTCAAACTGAATATTCTTCTTTTAGAAGTTAGAGTACACATCCCAAAATTATTAGGGTGGTGTCTATGGATTTCCTTTTCATGTAACAGATGTGTGGGGTTAATATGGGATGAAAAATGCTTCAGCACTTATTCATTGTACATATAAGTGTATAAATAATTTTGTAAAAGAAGTAAGGGCAGTATGAAGATGGGGGGTGGATAGGGGAAGGCATAGGGTCTAGAAGAGGCTGATATGGGTGGAACTGGAGAGAGGAGAATAAAAGAGAAATAAATAGACCACTGGAAAGCAAACAAATGAAAAAGAGGAGAGAGCTCTGTAAAAGTGGCATCTGCACGCCTTCCTGTGGGCAACTGCTCAGGTGTGTGTGTGATGACTCTGGAAAAGCAATTGAAAATTCCCAAAGAGCCCTGTATAAATCCCTTTCATTCCGAGGTCATCAGTGAGTGTTTGCAGGTAAAAACGTCTTCCATCGGCTACTCACTGTGCTTCTGTTTATATGACAGTTTTTATCCTGTTGCTGAGAGAAGCCTGTCAGATGAAGAGTAAGCCACATTTACCTGTAAGTGCCCCCACATTCGCCTGTGATGCCTAATCTCTTTTATTGATCTACTTGCTGGTTTCTGGAGACCATTGATTTTCCTGGCTGTCAGTTGGTGGCTTTGCCCCTTTAATGTTTATTTAGACCAGTCTCCATAAATTGCTTCTGGTGCTGAGGGCTAGGAAAGCAGCAGGAGGTCAGAGGTGCATGTAGACCTGTCCATAAATATAAATCACAGCTTTTGTTCTTCACCATTGCTTGTGAACACTGTTTGCTCAGTGAAAAAAAAATAAAGGGAGGGGAGAATCTTTCATTAAAACTTAGAGAAGCCATTACAAATTCCCTTGTTTCTCTCTTTTTCCCCCTCAAATTTTTATTGCAATCTAGATTTTCAATTTTCTCTATCTTCATAGTACTTGTTGTTATCTACTCATACATGTAATGTTTCTTTTTCTCCTCTTCCTCCTCATCCTTGTCCTCCTCCTCTTCCTCATTCTTCTTCTTCCTCCTCATTCTTCTTCTTCTTCTTCTTCTTCTTCTTCTTCTTCTTCTTCTTCTTCTCCTCCTCCTCCTCCTCCTCCTCCTCCTGCTCCTCTTTTCCCTCCTCCTCCTGCTCCTCCTCCTCTTTTTCTTCCTCCTCCTCTTCCTTCTCCTTCTCTCTCTCTATCTCTCTCTGTCTCTTTCATCAAAGATCAAAAAAAAAAAAAAAAAAAAGGAGAGAGAAGGGTTGTTTGTTTGCCAGCACAGAACTATACTTGTGGAAGAAGATATATTGGTAATTCCCTCCACTCCCTCCACTATTAGTCATCATAAGCATGCATGTTCGTGTATTTTAACCTTTCAAGAAAATGCTGACTCTCAGCATCTCTGGAGTTAGAGATATTTGTTTGAACAATCTAACAGGGATATCTCTCCCAGTGATGAGGCTCAGAAGTCTCTCCATTTTGAGAAATTTCTTGGCCTTCCTTGATAAGTAACAGTGGTATACCTGAAAACTCAGGGTCAATATTGTTCTAATGTAGGTGAATGGGGGGCTGGGAAAAAGTGCCATGCTCACCTGGAAGGTAACTGACAAGGCTGGTTGAACACAAGGCAAAATGGAAAATGGTTGCAAGCAGGTGGCTGCACTGTTATAAATAATTCAAGGACACATCCTGCAAAATCCAAGGGAAAAACCCCACAGCTCATTATAACAGTGAGTTGCTAGAATGCTATATCCTTAAATCACTAGAAAATGTTTTGCAACAGCTAAGACTTTTTTTTCCACTGTAGCAGTAAACATCATAGTCTGTACAAGGTGACAAGTGGTTCTCCTGAGGCGAGGAGGACAGTAATCAATAGAGGTGCAGTCTGGGCCACTAGTCTGTCTGTTGATGCAGAAACATTGTACACAGATATGATACCTAGAATAAATCATCAGAAGAAAGAGAAGCTTTGTCAAGACAGGTAAAGAAGTACCTTATAGGAAGCACCTTATTAAATGGCATCTCTGATTTAGTATTTTTCATTTGAACATATTTAGTTTATGGTGGTCACCTGCCATTTAAGTCTGGCCTCATATTTCCTTATTTGAATCCTTTGATCAATCTGTGATTCCATTGATGCAAGTACTCCATGTGTTTTCCTGACTGGTAACTTCAACCCTTCCAGACCTTCTCATCCTGTGGGATTCTCATTCTTTTTTCCCATAAATACTATAAAATAACTACTGTATGCATTTATATAGACAGACTTTACTCTAGTTAGAATCTTTAATGTCACAAGTTCTCTGTCAAATCCCTCTTTCTCTATGAAGACTCTACTGACTACTATCTTCTTTGGGCTCTTCTCTTCTGAAATTTTATAGTATTTATAGCCTCCACTAAGAAAATTAGTCTTTAATAACATTTTGTCTTGTGATAGTGTGTTAATATTTCCCCTTCAGCAAGAATTCAGGTGCTCTTAAGCAAAGATTCATGAAATCATTTAAATATAGATTGATAGCAGATAGATAGAAATAGGTCTATTGATAATTATATTTCAATATAATTGGTTGCCTTTTAATTTTTTTTTTTTGTATTTAAAACATTTTGAGAAGGGTTCCATAGGCTGTCAAAGATATTGAAGACACAGAAAAAGACTAAGACTATTTGAACTAGATTATAATCTCCTTGAAGCTAGTAGGTCTTATCTCCTTTCTATATGACCCAAAATGTCTAGCACAATACTGAACACATAGTACCATTCAATAAACATTTGTTGAATATTCATAATAATTTTTGATATATTGTCTAGGCATTGTTAGTCTAGTTGGGTAAATTTTTGCCTGTTTCTTTGAATTTTATTAATACCCTTCTTATTCTTTCATATCTGTCTTTATCTTTCTGTGTTGGAGGGAATTGAGGAGGGTTAATATTTAGATATTATTTTGTCAGAAGCAAGTCTAAAATGACACCCTTGAAAATTTTTGTGGCAAAGGAGCTGAGGATTTTAATAGAGAGAAATGTCAATCTCTAGAATTGTCAAGAATACATTTCAAGTGATATATATATATATGTGTGTGTGTATATATATATAATATGTATAATGTTAGAACAATTATATATATAGAACTCATATGATATATATGTTATATTATATATGGCATAGAACTATAATATATATATATATATATATATATATATATATATATATATGTGTGTGTGTATATAAAATTGAAAGTACCAAATCTTTTGGAATGGAGAAATTTTTGTTGAATTGTAAAGCTGTGCAGGATTTTTGATGATGCTAAGCTGCTTGATTCTGATATATCAGTATTGGGCTTGCTTTATGGATCACAGATCTTCTAGCTAGGAAGTATCTCAGTGCTAATCTATCTTTAACATTGTAAAAACAAGAATCCTTTCTATTATATGCCTAATCAAGAGTCATCTTGACAAAATCAAACAAAAAAAATGCTCCTAGCTGGAGATATTCCATTCTACTTTAAAATAGTTCTAATTGAAGAAATCAAAACCATATATAGTTATATGGGGAAAAAATCATCACTATGGATTAGAGAAACACAAATTTAAAAAAGAAAAAAACAAAATTTAAAAATGATAATTATTGTGTATTTGAGATAAATAATAAATTGTATATAATGGATTCATAGTCTCATATGTAATCATCTTTTTGAAAATTATACTGTTATGTAAATGCTTGCTTATTACACAAACTAGTAATATCTCAAAGAAACTTAAAATGAAAATCTATCAATACTGATCATAATATATTATATTCTTATGTATCATTAATATATGATCTTCTTATGTATCATCTTCCCATCTAGGAATATAAATAGTTTATCTTATTAAGTCCCATCTGATTTCCCTTTCCTGTTTCTTTTTTTATTCTTCTTTTTAACTTTGTATTTGAAAGTCAAACTTTTTATTCAGCTCTGATCTTTTCACCATTGTTTATTTCATTAAATATCTATTTTTCCCCTGAAGGATTATATTCAGTATTCTGGGTAGATGATTTTTGGTTATAATCCGAGTTCCTTTGCACTCCAGAATGTCATATTTCAAGCCCTCCAATCCTTCAGTAAAAAAGTTGCTAAATCTTGTGCTATTCTGACTATGACTTCATATAATTTGATTTATTTCATTCTGACTGCTGGCAATATTTTCTCCTTGACCTGGCAGCTCTGCAATTTGGCCATAATATTTGTGAGAGTATTTTCATTTGGAGATTTCTTTCAGAATGTAAATGGCGAATTCCTTTAATTTCTATTTTCCCTCTGGTTCTAGAATATCAACGCAGTTTTTCTTGATAATTTCATGAAAAATCATGTTTGGGCTATTTTTTGGCCATGGCTTTCAAGTAATCCAAGAGTTTTAAAATTATATCTCCTGGATCTATTTTCAAGGTTAGTTGTTTTTCCAAGAAGATATTTTAAAACATCTTCTTTTATTTCATTTTTTGGCTTTGTTTTATTGTTTCTTGATTTCTCATAAAATTATTAACATTCACTTCCGCAAATCTAATTTTTAAAGAATTATTTTCTTTGTGAGATTTTGTGCCTCCTTTTCCATTTGTTCAATTTTAGTTTTTAAGGAATTTTTTAAATCAGTGAATTTCTGTGTCTCTTTAATTCATTTGGCCAATTCTTCTTTTTAAAGGCATGCCTCTCTTCATTGTTTTTGTTTCTTTACCAATTGGCATAGTTTATTTTTCAAGTGTTATTTTTTCAGTATATTTTGTGTCTCTTTTACTTAGCTGTTGACTTGTTTTGATGATTTCATTGAATCACTCTCATTTCTTTTTACAACTTTTTTTCTAAATCTCTTACTTGATTTTCTAAATCATTTTTGAGTTCTTCAAGGGCCAGAGAACAATTCATAGTTTTCTGGTAAATTTGAGATGTAAGTGTTTTGACTTTGTTATCTTCTGAATATGTGTTTTGATCTTCCTTCTTACCCTAATAACTTTCTATGATCAGAATCTGTTAGCATTCTTATAAGGTGCCAAATCAGTGGAACTGATGAGATAATGATTCTCTAATTTACATGTACTTACCCACTTACTATAATTCCACAAGATTCACACCTTTAAGAGAGCATATATAAGAAGAAGCTATCAGGGCCAAAAAGGACAAGTCCACTAAAGGACAAGCGTACTAGAAGCTTTGAGCCTCAGCCAGGATTCAGGTGAGGAGATTCACAAACCAGAGAAGGTAACTTATGCTCTTGGAACCAAGACTACAGAAGGCCTCCAGAAAACTAGCTGAGCCCCAAGTGAAGGAGATAAGATTTTGAAGGAGACAATAAAGGATTTGGACTTTAACTCCTGGCTGCATTTGGGGTGATTACACTGAACTGAAACAAAGGCTGCTTTCAGAAGCCCCCCAAGAAACCTGCTCCCAAAATACATCATATTTTAGAGAAGAACATTACAAGAATCTGTTTTTATTGTCTGCCCATTCCCTCAGCTTATTACTTGGCAATTTTAATAATAAATTTTATTTTTAAAATATATGCAAAAATAGTTTTCAATATTCACTGTTGTAAAACCTTGTGTTCCAAATTATCTTCCGTCCTCTCACCCCAACTCACTCCCCTAAAAAGCAAGTAATCCAATATAGTCTAAACATGTGCAATTCTTCTATACATATTGCCACATTTATCATGCTGCACAAGAAAAATCAGATCAAAAAGGAAAAAAATCCCAAAGACCTCAGCTTCTGGGATAAGAACTCACTATTTGACAAAAATTGCTAAGAAAATTGGAAATCAGTATGGCAAAAACTAGGCATTGACCCATACTTAACACCCTATACCAAGAAAAGATTGAAATGTGCTTATGATTTAGACATAAAGAGTGCTATTATAAGTAAATTAGAAGAATAAAGGATACTCTTCCTCCCAGATCTGTTGAGAAGGAAGGATTTTATGACCAAAGAAGAACTGTATCCCAACGAGATCATAAAGGAGAAAAAGGGACCAACATGTGCAAAAATGATTGTGGCAGCCCTTTTTGTAGTAGTAAGAAACTCAAAACTGAGGTGATGGCCATTAGTTGTAGAATAACTGAATAAGTGATGGTATATGAATGTTATGGTATATTGTATTCTATAAGAAACAATCAGCAAGATGATTTTAGAAAGGCATGGAGAGACTTACATGGACTGATGCTAAGTGAAGTGAGTAAAATCAGGATTATACAAGACAACAGCAAGATTATACAATGATCAATTCTGATGGACATGACTCTTTTCAACAGTGAGATCCAATGATCTTGTGATGAAGAAAGCCATCTGCATCCAGAGAGAGGACTGTGGGGAATGAGTGTGCAACACAACATAGTGTACTCACTCTTTTTGTAGTTCTTTGCTTGAATTTTGTTTTCTTTCTTATTTTTTCCTTTTTGATCTGATTTTTCTCTTGCAGCATGATGATTGTGGAAATATATATAGAAGAATTGCGCATGTTTAGCATATAATGGATTAGTTGCTGTTTAGAGGCAGAGTGGGAAGAACAGACAGGAAAAATTGGAACACAAGGTTTTACAAGGTGATGTTGAAAATTATCTCTGTATATGTTTTGGAAATAAAATTCTTAATAATAAAAACATAAAAACAAAAGAAAAACTCTGAAATAAAAAGCCTTATTTCTCAAATAGAGAAATGAGTCACATTTATAAGATGCAAGTCATTTCCCAATTGATAAGTGATCAAATGATATAGAGTGTTTTCATATAGAGAAACCAAAGCTATTAATAGTTATGTGAAATAATGCTCTAAATCACTATTGATTAGAAAAATGCAAATTAAAACAACTCTGAGGTACCATTTCAGACCTATCAGATTGGCTAACATAACAAAAATGAATATGATAAATGTTTTAGGGCATGTGGGAAAAATGGGATACTGCATTTTTGCTGGAGTTATGAACTGATCCCATTATTCTGAAGAACAATTTAGAATTATGTTCAAAGGTTTATAAAACTGTCCATACTCTTTGATCCAGCAATATTGATGCTAGAGCTGTATCCCAAAGACATTCAAAAAGAAGAGAGGGACCTAGCTGTATAAAAATATTTCTAGCAGTTTTTTGTGCAAATCAAATGGATGTCTATCAATTGGAAAAAACCTAAACAAATTGTCATATATGATTATAATGGAATATTATTGTGCCATAAGAAATGACAAATAAGATGGTTTTGGGAAAAACCTGGAAAGGTTTGCATGAATTGATGCAAAAGAACCAGGAGAATGTTATAAATAGGATTTTTATTTTTTGATGAAGAACTGTGAGCATTGCGCTATTCTATGCAATGCAATGATCCAAGACAAAGGACTAATGACAGAAAATACTATCTGCCTCTAGAGGGGAAAAAAGACTGATATTGATTAAATATAACAGAAATATGCTAAAAGAAAAAAAAAACAAAAAGAAAACAAAAAGTAAGCAAACAATAAAAAAGTTGAAAATACTATGCTGTGATCTACATTCAGTTTCCACAATCTACTTTCTGGCTCCAGATGACTCTCTCCATCACAAGTTTATTGGAATTGACATTAATCACCTCATTGTTCAAAAGAGCCATCCATCACAATTGATCATCACATAATTTTATTATTATTGTGTACAATGTTCTCTTGGTTCTACTCAATTCTGAGCATCAGTTCATGTAAGTTTCTCCAGGTCTTTCTGAAATAACCTGCTGATCATCTCTTATAGTATCCGTATCCATAATATCCATATACCACAACTTATTTAGCTATTCTCCAGCTGATGGGCATTCACTCAATTTCCAGTTCTTTGCCACTACACAAAGGACTGCTACAAATATTTTTTTTGCCCTTGTGGGTCCTTTTCCTCTTTTTTATAATCTCCTTGGGATACAGGCCCAATAAAGGAATTGTGGGATCAAAGGGTATGACTAGTTTAATAGCCCTTTAGGCATAGCTCCATGTTGCTCTCTAGAATGGTTGGATCAGTTCACAACTCCACCAACAATGTATTAGTGTCCCTGTTTTCTTAAATTCCCTCCAACATTTATCATAATTTTTTCCTGTCATGTTAGTCAGTCTGAGAGATGTGTAGCAATACTTCAGAGTCTTAGTTTGCATTTCTCTGAGCAGTAGTGATTTAGAGCATTTTTTCACATGATTATAAATGGTTTTAATGTCTTCATCTGAAGATTGTCTGTTCATATCCTTTGACGATTTATCAATTGGAGAATGACTTGTATTCTTATAAATTTGTTTCAATTTTTTTAGAAATGAGGCCTTTATCAGAACCCTTGGATGTAAATTTTTTCCTCAGTATTTTCCTTCCCTTCTAATATTTTCTGCATTGATTTTGTTTGTATAAAAGCTTTTTAACTTTAATAGTGAATTATTTTCTTAGCTTTTTTACCTTCTTTTGAATTTAGTCAATTGGACTTTTAAATATGTTGTTTTGTTCATTGGATATTTTCCCCATTTCATCAATTCTTTTTTTAGGGAGTTGTTTTCTGTTTCCATTTAACCAATTCTGTTTTTCCAAAGTTATTTTCTTTTTCTTGCCAAATTTATTGTTAAGGAGTTATTTTCTTTTTCCATTTAACAAAATCTACTTTTAAGAATCGATTTTCTGCAGACAATTTCTGTTACCTTTTCCAAAGCTCTCATTTCCTTTCCCCATTTTTTATGACTCTCTTTGTTTTTTATGTCCAAGAGTTTTTATTGAATGTAATTTTAATTACATTATGTAAATTTTGTTGTATTATTCTGAAAAAGATGCAATAAATATTTCTGCTTTCCTGCATTTTTTTGTGAGATTAATACATGGACATTTTTTATGAAGGTGCTATATACATCTTAACAAGGTATATTTCTTTCTATTCCTATTTAATTTTTTCCCTGGAGGTCTATCATATTTATTTTTTTTCTTTTTTTTATTTAATAGCCTTTTATTTACAGGATATATGCATGGGTAACTTTACAGCATTAACAATTGCCACACCTCTTGTTCCAATTTTTCACCTCTTACCCCCCCACCACCTCCCCCAGATGACAGGATGACCAGTAGATGTTAAATACATTAAAATATAAATTAGATACACAATAAGTATACATGACCAAAACGTTATTTTGCTGTACAAAAAGAATCAGACTCTGAAATATTGTACAATTAGCTTGTGAAGGAAATCAAAAATGCATGTGTGCATAAATATAGGGATTGGGAATTCAATGTAATGGTTTTTAGTCATCTCCCAGAGTTCTTTTTCTGGGCATAGCTAGTTCAGTTCTTTACTGTTCCATTGGGAATGATTTGATTGATCTCGTTGCTGAGGATGGCCTGATCCATCAGAACTGGTCATCATCTAGTATTGTTGTTGATGTATATAATGATCTCCTGGTCTTGCTCATTTCACTCAGCATCAGTTCGTGTAAGTCTCTCCAGGCCTTTCTGAAATCATCCTGTTGGTATGACTCTCTTTTAAAATCCTTTTTGAATTCTTCTAAGAGAGCCTTTTGAGTTGGAAACACTCATATCATACTTTGAGGCTTCATCTGGAGACATTTTGCCTTTAGTGTCCTTGGGATTTGAGATCTATTCTTTGTCTTCATGTAAGCTATCTATTGTCAGAACTCCTTTTGCTTTTTTGTTCATTTTTAAAGGTTGAAGACTGCTCTTGAGGCAAAGGGAAGATTGTCCCAAGGCTCCTTTATAGGTAACAGTGGCTTCACATTGCCCTGGAGCTAGTGCTTCTGACATCCTTTATACTGTATGGGCATGGCCCACTTGTTATTCTGGGGTTCAAGGGCTCATTATTTGCCTTCTGTAGTTGTGTTGATGTCTTACAGCTAGTCTCTTGATCCACTGGCCTCTGAACCAGGACAGAGTAGCCAATGCTACTATATTTTATTTAAGAGTCCCCCTGTAGATTCCCCCAGCATGGAGTCCTCTTCTCCCTGGGTCTCCCTGTACTGTACCTGCAGATGACCTCCTCTCCTCCCCATCCCGTCCTAATGAGACAGCCTTTTCCTGATTTTTTTTTTTCAAAATATCTTCTGCTGGAAATTTGTTACACTCCAAATATTTGTGGGTTCTATTAATCCAAAACCTGTATACAGGCTTGATCTGGTGTTGTTTCTGAGCGAAGCCAGGATAAGCTCAGACATAGATCTGTCTGCTCTCTACTATCTTGGCTCCACCCCTCTATTAGTTGATTTTTAATTCTTTGGTAGAGTAGGGCTCTGCTTCCAGAGTAGAGGGGGGACTGCCCCAAGTTTTTGGCTGTTTTGTGCAGCTGTTTTCCAGACATGTCCAGGGACCAATAACTTTTCAGTTCTTTAAGGAACTGTGATATTAGGAAAAATTTTTAATATTCTCCTGGCATATGATCTGGCTTGTGAATGACTACCAGCACTCTTTTCTGCCCTAAAACTGTGAGAAAATCCCTGTTTCACTATGTTGGGTTAGTACTCTTCCTCACTATGGGACTCCCACCCAGGATTACAACTAGGATTGGAGTATGCATAAAGCAATATAGTCCTGTCTCAGTGCTAGCAAAGAGACCAATGTAATCTCCTTGTGACCAGTTATTCAGCTCCCTTACTGTCTCTATGTTAAAAGCTCCAAAAGTAGCCATGGTACTACTGATTCAGTGGCTCTCAAGGCCTACTCCTGACTTGCTGGAACTAGGGATGTGCGAGCACAACCTACAGTAGTCTGTGTTCTACTCTCAGCTGGATGTTTCAGACCACTCCTGCTGACCTTCTAAGCTGTCTTTTGTGTCTGTGGGCTGAGGGGTCTGGAAACCACCACTGCTGCCATTGATTCAATTGTCCTGAGGCCTGTGCTCTGCTCTCCCAGTGGTGCAAAAGATCTTTCTTTCTGACCATCTAAGTTGTCTTGATACGGAAAATTGTTTCACTGCAACTTCTTTCAGGGGTCCTAAACTATGGCCCACAGGCCAGATGCAACAGCTGAGGATGATTTTCCCCCTCACCCAGGGCTATGAAGTTTCTTTATTTAAAGGCCCACAAAACAAAGTTTTTGTTTTTACTATAGTCCGGCCTTCCAACAGTCTGAGGGAAAATGAACTGGCCCCCTATTTAAAAAGTTCGAGGACCCCTGACATGCTATTCTAGAGTTTATTTAAAGTCATTATTTAAAGGTATTTGGAGGGGTTTCAGAGACAAAGCTCTGGCTTTTACTCTACCATCTTCACTGCATTGGGAGCTCTTTAACTAATAAGGCATTTCCAGAAAAGACAATAGATAAAATATCTAATATTATAAATAGAAGCTAAATGTCAAATCCTTTCACCAAGATTTGAATCTTTGTTTGAAATCTGCTTTTGACAAGGGATATTCAAATAATTGATTAATAAAGTTAGAGATTCATTAATTCATCTATCTGTCTTTCTATTTAGCTATCTGCCTAGCTATATCATCAATCTTTAGAAAGGACTTAGTTTTAATAATCATTTCTATAGTGCAGTATATTGTGTAGTGTATAGTATCCTTATACCCATATTGTATAGAATCATAAGTATGGAACTTTAAAGAGTCCTTAAGTTCATCAAGTCCATCAAGTTCAATCAATCACTTCATTTTACAGATAAGGAAATTGAGGCATGCAGCAGTTAAGTAACTTATACATGTTGACAGAGGTATTATATAGCTGAAGTTGGATTTCAAACTATGCATTGTGGGCTTCATGCCCAGCATCTATATTGTTACTACTACTTCTCAATATCCATCTAACTTGACAAAGTTTACACAAATTCTTCATTTTGAGATGTCATTCAGCATAAAAAATATTTTATATCTGACTCTTTTTTCCCCACTTTAAGTCAGTCAGGAGACTACTCTTGAGCTTTCTATATGCAAACTCTTGTTTTTCCCCATGTCTGACATTAAAATACCACAAATGACAAGTTATTGGCTATTGTGGGAAATAAAAATTCATTTATGTCTATAAATATCCAAGAATTGTTTAGTTAGCAGGAAACAGATGACCTAACAGAAGACTAAATCTTGGCAAGTTGACTTTCATTGGCTGAACTCTGCCAATTTAATTTTAGCCAGCTGGTTGCCTCTAATCCTCTCCTGTTTCGTCTCTTTGAGTGATTTTGTAGGGTTTTTTATGCCACATTCATCTATCACGACCGACTCCAAACAAAGAGCATGCTGGGTGAGAACAAAGCACAGATGAAATGTCTGGGGGTTCACTAGACTGGGGATGAGGCCAAGAGAACTAAAAAAGAAATTCACACATCCATAACTCCAAGTTAGTAACAACACAGAGAATGAAATTTAAGTGGAAGCCAAAACCCCTTGTTCCAGTAGTTTAGTTAAACTGGACACCTGGATGTTATCCAAGTGACCTTCATTTCATCCTAAATTATGTCATTCTTTTCTCACTCTGAGAACTAGAGAGGAGGGGAAAAGAGGTCAAGGAAAAAGGATTTTAAGTAGTGACAGTCTGGTTTCCCTGTTTACGTAATGTGGTTACTTTGCTAGACTGTATTTAGCAATTTGAAATGGTTTTCTTTTGGTTAGGGTGCCCAATTTTTTTAAAGCAGATTTTTATCAGTGTGTTTTGAAATTTTGCTTTTATGAGGCCAGATAGCGATTTAATTACAATCAGATACACTATCTACACTATCACCTTCCCCAGACCTAGACTCCATTGTCATGTATAAAACTGAGCTGATGACATGAAAGAGGAAAAGACTGTGAAGCAATGAGACAGAGAAAGAAAGAAACCTCGGGTTGTCTTGGAATATACTAAGGTTTTTTTAGAGGAGATCAATCAATTGATCAATATTTATTAAATACCTACTTTGTTCCAGTAGGCTTTGGGAAGACTGTATAAATTTGGTCTATTTGTGTTAATTCCTAAGAAGGAGGGCACAAATAAAACCAGGGAGAAAAAAAGAGAAAATCATTGCCCTGTAGATGTTGCACATTTAGATTCTTTAATTACACGGGAAGCTGATTTGTCACAGTTTTCTTTACATTGGTGAGATGTCAGAGGAAAGATACATAAAATGGCCTCATCGGAGAATGAAATCTACTTTTTATCTTTCTATATCTGCCAATGGCAATGGAATAACATAAATTTAATCTTATAACTTCTAACAACTTTCATTATAATTAATGCATGAAATTAAACAGGTAAAAAATCAGTATAGGGAAAACTCAAATTACAATATAAGGCACTTAGACTTCAAAATCCAAAATATGACAATCTGGAAAAAATGCTCCTAAAATTTGTTTTTTCTGAGCTCAGAGACCTTGAATCCTCACCTTGACTCTATTAGCACATCAATATTGCACATCTGGGAAGTTGTTTACTTCAAAAACCACAGGCAATAGTTCTTAAAGTGACTTCTTGCTTTGACAAGATTTGAATGAACCAAACTTAGTGATTGCTAATCATCCCTTTTTTTTTCCTAAGAACTTTTACTGAAGGTTCAAACAGTTTGGTCCAAATTGTCAGATAAATAGGGAACATGTTCATGGACTTGATAAAAAAAATAGATAGCTAAAAGAAACCAAAAGCTTTACTTATTGAAAAGTACTGGGGGAGGATTTGGGGAAGATGTGGAGTAGGTTGGTAAATTTCAAGCTCTCTAGATTTCTCCCACAAATAGAACAAATTTGAACTTCAGGGCAAACATAGACTGGTGAAAAATCAAGACTTGGGGCAGGATGGGGATCCTCCTTATACAACCTTAGAAGATATGAAGAAATACCCTGACTGGGGATTAACCTGTCTTAAGTACAGACACCTGTGCGCTAGCTCCACAGAAACACCAAATGGGGATCCATCAAGTTAGCTAGGTGTGGCTAAAGCCTCTGCAGGAAACAGAAACTTCCACCTCCCGGTCAAGTTAGGGTTTGAGTCTGAGAAGACAAAATGAACCTCAGTTGATTGGGAATGTAGGTCTAATCTCATGACCCTGGGTGATGAAGAACCATACCAGTGAGTTTAGAGGCAGGGACTCTTGATCTGGGGTTCCTGGTCAGAATGGAGAGCTGAAGGGAAGCTTGAGACACCATCCCCCCCACCCCAAGATTAGAGGTGCTTACACTAATACACTAATACATATTATTTAAAAAAAATGAATCAGCAAAGAAGAAAGAACCCCACCATTGAAACATATTATGGGAACAGGGAATACCAGGGTTCATCTTTAGAAGAGAATACTTTAGTAAATACTTTCGTAAAAAAAAAAGTCTTCTGGGGCAGCTAGGTGGTACAGTGGAATGGATAGAAAATTAAGGAATTCAAATACTTTGGAGCTACAATTAGAATTGTGTAGGACTTGTCAGCAGCTACACTAAAAGACTACTTGTCCTGGACCATATCTACTAACAATCAAAAGAACTAGGCCTGTAGCCAAAAATATCATGTTCAACAAAATTTTCTATAATTTTAAACGAGAAAAAATGGATATTCAATGAAATTGCAGATTTTAATTATTTTTTATGAACAAAACCTGAACTTTACAGAAAATTTAACCTGCAACAGTCAATATGAAAAATCAATTTTAATAAACTATGTTAATTTTCTTTGTTAGAACAAACTAAACATGGACAAATTATTTATGTTATTTTTACATGAGAAAATTATACTATATCTTTAAAATTCACTTTAACAATATGGTAACTCAAAAGAAAGATTAGCAGTCAAGGTAAAAATAGGTGTATTTTTTAAAATTTAGGTAATCCAGAACCAGTATGGAAGAAACGAAGCACTGACCCACACTTAACACCACATACCAAGATAATTTCAAAAAGGGCAAATGATTTACACATAAAGAATGATATTATAAGCAAATTGGAAGAACATAGAATAGTTTACCTCTCAGATCTGGGCAGAAGGAATGAATTTGTGTCCAAAGAAGAACTGGAACTCATAATTGAACACCCAATAGATATTTTTGATTATTTAAAGTTAAAAAGTGTTTGTACAAACAAAACTAATGCAAAGAAGATTAGAAGGGAAGCAATAAATTGGGAAAATGTTTTTACATTTAAGGGTTCTGATAAAGGCCTCATTTCTAAAATATATGGAGCATTGACTCAAATTTATAAGAATTAAGGCCATTCTGAACAGACAATTTTCAGATGATGAAATTAAAATTATTTCTAGTCATATGAAAAGGTTCTCTAAATCACTATTGATCACAGAAATGCAAATTAGGACAACTCTGAGATGCCACTACACACCTCTCAGATTGTCTAAAATGACAGGAAAAGATAATGATGAATGTTGAGGGAGGAAGAATGTTGGAGGGGATGTGGGAAAATTAGGACACTAATACATTGTTGATGCAATTGTGAAAGGATCTACCCATTCTGGAGAGCAATTTGGAACTATGCTCAAACTGTGAAATGAACAGAACCAGGAGATCATTGTATACGACAACATCAATATCATACAACAATCAATTCTGATGAATATGACTCTTTCCAGTAATGAGATGATTGATGCCACTTACAATGATCTTGGGATGAAGAAAGCCATCTACACTCAGAGAGAGGACTGTGGGAACTGAATATGGATCACAATATAACATTCTCACTCTTTTTGATGTTGTTTGCTTGAATTTTGTTTTCTTACTCATTTTCTTTCCTTTTTGATCTGAATTTTCTTGTGCAACAAGAGAATTGTATAAATATGTTTACACATATTGGATTTAACATATATTTTAACATGTATAGTATATATTGGATTGCTTGCTTCTAGGGGAGGAGGTGGGGGAAGGAGGGAAAAATTTGAAACACAAGGCTATGCAAATATCAATGTTGAAAAATTATCTGTGAATCTGTTTTGAAAATAAAAAGAAAAGAAATAATCACAAAAAATAGTGATCGAGTTTAAACAAATGAAGTGCAGAGGAAGAATAGACATAAAGGCAATAGAGGACTCATAGTTCTAAAAATAGGCAATACTACATATATACCATAAAGGATCTAGCATGCTCCAAAATCTATTAAAAAAAATACAAGGGAGGCAAATGGGAAAGTAAAGGGTGAGGAAAGAATACAAGGGAAGGATCCTTGGGTTGAGGGAGGTTAAGTAATAGCAAGGCAAGATATGGAAGTGAATTTAATTAAAGAGGCAGGAGGGATAGGAAAGACATATGCATATGTGTAGTATGGGGTGTGTATGTGTATGTGTGTGTGTGTGTGTGCGTATGTGTGTGTGTATCTATATATCTACATATGTATACATAAAAAAATTTTCTTAACTGTAGCCTGCTTGGGAATGGTGGGGAAGATGGAAGGGGGGAAAAGAATAAAATAAATAAATTACACAACAAAGAGCCAAAGAACAATTTATAAGGAAGTAAAGAAAAAATGATCGTTCATGAATATAATTTCTACTTCTAATATATATACACACACATATATATATATATATATATATATATATATACTTTCTTGATCTAGTAATTTGTTGTTATATATTTTGAATCCTCTCTGATGTTATGTTGGGCACATCACCATGTTCTCTTTTGTTTTGTTTAATTTTGTTTTGTATTTCTTTTGTTTTTCTTATTTCTTACTCCATTTTTTCAAATAAAATAAATTTTAAAAAGTAAAACTGATATTAACAATATAGGAAAAATTTCTTAAGTGAAGGTTTATTATCTTTTTGAAGAAAAATATCCTATATTTTTATTACTTTTTTCATTGAAAGAAAAGAAAATCAATGGCAAGGATATTTGTGAACTCTATAAAACATGCATAAAATAGATATTGATATAAATATATATGTACAGTTAAAGATATAGATTATATAGATATAAACAGATATAGATAGATATGCCAATATCAACATAAAGATATATTAAAGGAAGGCTGAAATAATGAAAAGAGAGTTTTGGATTAATATATAGGTTCATAACCTCATAGACTTGTAGATGTGAACCTGGAATGGAGCTTGGAGGTCATCTAACTCAAGTCTTTCATTTCACAGGTTTGGAACATAAAACCTAGGAAGAATGCAACTTCTCTTACACAAAAATAACAAAAAAAAGTTAATGAAAGATCTATGAATTGAACTTAGATCATCTAATATCAAATCCAACTCTCTGCATCTTGCCCCTGACACATCTTAACTATGTACTTCCAAGCAAATCTCTAAGACATAGCTACTATTATTATGTGTGTGTGTGTGCGTGTGTGTAATTTGTGTGTGTGTGTGTAGTACATAATAAAATAAATAAGTATTTTCTGCCTTGGAGTCTTTCATTGTGATGAAATTACATATATTTCAATATTCATAAAATATTATTATATTAGCTTTGGGGGACTTTGTCTTCCACTCTCTATTCTTTCCCTTCATTATTCAATTATTCATTTCTTTCCCTTCATTATTCATTATTCAATCATTTCAGTTGTATCCAATTCTTCATGACCTCATTTGGGATTTTCTTGGCAAAGATACTTTAAAAAGTAAATGGTTTATTCTTTTCTTTTCCACCTCATTTTAAAGATGATGAATTGAAGCAAACAGGATTAAATGACTTGTCCAGGGTCACACAACTAGTAAGCATCAAAGACTTGATTTAAACTTATGGAAATGTATCTTTCTGATTTCAGGGTTGGTATGCTATTCACTGCAACATCTAACTGCCTCTTCTTTCCATATAAATACTTAAATTGTTTGCTTAATTAATTATTTTGAATTCTTACAGATCATCTAAATTAGTCATTCATTAAGTGGATTAATTTTCTATTGTTCTAATCAATGATAGAGGCATAATTTCAAGCTACTTTCATGACTGAAATACTTTTGAATTTTTGTAATGTTTAAATATATTCTTGACAAAGTTAAATAAGAATTCCTTCAGTCAATACAATGAAGCTATGCATTAAATAAATAAATATAGAACCAAATATATTGATTATTGAAGTCATGACCAGAAGTTGTGAAAAATTATGTGCATTATGTGTGTTATGTGTGTATATATGTGTGTGCACATGTGTGATATATACACACACATATTTTCAGATACTAGAAGCTTTTTGCCTCAAAAAAAGATTTAATGGCAGAGAATAACTGTCTCACAATAATCAAAAAGCTGTCACATGGAAGAGGGATTACATTAGTACTGCTTGGCTACAGGGAACAGAACTAGGTTAAATGAGTAGAAGTACAGGAATAGCTCTATACAGAAATAGAAGAAACTGCTTTATAAAGTAATGAGATCCCTGTCATTGACAGTATTTCAGCAGAAGTTGTGGGATTCCCTTTTTGTTGGGGATAGGAAATGTTATTGATAGGATTCATATTTTACAAAAGGACCATATGATCTCTGAGATCCCTTGAAATTCTGGAATTCTCCCCTTTTCTCTATCCACAGAATAATGTAATGTTCACTTTCAATGAATTCATGAGAATTTATTTGATAGCAGTATATGACAGATAAAAATGATGAGAAGGTAGACACTTAAAATAATGGAATCTCATTATTGGCATTATAATTAATGGTTTAAGAATGATTCATAAGACAGTGTAATATGACCATTTCGTAATCATCTTTATTCACTCATGTTTATTTTATTAATGAACACAAATTAATAGAAATTTGGAAACTTTTGCAGTAAATTGACAAGTTTCTTTGATGAATTGAGAAAAATATTACCCCCTTCTACAGATGTATATATAAACACATAAATCCACATAATATAACAAGTTTACATGCCTATCCAAGGACTATTTATCTAAATATTTTGGATTGGATTGGATATTCAAGCTTTTATTTTTGTTTTGGATAAGCACTGGGGCATTAAAAGTGAATGTCATTCATGTGCATACATATATATATACATAAATATATGCATATGAATATTTATATCCATATCCATATTAGTCATACATTGGAAGAATTCACTTTCAATAAGAGTTACATTCTGGACTTTACCCCTAAATATCACCTAATAAATAATTATATATGAATTTTGGGAAGATTATTTGTAACTTCTCAGTCAAACCACATCTCAGACTCTTAGGATTTTGTCATTTCCAAAAGGGAATTTATGCCAGTAAAGAAGATATTTCTAAAACTGTCAGTTTCCCAACTACCTGGCATTGAATTAGAATGACACCAGAGAAGAAGAAAGACTAAATGGAGAGAATGGTTGCAGAATTTTCACAAATGCACAAGAACAATATATGTTTGTCCTGCAAGTCACTCAATCCTCTGTCCTCTCTGCCTCAGAGAGGTTATTGAGAACAAAAACTGTTTTCACTGTTGGAACACTAGGTGACAAAAATCAGTTCAGCCCCCTGCTGCTCACAATATACCCTCTGATAAATTTACAACTTAAGGAAATGATTGTTTCCAACCTCTCCAAATCTCTTGTCAGGACCAAATAAAGATATAAGAAATGGCATGCATGCCTCTATTTGGATGTGACCTATTTCCATTCCATGATGAAGCAAAGCAGGAAATTGACTCGTCCATATTTCTTTAGAATCTTTTCTCTGGTTCCTCTATAACCTTTATTGTGGAATAAAATAATTTCAAAAGGTACAAAGAATGCAAAAGAAAAAAAAAGACTTGGATCCTTTGATTTTATCTCCACATTCTTGTGGTAAAATCAGGGGGAAAATGTCATCCTTCTAAAGACACATAAACATAAAAATATATACATACATGAATTTATATAATATTGTATGTACACATACACACATATTTACATAATACCATATGTCTACATTCCTACATATTGAAATAAAGTAGTATACCAATTTATCTAAAATTTTATAGGCATTGGTTTGAATATTTAAAATTTTTTAAGTATAAAAATTGGGACTTTGGTATCCCTCATATAAACACATGTACTTATATATGTATATTCATATATATGTATATCCACACACACACAAACTTTTGAGTCCACAAATTATTATTTGCAGAATCTCATCATTCTGAAAGATCATGTCATCTATGAAACACACCCTTTCAGCACCCTCAGCCTCTGAGACCCCTCCTTTATTCTGACTGAAAAGGAGTGAAAAATGAATAGTGAAGAAATCTCCACTTAAGGAGAACACCTGGGCAGTCATTTCATTTCTTACCTCATTACATTGTACAATCTTCTGGACTTTCATCAGTGTCCCTCTCCATTATAG